>NC_037529.1:40887780-40910357 GCF_001531365.2 Cynara cardunculus var. scolymus
TTATAAAATAAAAGCCGATATTTTAATATTTACTTTTTAAAAGGAACCTTCCAAAAATCCACCTAATGACATCATCTTAAGTCATCCAAAACAATCATGACAGCCGCCAATTTCTAAAATCAAGAATTTTTGAGTGGGTTTGAGACTCTTCTTAAATACTCTACAACCTTGAGTCACACATCCCCAAAACCGATTGCATGCACCAAGAATGACAGCAATGATGGGGAGGGGTCTCAAGCTCATCTTTTTCAAGAATTTAAACTCTAGCTTGAGTCATCATCTTTGAACAAACTCCAGAAAATAAATTCCGATTCCAACGAGTTTTAAAGATAACAAATCTGATTAAAGATGCATGCAAGATCCTATCATACATAAAATATGATCAGACCTCACATGCAAGGATTCTCTCCTACTTTCTTAGAGATTAAAGAACACGGATCACAGATTATCAACCTTTCGAAGACATTTGCAGGTCTTTGATGAACAATCTCCCCTCTTTAATTCCCATAAATTTACTAAAGAATTGAGTAGGTGAAGAAGAATGAAAACTTTCGAATTTTTGTGAAGATAGAATAGCTCAAAACATACCTTTTCTTAGAATCTTTAGCAATCCTTAAGAACAGCAGGAACCTTTAAGGCTTGCGAGGAGATGGAATCGGCTGGAGGGTGATTGAGATTAGAGAGAAGTGACAGAATTAGGCTGAGAGTTTGGAAATGAGAGTTTTCAAAAAAAGATGGGGTATTTATATGAAGGTTTTTTAGAGAATAAATGGGCTGGCCTCTAAAGGCCCAAGCCCTATAAATTATCATTTTTCTAAATAATAAAACCCCACTATAATTTATTCAAACAAAACAACTTGATAAAAGATTTTAAAAACTCCACCCTTTAATAAATTAATTGGCCAATAAAATGGGACTTTGGAAAATTTTAAATTCTTAAATACAAAACTTAAAATATCAACTTTATTTTATTTAGAGCATTTCAAGACTATTTGGCATTGCACAAGTTAACTTTGTCAGTTATCCGCCGAAACGTGATCTTCCCAACTAATCTTGGGAATTAAGCGAGACGTTCTCTAATTATCATAGCTAAATCCTAGAAAGACTTAATTCTCAATAAAGATCCTAATATAAGGTGCTAACCTGAAATTCTGAAATGACGGATTATCACATTAAGCATTGCATAGACGTGAATGGTCAATAGGTCACGCTAGCAATGACAAAAGGTTTCAAGGCGGATTCAGAAGGAGAAAACTAAGAACAATGAATAATTGAAAAGATCGATTTTAATCAACATTGTTAGAAAAAAGTGGTATGCATGAATCATCAAAAATTGAGTAGGTTAATAAAAGAGGCATTTGACCACTTGAGCAAGTATGGCTTCTTGGACTTGGATGCCATGATGAAGAATACTATTGAGTTTCAGTTCAGTCAAATTGGTTTTATATAGACGAATAAATATATGTTTTCTTTTGGCAGGAGCATTTGCATACCTGTGCAGAATTCTAGAACCCCGATCAAATATATTCTCTGCAAATGTTCCTCTAACCAAATTCTCCACTCGCTTTGGTTCCTCCTCAGTAGCATCATTCAAACGAACAACATCCTTAAATAAGGTTATCGCTTGGCATTATCTTCGGCTTAGTGCATCAAAGTGAACAACAATCTCTTCCATTAAAAATGATTTATAGGTTTGTAGTCACTTGAATTATACAGAGATAGAATCCAAAACCTATCAATACTGTTGTACTCCACATACTCTCTATCAACTGCTTGTGAAGTAGTAACCTTGGCCTTGGGTTTTGCTTCTTCTCTAAGCTTGGTCTCAGAGAACATTTCCACATCACAAGCAATACCCCCCACTGTTTCACATGCTTCTGCTAAGAAAATGCTGAACCAAGAAACAACAATGAATGAATAAGTTGCCATATATCCTAATAGATTTTGAAAAGATATGGGGTAACTTTAGTTGATGAGGAATTGGAACAACACACAAGACAAGACTCTTACCACGGTAAGAGCTTACCATATAACTGTTGCATACGATGTCGTTTTGGTGGACTAAATCTTGTGCGGTAAGTAAATAATAGTGCTAAATTTTACCGGTAAGCACTTACCGGGTAAGTGTTTGGTAAACGGAATCTAGTTCAAGAAAAAGGGAAAATCGGTTTTCCAATATAACATTAGCTAAAGGAATTGGAATTATTTTCAACTTTGTTTTTGCATTACGTATGAATCCCTGAAATGTGTGAACAAGAGCACCTGCACCTTCTCTGGTGGAAGATCAAAGCCAAGATTTCCACGGGAAAGGATAATGAGGTGTCTAATTAGTGGGTGGTAATGAGTGTGTCATTGCACATGTATAATCACCTGGCCATATATAACCTTACTATGACAGATTATTAGTACAATTCCCTATAATAGAAAATCCAACAAGATTAAGATAAACCCCGCCTGCTAAAAAACAGTGTAATTCTTTTCCAGTTGACATTGGGTTCAACATAATCATCTCTCACAAAAATGAAAATCTAAAGATACATTATCAAACTAAAATAGTAATATGTAAGAAAAGGTTGTAGGAAGGGTTGAGTTTGTTGGTGAACCACCATATGTGCCATGAAGATATGCTCTGTTTATTTTTGAAGTGGCAAGGGATGAGTTCGTGTAACTATTTACTTGTTGTTTGTTTAAGGGTCTTTACCAACTAAGCTACACACATGATGGAAAAAATGGGTGCACTGTAAATTCCATAATTTTACTTAATATGAAGACAATTCAGAAGAACCTCTTCTTTCACTTCCTTATTGCAGCTGTACATATATCTTCACCCTGTGTACAAAATACTTGATCAAAGTCGTATTAAAAAAGGCTAGAAGCATAGCATAGGCTTTAACAATCGGAGTAATGATATAATTGACAAAAACCGGCTTTAGGGGATGCCCAAAATGTCTAAATATCATAACAAACTGCTTTAGGTTAATAGGATCAAAGAATCGTGCATGTTGGATAAAGATGTTACATTTTTTACTTCCTGTTGCACGACTCTTGAAATGTGGAAAATAAATGGTGTTATAAATCATAGAAAAATTGGTGCTTACTGCAATCAGATCAACTTCATCCTTACCACGTAAGATTATTGGTCCTTACCATATTCATTCGATAATGTAATGTGCTTTAATAAGCGCTTACTCGAGTAAGCATTTAGTCCCTAAGAACAATCACCAAAAGTAGCATTAATCAAAAGATTTTGAAGTCCAAATACAGTGACAAATAGACGACATTAGCATTATGCAATAAGATTCAAATGAAGATAACCATTTTCAAGTTTATAGAAGTCGAAGAAACAGGTAAAAGAGCAAGATTATTACCATAGATAAAACATGCTGTCAGATCTTGCTGGAGAATCGACATGTAATCCTGTGAGTTTTTAGCAACAAAACAGCCCTTTAGCTGCTATTTTTTATCAATGGAACAACTTCTTTAGATGCCGATTTTTTGCCACAAAACAACTCTGTAGCTGTTGAAATTTAGCCAGAAAACAACATCTTTATACCTGCATAACAGGCAGTGATTTTTTACAAAATGCATCACAGCTCTTTAAGCGGACATGCAATGATTTTTACTCAACAACTGGCACTGAGGTTATTGAATATGATTCATATATGCATTTTAATCAGTAAAAAATGGAACTTCAAAATTGTAACGTCACAGATCTGACATGGATAATGCAACTCCAAGTTAAATATTTCAGAAAGATAAACAAGTAGTCAAAATGAAGGGAACGAAGTGTTTCTTCTTGTTTTCATATTCATATGGCAAAATTTCAACACTAATCATAAAACAAGGCAACCAACCAAAGGAAACCAAATGACATGAGCATAGTAAAACTAAGCAATCCTTGCCTGTGAACACACTGCAAAAATACCTTTTCTTGGCCGAATGATAAATTAAATTTGGCGCTTATCGATCCACCAAGAACCTAATTATGAGTGCGAAAGTTGCATATCGTAATTGTTTTTGGACCGAGCATGCTACCCTTTTTAAATAACATATCAAGAAGATAATGGGTCTATTCAAGTTAAAATGAAAATTGTAGACATAAGTCAATACAACGAATGAATTATAGTGATGACTGAAATTTGGTAATTTAGCTCGAGAGTTTTCCAAACATCAACTCCTCTTGATGATGCAATCAAGATGATGGTCCATCTTGAATGGAAATTGTTGCAACTTGAAAATAGTTGAAAGAGGTGAAAGAGAAGAACAGTCTATTCATGCTTAAAAAAGCAATATATCATAGTAAAACTTCTTATATAGAAATCATAATTACCCTGAAGGATGGTAGGGAGCCATGAGGATCTTCAAGTCCAAAAGGTCCACCTCTAGGTTGATCTCTATCATCATCTTATAGTTTTGGTTTAGAGCTACAAAAAAAAACATACAATATAGAAAAAACAAATTGACTGGATAAAAACATTTTAAAGAACATAAAACCAGTAGAAATTGATTGGGAACCAATAAGATATAATCCATAAAGATCATCTTTTGAATCTTCTAATATCTCATACGAAGATTCATCCTCCGATTCTTGATTTACAGGTTTATTTCTTTCAGCAGAAACCGAGGATCTGTGCATTTTCCTTTTGTTTCCAGGATTTTGTCCATAAGATGGTGATCCAGACGATGTACCAATTGGTGCACGAACACCAGCAACCCTTGCTTGACCAACATCGCTTAAAACTACAAATACCGCATTCAAAACATCAAAATTGTAATCCCTTCCTCTCTAAAAATAACTAAATACAACTACACAACTGTGTTAACCTGACCTGAAACAAAAAAGAGGATTTATTAGGCACACAACCACATCCAGAAATCATACTGCTTGATTCTAACTGCGACAAAAATAACGACAAACAAAACTGAAGAGCATACCTCATAATCGATTTTAAACAAAACGAAAGAGCAAAATTGAAATGGAATTCAAAATCACCTCTAAAAATGGAAATCTTAATCAAAATTGAAATTGAAATCAATAGGGTTTTGAAGAGCATACCTCCAAATTAAAATTGAAATGGAAATCTCTAGGGTTTTGAAGAACCTGTGAAATTAAAACATCAGGGATGAGGGAGTTATATGTATCGATGAGGTTGTAATACATCAAATCGGTTTGATACATGAAATTGTTTTTGAAGACTGTGGAGAAGAAAGCAAATCGAACATCTGTTCGAGGTGATTCATCAAAACTGCAAGGTTAACCTGTTCGAGGTGAGTCAAGGAAGAAAGCATCTCTATTATACCCAAATTTGTTTGAGTGCATATGAGATACTGAAATAAGAATGTGCAGAAGATTTTAAGGGAGAAAGCACGTTTGAAAGCTTCCGATTAGGTCTTGGAGTTGTGGGTTTAAAACCTTTGCATAAAAAATTTGTACCTTATGCATAATATTTGGTAATTAAGAATTTTTTGAATTTGCTGCATAAAATCATTGTAACATATGCTTATTAACTTGTATTTAAAACTTTGTCTTAAATGCTTATATATGTATATGTATATATATATATATATGTATATATATATGTATATATATGTATATATATATGTATGTGTGTGTGTGTATGTATATATGTGTATGTAGTGTTAGGTTAAAATGAGATAAAAAGGTTGAGAATTGGAGTAGCAACCCTACCAGTAGTTTAGAATTTCGATTTCCAACACTTCTTTTCACAATTTAAAATAGCTATGGTGAAAATAAGATCAAAAATCCTAATTTACTTATGTTTTTCCAATAACATTTGTTGGATATTGATAATCATCGATTTTTTATCCAAATTTCTACCATGAAATCATTGACAATTTCACAATCTACAAATGAAAATAAATCTTATATATCCTATGTGAACACATACTTGATGTTCTTCCTTGTCTGTCGGTGATAATTTGGTATATATTGGTTGATATGTGAACAATTCTAACATAAATTTTGTTAGGATCAAAATTATCCTAAATAATATGAAAGTTTTATTTAAGAAATTCGGGCTAAGGATGGAAGCTTCAGAGATCTGCGCTCCAAATTTAACTAAGTCCGGAAGAGCAACCAGAGCCCCTCTAGTCTACAAGTCCTTAGGACCAGAGTGCCTCTGCACACTAAGTCCTTAGGCTCTAGACATTAATTGTTCAAGACCAGAGCCCCTTTGCATGACTAGAGCTCCTCTGGATATTAAGTGTTAATACAACCAGAGCCCCTTTGGTTGAACTATGCTCTGAAAGACTATCTTCAGATCTCTGGAACTGAAGACTTTAGAGTTCGGGTGAAAGCTTCTCAAGGCATACAAGTCTAAGTCTGAAGAGTTATTATTCAGAGTTATTTCAAGAGAAGACACGACTTCAGACTTTCACAAGCGGCTAAATGACAAAGTATGAAGAGGGACAAAGTCAGGAAGTCTGAAGGGAGGACGTCTGAAGACCTTGAATTTAGAGTTATCCTAACTCTGAACAATAAGATGATATTGATCATGTATCTTGTTATTAGCGATGGAGATTTCTTTCCTAGATTATATGATTCATTTTCATTGTAAATACCCCCTATAAGTAAGTGATATAGGCATAGATTTTAGAATGACCGATTAACACAGTCATTAGTAGTTTTCATACAAATGAGAGTCAATTAAGCTTTGAGAGAGATTTGTATTTCCATTCAATAAAGAAAAAGGCTAGTTTCTATCCATCATCTACTACAATCTCTCGTCAATCACCGTTTTCATCTTGATTTGTTGTGGATCTGGGTCCAACAATTGGTATTAATGCAAAATCGATTAACCTTTATCGATATGATCTATCTATCTGCAACAGATTCAAGATTTTTTTTAAACAATACTCATTCATGAACTTCTTTCTGTTCTATTTCTTTATGGACCAAAAATGGACCGATTCACCATATTCTTATGTTTTGATCAAATTCCTTTTTTAGGATTTGTTTTTGGGTGAATTCGAACCTCTTTTGATAATCAAAACTAGGTTTACTTTTGATGAATTTTTGGATTCAGTCAAACTTTTTGGACTTGATACTGTCAGATTTATGCTCATTGCCCAAAGCATGAGCGATATATAAAGGTTTCATGGTGCTTTTCTGCCTAAGGCATGGACGATTTGTTGCCAAATCTATGCTCATCACCTATTCAATGAGTATTTGTTTAAGACTCTAAATGTGTATGCTTAATGGTTTATTTGCCAAAAATCACCCAGTGCTTAATGTTTAAGGAGATATTGTATCATTACGTTGCCCTGGAAAGCATCAACAACATCGTTGCCAGCAACTGACTTTCTATGTCAAAATTTGACTTTTTGTCAACCAATGTGGAGTTTAATGTTTAAAGCCGGATTTCAAAGGATTTCAGAACTATTTGATCAGTTTTGGTATTTGATTGGACTAGCTAGAGTATGAGTGTATGCAATCTTTACTCTAGAGTATTTCTACAAGAGGCTAGACCATTGAGTGCCATCACTCATTTCTTCTGACCTGATCAATCAGAGGTCTTGAAGGTTTGCAATCAGTGTTCTAGAGGTTCTGAAAATTATTAGATCTTTGAGTGTCCTCGGTCACTCTTCTAAACTGATCAATTAATGTGATAACCAGATCTTGGTTGTCACATGAGGTAATAAATATGTGATTATTTGTTATATGCGATTACGTGACAGCAAGATAAATTGATACATTTGATCATGCTAGTATGTGAAAATATGCATAATATAGATGCATGTATGAGGTTATGGGTATGTGAGAGTGCATATGTATGCACAATATATATATATATATATATATATATACACACATGCATGCATGTCTTATGGATGCATGGTTGTGTGAGGTAAGTGTGTGTATATGGGAGGGGGAGGGCTGTATAGCCGACCTTCCTGTTTTAGAAAGGTATAAAAGGGAGAGCTTAGCCTCCATTTCTCTTCTTCTTGCCATTTTGAGAATTTGAGCGATTTAAAAAGTGAAGTCTTGACCGGATTATTCCTGGATTAAAGATCAAATTGACTTCAAGTATTTGGTTTCAAAAGACTTTCAAGGTGAGTGATTTAAAGGTTTTATTCTGTTTAAAATGTATAATTGTTGTATAAACTTCTTATCTGGTTTGAAGTTTAAACCGTAAAAGGGTCATTCGATGATTTAAGATATAAATCGGGTGTGTGTTGAGCGGTTTAGTTTTAAACCGGATGGGAGTTGGGCGATTTAAGCCCTAAAACCGGTCAAGGCATGAACGATCTAAAAATAAACCGCCTGGTGCATTGACCGAATTAAAATAAACCAGATGTGAATTGAGCGATTTATGATCTTTGATTGTGGTAAATATTTTGAACGGAGAAGTAGGAATACGACTATGAGATGGTCGATTTATTCTAAATCGGATGACATGGCATAGTGTTGTCCGGATTTGTAATCCGAACAAGAGTGTTAGAAATAATTATAAGTAATGACCATTTAGTTAAATCGGACAAATTATGGAAGTGTTGTCCGGATTTGTTATCCGGACAAGGTTGACCGGATTAAGTGTTATCTTGATAAAAATATGATTCTTTTAGAACAATAAAATGGGAATTTTAACAAAATTGAATTAAAATGATAAAAATTCCATTGACTGCGGTCTATTCTATATGGAATTGTTATATGGAATATTTTGATGAGGAAATAAGGGTGGCATATCAAGGAGAGGTGTACCATGAGATAAGGGTGGCATATCAAGGAGAGGTGTACCATGGGATAAGGGTGGCATATCAAGGAGAGGTGTATATTTGGATATAAGGGTGGCATTTGTGTGTGTATTTTGTAATATAACTCTTACAATTATATCCCTTAAGATTACTATGATGTGAAATCTTTATTTCTTTGTGATTTAAAGATTTAGAATCAGGGTTCTTAATGGAAATCATAGTCTGAATGTTATAGAAGAGGAGATAACAGCTTTGGCCTAAAACTTTGGATTAACCTTATTTGATATGAAAGGTTTAAAAGTGACATTATGATAGTCTGATTAATGCAAACCTGTTTGGATTTAATATATTGTTTGCAAGCAGAGAATTTGGCTTGAAAAGTGAAGGTATTGGTATCATATTCTTACTTGTTCATATATTTGACATATATATATATATATATGAAAAGTTGTTTTACATAGAAGTTTTGGTGATTTTCACCCTGTAATATCATAAATATGCTAACTCACTAGACCTTTCGGTCTAACCATCGTTTTGTGATTTTAATTATGTATTGCACGAAGTGCCGATGGTAAGGGGAAGGGAAAAATGTAATATTTTCCCTATGTGATTATCTGCAAGAAGGTTTTCTGATTACATGTATAGTTTTGATAGATGATCTGGTTTAGTACAGGAATTGTATTTGGAAATTTTGGATCTTGCATTTTGTACTAGTAAATTCTTGTACTAAGCGACCAATGTGGTGTATAAACATGTATTTCTTTTATATGAAGTATATGTTACATGCAATGTGTGGAATGGGATGTTACAATTAAAGGTTTGAAAGTCTATAATCATTGCTCTGAAGTTATGGTTGTGATCTAGAGTTCTGAGTGCTCATGATCACTCTCCTGGCTGGGATTTTTGGATCTGATTTTGGTTATTCAGTCTGCTAAAAGTTTTAAGGAAATTGGCTCATCTTTTCTGGTTGACCTGCTATTCTTGAAGCTATATTCTTAATGATGCTACTTCTATCCAGTTCTAAGGTGCTTGCTTTGGTTGTTCAAGAAGATATTGATACCCCATTGGATCAAGTTCTTAAGCTGAATGCCTATTCAACTTGTGGTTCAATGAAAGATTCTTCTTCGTAAGACTGGTTGCATTAGTTTGTCACGAGATTCACACATTTATCCATCCCATAGTTGGATGAATTAGCTTCTTGTGAGGGTCAAGTGTTAATTCTGAGGTTCAAAGTTTGTGTTGATTTTTTTGCAGTTAAAGTTGCATTTTGTGCAAACGGTGGTGCTGCATTCACATTGGATCTTATCTTAAAGTAGAAACTGAAGAATAAGACTTGTATTCAAGTGGGAGATTGAATACTTCATTAATACTGGGCACACTAAAGTTTTCTTAAAGAAAGCAGGAGGAGAAGATTTGAAGGTAAGTGTTTATATTTGATATACATTATCCATCATATATAACACAAGTGTTTATATCCAATATACGTCAGATATAACACAAGGGATCATATTCGATATACTTCATCTATCGGATTTAACACAAGGACTAGCATTTGAACCTTCCTCAACAAAGAAAGTTATTTGCTCAAGGTTTCAGCTCCTAGTCACCATCGGATATGTAGCTTAAATAAAATGTGAAGAATCTCTATCCAAATGTAAAAATCCGATTGACCTATCTTCATAGGTCAATCAATCATGATTCTGAAGAAATATTTTCTTCTAAGTTATTATAGCATCTGATGTTTTTACTTCATAATTCGTAAGGGTGTGTTTTTGGTGTATCCAAATATACCTTGTATTTTGGATACCAATCATCCTTTCTAATATAATTTCCTTTGTAAGTCCTATTTTGTAATCTATTAACTTATCAAGCAAAATGTCTTCAGTAAAATCAAAGACTAGTTGAAGTGAAGGTAGATCGACACCAAAGAGAATTGGTTTATCATCTAGCTGATAGAATATCATAAGACAGATAAGTCAGATAGTTTGACGAATGGTATTTGGCAAGCCAATTTAAAGTGAAGACTTGAGGACTAAGTTTCTTTTATCATCTCTACATCCTAGTGAGGGAACATGTTCAACATGTCAACCAAAGTAAGTAAGATTCGCTTAATTTATTGTTCACTCTGTATACTAAAATAAGGATAAATATTAGACAAAGATGATCGGGGACCAAGTCTCTTACCCTTGTCCTAGTATGGAAACATACTTAGCTTGTCAGCAAAAGCAAGTTTAAAAGTATTATTTAATTTTTACTTTATTGTTCACTCGGCATACAGAAGGAAAAGTTGAAGACAAAATGTATACCTCATATCAAAAGGAAGAAATGAAGAGTACTAGGTACATGGATCAACAATTCAAATGAAGACACGCGTTGAAATTGCATTATTACCAAAGCGTCTTTGGCCTAGCGGTTTGTAAGTCTTTGACCTCATAGGAGATCAGGGGTTCAAAACTCACCAAAGGTGAGGAGGGTGTGTGAGTTTATTTGTTATATTCGTATATAAATATTATATACTTAAAAAAAAGTTGCATTATTGTGTTTAATGCTTCGACTACGATAAAAGACGGTCTCTAGATCATATGCAACTTGCCCCTTTTGAAGAATAGTTAAATACTTATTCCTTCAGATCAACGACATGATATTTAAAGATTATCTTAGTTCTTTAGATCTAAAAAAGTGCCTTATTCTCTTACACTTTCAATATTAGCAAAATTATCACGAGTTAGATAATTTAAGATCACAAGTCTTACCTTCCTAGTATCTGCTACATATCTGTAATTCTTTGTTTTTATACAAAAAATATAGAAAAAAAATTAAAAGTGAAAATTTGATGTGTTTTTATTCAATCCCCTTCTACAACACCTATATATAAGTCGTTAACCCATCCAAGACCAACATCACTGATGCAACCCAACCACGTACAGACCCACCCCCATTGCAACACGTCTTCGTCCCCTCATGTTGGGACACCTCCATATGTTTTTCTCCGGTATCTTCTAAAAACAATAAAACACACCCTCACACACTTAACCAAATAAAAACCCTCATGGTGGACTGCTATTGTTGGAAATCATAAGAGCAGTAACAGCCACCGAATGATGATAAAACAGTGCTGAAAATTTGGCTTCAAGGAACAAGTGGACATGTGTTGATCCTCTCTCTCAGTGATTTGATGATAATCTTTTTTGTTCTATACAAAGTATTTTTGTCTCTGTCTTTCCAGTTCCAGCAATCTGCATTGAGTCTATTCAGTGATCGTTGAAGAACTTATATTGTAAATCCAATCAGCGAGATCGATACTTCAAGAAGACAACACTCACACCAAAGAACCTTCAGCAAATGTCAAAGACTGAAACTAAAGATTAGATACTAGCAAGTACGTGATCTGAAGCGGTATCCAGTGATTACAAACCTATCTATATATGTGTGAAGACTGCCCAAGCCTCAACAAATGTTGAGGAGACCTTCAGGTTATTCCAGCATTCAGCATCAAATGAAGCTTGCTAAGCACGACTGTTGTCTTGTCCTTATACACATAAAAGACAAATCCATACCCTTTCTAAACATTAGTACTGTATGAAGCCGACTAGTTGACTCTATTACCCACCAACTTTGTGAAATGATTTCTGCTCATGAATAGGCTTTTGTACTATTCACTGTAGCGAAGGACAAACCTTTTCCTTAAGGCTTGACACGCGTTATTTTTCTACCATATTGCATTAAATGTGCATTTAATGCAATGGGTATAAATAGATGTGTTCAATCTCCATGCAGAGATACACTCTAACCCTAGCCTTACTCTGAGTTTTCTTGCGCTTAAGTAAAAGAACTTACTCTTCTAATTCTTTAACAGTAAATTTTTTCTTATTTGCTAAGATTTAGTGTGTAAATTTAAGATTGTTTAGATAAGTTTTTATTACCTTATCTTTCCATAAACAGTCTTGTAAAATCTGTATGAATCTTCTCTTATCAATATATATTTTAAATTTGAAAATACTGTGTTTATATTCATCCCCCCMTTCTACAAACTGTTATACACATCTTGTAGACCCTTACGGGACCAACAAGTGGTATCAGAGTAGGGTTCTATCTTTTCTATTTGTTTAGTTGTTTTTCTGCATTACTTTATCTTCTTCTCAAGATAATATTATTGTTTTTAAATGGCTTCGCAAAACACAAACACACACGTTCAAGACAATGGCTCTCTTGCCAAACCTCCCCCGATTCATTCGAGACAACTTTAGTCTATGGAAGAATCGGATGTCCCTCTTTCTGGAAGGTGTGGATCCTGAAATTCCACATTATATAGAAAATGGACCATATGTACCATTGGCTATTTCACCAGTTGTTCCTGCAACAGCGACTGCCGCGATTCCTAAACGGCAGATTCCAAAGCTTCCTCATCAGTGGAGTGATGAAGACAAGAAGAAAATAGCTATAGACACTCACGCTAGGTCTATAATAGCTATGTCTCTTCCTGACGAGGTTTATCACTTAGTGATAAAACTCAGGACTTGTAAAAACATGTCAGACACTCTTTGTGTTCAATATGAAGGAACCTCTCAGGTTCAAGAATCAAGGAAGATTAATTCAGTAAGGCAGTATGAAAGCTTTCTCTGTGGAAAGACTGAGACATTGTCTGAAGTACATCAACGTTTTAATTGTCTTCTTATTGATCTTAGGACTATAGGCAGGGAATATTCCAACTCTGAAACTTTAACTAAGTTTCTTGAATGTCTTCCTGAATCTTGGGGACACCTTTTTCATGTGTCTTAAGATGTCCAGTGACATGTCCTCTCTTTCTCTTTCTACTCTTTATAGGATTTTGCTAAATCATGAGCAATCTCGTCAGCTGAAAATGAATCTAGTCAAAGATTCTAGAGAAATGAAAAGCTCTCTGTTAGCTTTGATCTCTGAAGATGCTTCAACTGAAATTCCTTCTTCTTCCTTTTCTTCATCTCTTCCTCCTGTTGTGTTTACAGAGTTAGACTCTACTAACTCTGAGGATATACCAGAATCTGATCTTGCAGATTTTGATGAATCCCTGGCATTCTTGACTAAATCTTTTAGGAGATTCGTCAGCAAGAGAAACTACCAAAGATCTCCATTGCTGACCATTAAGGAAAAGCCAAAGTCTGACAAGATAGATAAGGCTTCAGCAATCTGCTACAATTGTCATCGCACCAGACATTTTGCAGGTGAATGCAGATCAAAGAAGACTGTGACGCCATCTTCTAAAACCCCATCCTCCTTCAGGTCCAGGGATGACAAATACCTGAAACTGAAGGAGAAGTATAAGAAGATGAAGAATCACCTGCGAAAGGCAAAAGGTCTTATCGCTAAAGAGCATGATTGGGCTGATTCATCTGATGAATCATCATCTGATGAGGAAGATACAGCCTATCTTTGCTTGATTGCTAAGGATGTCAAAGAAGAAACTTCAGAGACATCTACTTCAACTGAACCATCAACCTCTTCTACTACTCAGGTATGTATCCTGAATGAACCTTCTTCCTCTTCTTCTAGCCTATCCGTACTAGACACGTTGACGGTAGATCTTTACAATGCCCTCAATGGCAAATCAAAAGCATAAATGCTTAATCTTCATATTCAAGAACAGTTGAATATTTTCCATTCTAAGGTCAAGGAGCTGACCAAGGTTGAAGAAAACCTAAAGGATCAGGTCATTGTAAACCAAGCCATCACTGTTGAATGCAAAAAGGCTATTACTGAGCGAGAGCAAGCAATCGCTGAACTCAAGTCTGAGAAGGCTACAATTGAAGGATAGTGAAAAGCCTCTATTAAAGCCTCTGAGATCATCAACTCTCAGATCCTGGCCAAGATAACATCGGTCTAGAATTCTTCTATGATCTAGAAGAAAGTGTCACTGACAGATCCATGCTTAAGTTTGGTACCTTTGTCTCTTCCATTCCTGACACTTCTTCCTCTCAGTCTTCTGTTACTGAGAGTCATCTTGATGGAACTCCTTCAAGTTCAGGTTGCAAAGACAAAGGTAAATCCATTGTCACATCACCTCTTCCTAAGAATTCTAACAAGTCCAATAGATCAAGGTCAATTCCTTCAGCTTGTAAACCTTCTTCATTAGAGACTAGGAAATCTGAATCCCCTCCAAAATCTAACTCTCAGCTCAAGGTGAATGTTTCACCTAAGGACACCAAAGCCTCAAAGGTTCCTCCAAGAACTAATGAGAATGGAATCCTTGGAGCTGGTCCCTCTTCTATTCTGGTACTTCCTATCTCTAAAGCAACCTTCAGCTTTAGGAAGTGTAGACGCTGTGGTGAAAATACACATATTGCCAGCAAGTGTCCTTCTGCCGCCAAGGCTGGTTCACCAGCTAAAGGTGAGAAACTAGCCAAGGCTGAGAAATCAACCAAGGCGAAATCCTCCATTAAGGCTGCAAAAGCAACCAAAGTGAAGCAAACCACTTGAGCCTCTTCCTCAGGCTCAGTGAAGTTGATAACTACTGTTAAGTCTTCAGCATCAGACGTCATAATTCCAACCACTGAAGCCTCTTCATCAAGCTTAGTGAAGACTTCCACTAACTCTATCTTACTAATGTCAGAGGATGTTTCTCTTTCCACTCAAACCTCTTTAGGTTTAGTAATGCCATCTGCTGACGCTGGTTTGTCAACACCAGTAGATGATGCCTCTAACAGTGTTGGATGCCAATAGTTGAGTACCAATAGCATTTTTAAACTATTCCCTTGTGCAGGATGTCAAAGGCATATGGTATCTCGATAGTTGATGCTCAAGACATATGACAAGAGACAAATCCCTGCTAATTCATTACAAGGAAGAAAAATGACCTTCCGTGACCTTTGGTAGAAATGGAAAAGGATGTACCAGAGGTTTTGGTATATTAACCAATGGTGCAACTACGTTCAAGCGAGTCGCATATATTGAAAGACTGAAGCACAACCTTCTGAGCATCAGTCAACTGTGTGACAAAGACTACACAGTAAAATTCTCAAAAAATTCTTGTTGTGTCTTTGACAAAGATGATAAGGTTTCCTTGACCGGTTCTTGCCTAGAGAATGTTGTTATAACCAGGTTTCTACAAACTTGGGTTAAGGTAACTTTTTGTGTTTATTATATGAATTATGTGATATCATGCATAATTATGATAATATTTGCATAGATTATATGTACATGTGTGGTAAATTGGGTATTAAGCATTCATATGGAAGCAATACATAAATGTAGGTGGTTATGTAAATAGGAGAATATTATATATATATATATATATATAACCCAATATTTTCTAGTTAAGAAAGGTTAGTTTTAAAATTAATATTATCCAAACCGCCTAAGAATTTTTATATTGAGAATATCCAGCAGCACCTCATTTTAAGATATAAAAGGGGGAGAATAAGATAAAACCCTTATCAGTCTTCTGTTTTACAAAAACAAGGAAATTTAAGAAAGAAAAATAAAGGCGATAAAGAACATTTCTTGAAGAAATTGTTGTTAAGGATTCCGTTAATTGCTGTGTGATAACCTGAAGAATCTATGTTATCAAGGTGAGTTTTATTAACCTTTTGGTTATACCTGTAAGTTTATAATCTGCTTGTTCAATCCTATAATTTAGTAATTATAGATGATTGAGATTTAGAAAGAATCTGGTGGAAACTGCTTTTAAACAGTTTTGAAAGAAATGTTTTCTGGTTCACAAATTAGAACATGTTTTGAAGAAATTAAACAGAAACTGTTCTTTAGAAATAGTTTTAAAATAATGCCATGTTTGGGAAGAACAAGATGAGCTGAGTAATTTGATCTAGAACAGAGTGTTCTTATGATTTGAAATGTTTGAATATAAACCTGTGTTGAGAATATGATTTGGATAAAAACTACGAACGAGGTTCACTCTGACAGAAAGGTCTGCAGCATGCCATTGGATGAAATAATTCATCTGAGTTTCAGGGGAAATAAGGATGGTCGTTGTGTGTGATGGATAGCCATTGCTATAAATAGGGGATTTATGGATGTAATAAGGATGGTTGTTGTGTGTATATGCATGGTTTAACTCTTGCTATTATATCTATTAAGATTACAACAGATTGGAGTTCTCTCTTCTTGGTGATTTGAGGATTCAGAGACGTTCTGATTGGAAATAGTAGTATTGATGTTATGGTTATGGGAAAAATATGGTATATGATCATTAATTTTGGCTAAAGGTATTTTGGGACAGAATGTACATTTTATGAGAAATCAGAGGAGCTCTGGTTGGTCATCACTATTGGACTAGAGGGTTCTTGTTATTGATTTGATGAGTATGCAAATTCTACTAAACGTACTAGTTGGACCAGAGGCTCTGTAGCTATTGATAAGAGCTTCTGTATCAAAATCATGTTTTAAGAAGTTTTAAGAAAAAGGAATTATATATTTAGTATTTTCTACGAAAGACAGACCAGAGGGGCTCTGGTCGACTTACACGTTGAACCAAAGACTCGATGGTCATAACTTTTGAACCAGAAGCTCTAGTTAGTATAACCAGAGGCTCTGGTAGAATAAGAACTCTGCACAACTATTCTTGAAAAAGGCTATCTTATTGATGGAAACCTAACTAAAGAACACTATAAAGAAGTTATATGAGCCAGAAGCTCTGGTTAGTACAACCAGAGGCTCTGGTCGATTAGCCAGAAGCTCTTGTGGAGAGACCAGAAGGGCTCTGGTATATTCCAAGTATGGTTTGAAACCAGAGGCCTGATGGACCAAAACAGAATATGATTTTCAGTTTTTGTTACATAAGATCGATTATTTGAAATAAATTTTTTGGTGATCTTCACCGTGCATTACATAAGAAGGGAACCTCATTAGACATTCATGTCTAACCCTCATTTTTGGTGTTTTCGAAAATATGTGTGCAGGTAAAGATAATAAGCGCAAGAGCATTTTGTGAATTACTTCCCTACGTGCTTAGATGTGTGAAGATCTTAATTAGCCATGTTTTGGAATATAGATACTAGGATACAAGAGCATGTACTTTTGGAATTTTGGAGTTATGTAATTTGCATTATAGACTCTTGTATTAAGGATCTATGTGGGGAAAACATGTATTCTATACATGAAATATGTGTTATATGCAATGTATCGATTTGGGGGTGTTACAGAGATGGTATAAGAGCCTGAGTTTAAGGGATTTAGGTATTCACATGCATGATGCCTAGACTTAAACTGTTTTATTGCATATTAAGGTCCCAGACATAGTTAACACCTTTGGAATAAATAAGATAAGTTAAGAGATCAGTGTGTAAGGTATTTTCGGATTACATTTGGCCAATATAATTTTGAATCTACAGGTACATAACTGAACTTGGAAACTTTATTATATTTGAGAATGTTAAAATATGATTATTAAAATTTGAAATCAATAGATGACAAGCAGATCTAGAAGGTCAGAAAGGATCACCCGTCCCAACCCCATTAATGAAGAGGGAGATTCTCTTATCCTTGCTCCCATTAGTACCCCTGGAGGTAGAGGCAGAGGCAGAGGAAGGGCAGAGGTAGAGGTCAAGACAGAGGGCAGACCAGAGGTAGAGCTAGTCAACCAGAAAATAATATAGATCAAGCAGAATCCAATTCTGAAAATATGAATCAAGAAAATACACCACAACCAGAATACGTGACTAGAGATATGATGGCCGAAGAGATGGGAAAGCTAAGGGAAACCTTAACTTCCATTATGGGAATTCCTGCCAGAATTGAGACTGACAGAGTTGAAATTAATCCAACAGTTCCAGTTATCAATAATCGGAAAGGAGATATAAAGATGTTCTTAACCTACAAACCACCAACTTTTTCGGGAGACAGAAATCCAATTAAAGCCATGTGTTGGATGAAAGAGATAGAGTCTATATTCAACATTATTCGATGTGCAGAATCAGATAAAGTCAGATTTGCAGTTTCTGTCTTGAAGTCAAATGCCTTGTTTTGGTGGGAGGTGGAATCATTGGCCAAAACATATATTCTACAAACTATGACATGAGCAGAGTTTGTGAGTAGATTCAAAGAACAATTCTGTCTCAAAATAGCAGTCAGACAGATGGAAGAAGACTTTTTAAAATTGGAAAAGAGCTTTGGGTCGGTTAGAGAATATACGAAAAAATTCGTAGAATATTCAAGGTTTGTTGAGCATTACATCTCAACAGAGGCTAGAAAAGTGGAACGATACATTTGGGGTCAAAAACCATACATCAGAGAATTTGTTATAGCAATGAATCCTGCTACTTTTCCAATGGCAATAGATACATCAGAGATCACCGAGAGGAACAAGAATAGAAGTGAAGAAGGGAAACAAATGGAGAAAATAAAATGGGAAGGAGCTTCGGCTAGTTATCGAGGATAAAAAACTATCAAGTTTAATAATAGAGCAATGCAGATAACGATAGAAAGAGCATGTCCCCGATGTCGACAATATCACCGAGAAGAATGCCGAACATAACCCATAAAATGTTTTGACTGCGGTGAAATTGGGCATACTTTGAATTTCTGTCGACAAAACAAAAAATGTTTTCATTGTAATTCCCCAGATCATTTCAAGAATAATTGCCCACAATTGAAAGTTCCACAACTCACTATGGGAAGCAATACTTCGACCGGTCGTGGGAGACCAACTTTGGGCAGAGGATCGGGTGGGGTGCGGGGTCGATCTTTTCAAATGACCAAACATGAAGTAGAAACTACACCTGATGTAGTAACAGGTATGTTTCTTGTAAACTTATCTCATACTAAAGTGTGATTTGACTCAGGTGCAAACTTCTCATTTGTATCCCCATCATTTGCCTTATGTGCTCGTATGAATTCTGTGCCACTTGATGATAAGTTAGTAGTCGATACCGCTAACGGTCAAGTATCTTTGGATTATGTGTTTAAAAAAATGCACTATCATAATTGAGGAATGTGAGCTACCCATTAGATTATTTCCCATGCCTATGAAAGAGTTTGATGTAGTAGTGGGAATAGATTGGTTAGCCGAGAATCAGGTCAGCATTATTTGTGATAAGAAGATGGTCAGAATAACATTACCAAACAAAAGGACAGTTAACATTCATAGTGATGGTCAAAGCCATTCACACGGATTGTTATCAGTAATGAAGGCCAGAAAATGCATGCAGAAAAGGTGTCAAGGATTTTTGGCTTATGTAATCAATGCCAAGAAGGAAAAAGAAGACCATAGATTGATTCCAGTGGTCAGTGATTTTCCAGAGGTATTCCCGGAGGATTTGTCTGGTCTTCTTGTTAGTGAATGCCCAAAAACCAATCATATGATGATTGTAACTTTGAGTTTGTTTCATGAAATTGATAAATATAAAGGCATTGCCCATTTTATTATGTCTATATTATATTCTGTCTTTTAACTATTCATAATAAATAATCTTAGAATAATGTATTCTAAATGTCCCTAGTTAAATATTATTTCGGGTTTAAGGTTGAAGTAAYATGATAATGACTAGCATATGTAGGGATTCATATAGAGATATCGAATCTGCATATGGGTACAAAATGAAGACTTTGTGTATCGGACATGACTTGTTATGTGAACACTTCATTGGATGTCATGTRAGTGTCATAAGTGTTTCTCATATGGTCAATGTATATGTAATTCTTTGACTTGAGAACATGGAGTTTGTTATGTGTGAGTAATGTATTTTGACATCTATTCTAATCATTCCGTAACTGGGTGACAGAATGATAGTTGGGTATGTTGCATATCACATAATAGAATTAGCATGTATCGAGATAGGATTTGTCCCTCCTTTATGAATGTCTCTGGGCCCCTTGATAAATATATACTATAGAAATGCATGCATGCTTAGATAATTGATATGAGATATCATTATCTATTTTTTATTAGTATATTAGGAAATCAATAAACTAGAGATTGGACATAACGAGAATGACACATTCAATGTCTCGTGTTCAACTTGGACATCAAGGACAAAAGAATTAAATATGTAAAACTAAAATTGACTACAAACCGACAATTTGTTGTATCACTAATTCTCGTCATTTGGGTAACGGTGATGTATTGCTAGATACCGCTCATCGTTTATAACTATAAATATGAACTTTATATTTATTGCCAACATGTCGAGAGCCCATTGGGTCACACGCTTTGAACATATTCGAATAAGAAGTTTCAATTATTAAAATGTTTAATTATCATATCTGATTTGTATCGATTTAATCTGATTAAATAAAATCAGATATTATTTATGTTGGACATAAATAAAGATGACTAGGTATGGCTTTGTAAGAGAGTGATGGTGCATGGAATGTCTTACACTCAAGCATGGTGGAGGCATGGTGGAGGTATGGTGATGGTTAGRCCATACATCCCATGTCCATATAAAATGTATGACATTTTTTTATGCAAGAGAGTTTTTTTTTGGGTCTTGCAATTTTCTCACCTAAAACCACCTACAACAATATGCTCCCTTTTCTTTCTAAGTTTTGAAACCGTGACTAGCATCACGAGAAGGCAAAGGATTCGGATTGTTCGCGTGGATACCGTGGAGGCATCAAGCTTTGTTTGTTGCTGTGATTCAAAGTCTCGCTAACTGTGAGGTATAATTTCGAAACACCTGATTTATTCTGGTTCGTATGGATCCTTGGAGGGTTATGGTTTTATTTTCCGCTGTGCTTGAGATCCCGTAACCCAACAGTGGTATCAGAGCTACTTACGAACCTCTAGATCGGTTTTTTTGTGACATACGTGCTATATTAAAACTGTTTTTGCTGCTGTATGTTTTTGTTTCGTAAATGTTTTGATTTTTTTGTCCCAGAAATGTTCTGAATCTCGGAAATCTTTAAACATGAAAAACCTAGATTTTTCTGTCAACTTTCCGCAGCTTTTTGAATTGCATCATTTCGACTTCATATGATTTTGTTATGAATTGTTTACGACAGTGTCGCAATGCTGTTTGAGAATCAAACCCACTACGGGTTTGACTTGGTTTTCGACCCATAAGTGTTCTAGATCTTTAAAATCCTAAAACATAAAAGATGTAGATCTTTTTGTTAGTTTTTCAAAGAACTTGGAATCCCCTTTTTTCTATGTTGTATGAATTTTGTATTATTTATACGACGGTGTTGCAAATCGATTTTATGTTTCAATGTGATTGAATATGGATAATGTGATTTGTTTGGTGAATGGTTATAGCTCTTAGTCTTGAATGTATTATATTTGATAAATACGACTAGCACGTCGTGCCTTTCTCTATATACTCTCTTTGTACATTCTCCTCTCATCCAATCCCCTCGAATGTAACTCGAGGTTTCTTTGATTGAAATGTAAAGTATTTTGTATAAAAGAAAGCGAGTGATGGAGGCATTATGAAGTGACGAAGATAAGAAGACTTAAAGTCATAGAAATTTATTTTATGTAATGATATTCATACTTGGCTCTATGAATATCGCATAAGGGGGCTATAACCATCTCACATTTTTCTTACGCTTTATATATTGTGATATATTATGCGTGGTTGTTTGTATGTGATACTTGTTACAATCTTTTAAAATAAAATTTGTTTTTTTTTATTAAATGTACAAGTAAAAGGAGTTTTACAAATCAAAATGAGTTTTGATAAAAGTAAAAAGGAAAATGGTTTTATATAAGATATAAAATGGACCGTCGATCTCGAGTGATAAGAGGTCTTAGTACATCATGCAAGATTTCAACCGGTTTTGTCACAAAGGTCTAAACTGCCTAAGAAAGGAAGGTATTCAAGTGATCCTTGTGATCCACCTCCAATCTGGATTCCGGTTGAATCAAGCGATGAAGAAATGATCTATCACAAAAGAAAGAATGGTATATTCAAACTAACTAAAATCCCTCG
>NC_037529.1:40912587-40936136 GCF_001531365.2 Cynara cardunculus var. scolymus
ATCGAGGTGGCGAATACTTAGACCATGCTTTTCTTGATCATCTTAGAAATTGTGGTATCGTGTCACAACTCACTCCACCTGGAATACCGCAGTGGAATGGTGTTTCCGAAAGGAGGAATCGTACACTGTTGGACATGGTACAATCTATGATGAGTCAATTTGACCTTCCGACGTCCTTTTGGGGATATGCTCTAAAGACAGCAGCTTTCACACTAAAGCGGGTTCCATCAAAATCTGTTGAAAAGACACCATATGAGATATGGACTGGGAAGAGTCCCAATTTATCTTTTATGAAGATTTGGGGTTGTGAGGTTTACGTACGATGTCTAATCACAACTAAATTAGAACCAAAATTTGATAAATGCATATTTGTAGTATATCCCAAAGAAACTATGGGATATTATTTTTATCATCTCCACGATAATAAAGTGTTTGTTGGGCGTACTGGTGTCTTCTTGGAAAAAGAATTTATTTCCAAAGGTATCAGTGGGAGGAATATAGAACTTGAAATTATTCAAGATCAAAATATGTCAACACAGACACCACAAGTAATTGTGGATCCACAAAGTGTTGTGGAAAGACAGTCTGATGTTGTAGCACAAAGTTCTCGTAGATCTGGTAGAAAATGGAATGAGCCTGAGAGATATCGATTTCTCATCACTCATACCGGGGATGTGATGCTTATGGATGATGAGCCTATTAGTTACCAATATGCTATGACAAGCACTGACTCCGAAAAATGGTTAGAAGCTATGAGATTAGAAATGGACTCCATGTATGTAAACCAAGTTTGGAACTTAGTTGACCCACCCAATGAGGTACGACCTATAGGGTGCAAGTGGATTTTCAAGAAAGATACTGACATGGATGGTAATGTGACTACCTATAAAGCACGATTGGTGCAAAAGATTTCAAACAAATTCAAGGTGTTGATKATGATGAAACTTTCTCTCCAGTCGCAATGATTAAGTCTATTAGAATTTTACTAGCTATCGCAGCATATCATGATTATGAGATTTGGCAAATGGATGTCAAAACAGCTTTCCTTAATGGAAATTTACTTGAGGATGTATATATGATGCAACCTGAAGGTTTTGTCACTCATGAAAAATCTCATAAGGTATGCAAGTTGCAACGATCTATTTACGGATTGAAGCAAGCTTCAAGGAGTTGGAACCATCGTTTTGATGAAGCAATCAAAGAGTTTGGTTTCTTGAAAAATGAGGATGRACCTTGTGTCTACAAAAGGATTAGTGGGAGCACCGTATCATTTCTTTTATTGTACGTAGATGATATACTACTCATTGGAAATGATATTCCGACACTTGACTCTGTAAAGGCTTGGTTAGGAAAATGCTTTTCAATGAAAGACTTGGGTGAAGCTGCCTATGTGTTAGGTATTCGGATCTATAGAGATAGATCACGGAAATTAYTTGRCTTAAGTCAGAGTACATATATAGACAAAGTATTGAAAAGGTTCAACATGTCTGATAGCAAGAAAGGGTTCTTACCTATGTCTCATGGCATATCACTTTCTAAGAYGCAATGTCCTACTACATCTCAAGAGAGTGAATGAATGAGTAAGATTCCATATGCTTCAGCAATTGGATCTATCATGTATGCCATGATATGCACTCGACCTGATATATCGTATGCTTTGAGCATGACGAGTAGATACCAATCTAATCCAGGAGATGGTCATTGGATTKCCGTCAAGAATATCCTAAAGTACTTGAGAAGAACAAAGGWTTCATTCTTRGTTTATGGCRGTGAAGAAGAGTTGAGTGTAAAGGGTTACACTGATGCAAGTTTCCAAACAGATAAAGATGATTTTCGATCACAATCGGGTTTTATGTTTTGCCTTAATGGTGGTGCTGTGAGTTGGAAGAGTTCCAAACAAGCAACAACAGCTGACTCTACAACAGAAGCTGAGTACATCGCAGTATCAGATGCAGCCAAGGAAGTCGTTTGGATCAAGAAATTTATTTCTCAACTTGGAGTTGTTCCTAGTAGTGATAGTCCTTTGGAGTTGTTATGTTACAACAATGGAGCTATAGCTCAAGCCAAGGAACCTAGATCTCACCAAAGATCCAAACATATTCTTAAAAGATATCATCTCATTAGAGATATTATTGAAAGAGGCGATGTTAGTATAAGTAGAGTGTCAACCGAAAGCAATGTTGCTGATCCACTAACAAATCGTTAACACAGCAGAAGCATGAAGGCCACTGTAGATCCATTGGTATACGATGCATGAATGATTGGCTTTASTGCAAGTGGGAGATTSTTAGTGAATGCCCAAAAACCAATCATATGATGATTGTAACTTTGAGTTTGTTTCATAAAATTGATAAATATAAAGGCATTGCCCATTTTATTATGTCTATATTATATTCTGTGTTTTAATTATTCATAATAAATAATCTTAGAATAATGTATTCTAAATGTCCCTAGTTAAATATTATTTCGGGTTTAAGGTTGAAGTAATATGATAATGACTAGCATATGTAGGGATTCATATAGAGATATCAAATCTGCATATGGGCACAAAATGGAGACTTTGTGTATCGGACGTGACTCGTTATGAGAACACTTCATTGGATATCATGTGAGTGTCATAAGTGTTTCTCATATGGTCAATGTACATGTAATTCTTTGACTTGAGAACATGGAGTTTGTTATGTGTGAGTAATGTATTTTGACATCTATTTTAATCATTCCGTAACTGGGTGACAAAATGATAGTTGGGTATGTTGCATATCACATAATAGAATTAGCATGTATCGAGATAGGATTTGTCCCTCCTCTATGACGGGAGTGATGTCTCTGGGCCCCTTGATAAATATATACTATAGAAATGCATGCATGCTTAGATAATTGATATGAGATATCATTATCTATTTTTTATTAATATATTAGGGAATCAAGAAACTAGAGATTGGACATAACGAGAATGACACATTCAATGTCTCGTGTTCAACCTGAAATCAAGGAAAAAAGAATTAAATATGTAAAACTAAAATTGACTACAAACCGATAATTTGTTGTATCACTAATTCTCGTCATTTGGGTAACGGTGATGTATTGCTAGATACCGCTCATCGTTTATAACTATAAATATGAGATTTATATTTATTACCAACATGTCGAGAACCCATTGGGTCACACGCTTTGAACACATTCGGATAAGGAGTTTCAATAATTAAAATGTTTAATTATCATATCTGATTTGTATCGATTTAATCTGACTAAATAAAATCCGATATTATTTATGTTGGACATAAATAAAGATGACTAGGTATGGCTTTATAAGAGAGTGATGGTGCATGGAAGGTCTTACACTCAAGCATGGTGGACGCATGGTGGAGGTATGGTGATGGTTAGGCCATACATCCCATGTCCATATAAAATGTATGAAATTTTTTTATGCAAGAGAGTTTTTTTTGGCTCTTGCAATTTTCTCTCCTAAAACCACCTACAACAATATGCTCCATTTTCTTTCTAAGTTTTGAAACCATGACTAGCATCACGAGAAGGCAAAGGATTCAGATTGTTCGCGTGGATACCGTGGAGGCATCAAGCTTTGTTTGTTGCTGTGATTCAAAGTCTCGCTAACTGTGAGGTATAATTTCGAAACACCCGATTTATTCTGGTTCGTATGGATCCTTGGAGGGTTACGGTTTTATTTTCCGCTGTGCTTGAGATGCCGTAACCCAACACTTCCACCATATAGAGATATAGAATTCAGAAATGACCTCTTACCCCGGGCAATGCCTGTAGCCAAAGCACCATACAGATTAGCCCCACCAGAGTTGAAAGAATTAGGCACTCAGTTAAAAGATCTACTTGACAAAGGCTTTATCAGACGAAGTACATCGCCTTGGGGAGCCCTAGTTCTGTTTGTCAAGAAGGAAGATGGATATATGCGAATGTGCATAGATTACCGAGAACTCAACAAATTAACGATCAAAAATAAATATCCATTACCCAGGATAGACGATCTGTTTGATCAATTAGTAGGGGCAAGCTACTTTTCCAAGATTGATCTGCGGTCTGGATATCACCAACTAAAAGTAAGAAATGAAGACATTCCTAAGACTTCATTCAAAACAAGGTACAAGCATCATGAATTTTTGGTTATGCCTTTTGGATTAACCAATGCGCCTGCAGCCTTCATGGACTTAATGAACAGAGTATGTCGAGAATATCTTGATAAGTTTGTGATTGTATTTATTGACGACATTCTGATTTACTCAAAGACAGAGAAAGAACATACAGAGCACCTCCGTCTGGTCCTGAGTCTCTTAAGGAAAGAAATGTTATATGCTAAGCTGTCAAAATGCGAGTTCTGGTTGCGAGAAGTTCAGTTTTTGGGACACGTGATATCAAGAAAAGGGATACAAGTAGATCCAGCAAAAATCGAAGTGGTTGCAAAGTGGGAAGCACCAAAATCCCCATCTGAAGTCCGAAGCTTCTTGCGATTGGCAGGTTATTACCGTAAGTTCATACAGAAGTTTTCAAAAATAGTCGTACCATTAACCAAGTTAACTTGGAAAAATGTCAAGTTTCAATGGGAGGCAGAGCAACAGAAAGCATTTCAGTTATTAAAGGATCATTTCTGCAGCACTCCAATTCTATCTCTGCTTGATGGAACATAAGACTTCATAGTATACAACGATGCATCGAAGTTAGGGTTGGGCTGTGTATTGGTGCAGAGGGGAAAAGTCATGTCTTATGCATCTCGCAAGTAAAGGATCATGAAAAACAATACCCCACTCATGACATGGAACTAGCAGCCGTGGTTTTCGCACTAAAGATATGTAGGCACTATCTTCTAGGAACAAAATGCTAGATCTTAACAGATCACAAAACTTACAACACTTGTTCAACCAGAAGGATCTGAATATGAGGCAGAGACAATGGATTGAACTCGTTAACGACTACGATTGTGAGATTCTCTACCACCCAGGAAAGGCAAACGTGGTGGCTGATGCTTTAAGCCGAGAGGAAAGAAGTGGCACGATCAGAGAAATGAAAATCTGCTTAACTCCAGACCTTCACCAAGAGATTTTGAAAAACCAAAAAGAAGATGTTGAAGAAGAGAACCAGAAGTCTGAAAAAGTAGGAAAAATGATTTCTACCAAGGAAACCAACAACGAAGGAATTTTATGCTTCCATGGCCGGATTTGGGTACCAATTTATGGGAATATACAAGAGACTATTCTAAATGAAAGCCACAAGTCCCGTTACTCAGTACATCCAGGTACCAACAAAATGTACAAAGACTTGAAATCTTTTTATTGGTGGCTAGGTCTCAAGAAAGATATAGCGGCATATGTGGAACAATGTCTAACTTGTTTACAAGTTAAGATTAGGCACCAAAGACCCTATGGAAACCTACAATCACTAGAAATATCAGTATGAAAATGGGATCACATTACAATGGACTTCATCATGAAATTACCCCGAACAGCAAAAGGTTATAATGCAATATGGGTAATAGTGGACCGTCTATCAAAATCTGCACATTTTCTACCAATGAAAGAGACTTATTCACTAGAAAGATTAGCACAATTATACATCAAGGAAATTGTGACTAGACATGGTGTTCCGTTATCCATTGTTTCTGACCGACCTAGTCGTTTTACGTCAAGGTTCTGGGAAAGTCTGCAAAGAGCTTTGGGATCACAAATCAGATTAAGTACAACCTATCACCCACAAACAGATGGACAAAGTGAAAGAACTATCTAGACTCTTGAAAATATGTTGAGAACTTGTGTTATCGACTTCGGGGGATCTTGGGATGAACATTTACCATTGATAGAATTTGCCTACAATAACAATTATCACTCCAGCATTCAAGCGTCACCTTATGAAGTCTTGTATGGAAGAAAATGTCGAACACCGTTATGTTGGAATGAGGTGGAGGAAAAGCAGTTAACAGGTCCTGAAATTGTGCAAACAACTTCTGAAAAAATAGAACAAATTCGTACAAAAATTAAGACTGCCCAAGATCGACAGAAAAGTTATGTCGACAAACGAAGGAAACCGATTGAATCAATGTAGGAGACTTTGTGATCTCCATGAAGGGTATTATGAGATTTGAGAAGAAAGGAAAGCTCAGTCCAAGGTATATTGGACCATTCAGAATCTGCAAAAGAATTGGGCTGGTAGCTTATCAGTTGGAACTACCAGATAAATTCAGTCTAATTCATATCACCTTTCATGTATCAATCTGCGTAAGTGTTTGGCAGACCTGAGTATAGAAATACCGCTTCCTGAGATCAAACTTGATGATAAGTTAAATTTCATCGAGACACCAGAGGCAGTAACTGACAGAAAGACCAAGGTCTTCAGAAATAAAGAGATTAGTTTGGTAAAAGTACAATGACATTTTCATAAGGGTTATTTGACATGAGAACCCGATATCCTTGGTTATTTGAATGAATTCTGAGACGGAATTATTTTAAGGGGGAGAGAATATTATAACCAAGTTTCTACAAACTTGGGTTAAGGTAACTGTTGAAACCCAGATTTGACAATAGAACAATTTAATAAGGAAATTCAAGAGAAATTTGTAGAAGAAGAAGAAGATGAAATAGAAATCGTCGGTGTTTTCTTTATTGAATGGAAATTACAGACTCTCAAAAACCCTAATCGACTCTCATATGATGAATCTAAATCTACGTTTTACAATGAATTCTCTAAAATGCTCTCTCTTATTTTTTCTCTGCCTGAAACACTGCTATATATAGGCATAACTACATGATAATCTGAATAGGATTAGCCTTATCCAAAATAGGATTAGCCTTATCCAGATTAGGATTCTGAAGATAATCATCTTGAAGGACCAGAGGATAGACCAGAGGATAGACAGACCAGAGAGGCTCTGTCACTCCAGAGGCTCTGGTCAATACAACCAAAGGCTCTTGTCCTCCAGAGGCTCTGGTACTTGTGTCTTCACAGAGGCTCTGTGACGTATCACAGAGGCTCTGGTCGTCCATACTTGGTCGATTTATCACAGCGGCTGGTCTTCTTCCAGACTTAGACATTTTAGCACAGAAGCATCTTCAGATGATCCATCTTTAGCCCAGATTGCTTAATAAAAYTTTTTAAGTTAATTATTAGCATCAAATTGATGCTAACAATCTCCCCCCCAAAGTTTTATAAAGCAAGCATCTTCAAGAAGTCTTCATGTCTTCTCCCCTCTGCTATCTTCAAAAAGCTTTAGTGTTTTTAGCATGAATGGAATATTCAAGCTCCCCCCAGAATGTAGCTCTATGTTCTTCATTTTCAAGTCTTAGATCAAATTAGTTTCAATGTGAATGCAGCACTACTGAATGCACAAGATGCAGCTTTAATCTGCCAACAATCCAGCACATTCTTTGAAGCACGGAATAGCCACTCACCCCAAAAGTAGCTAATTCATCCAAAACAGGATAGATAAATGTGTGGATTACTTGACAAAACAGTGCAAACAGTCTAATGACAAAGAAACTTTCAATGAACCGCAAATTGAGTAGGAATTCAGCTTTAGAGCTAGATTCAATTAGAGATAACTTGAATAACCGAAGCAAACACCATTGAAATTAAGAACCAGAGAGAAGAATTGACAATTAAGCTTTATAACTTCACGAAACAGCAGGTCAATTTTTTTAAAAAAAAATTTACAGAGATGCTGTTAATGCTTCTAAGGGCAAAGCATGAAGGAAATTGCCATGAAACATGAAGGAATAGAGATAACAGGCAAGAAAAACAGTAAGCTATTATAGATTTAAATCCACAAAGAGAGAAGATGAAATAATACTCAAAAAAATTGGTGATAAATCTATGTTTGGCAAATAAACCACCAATTGCCTTAGGCTGAGTACCATAAACTCTTGCTAAACGCCTATGCGTAGATTTGACAAGAACAGGGTTCAATAAATCGACTGACTCCAAGAAACTTTATAGACATTTAAGCATATGAAGAAGAAATTAGGGTTTCTTGAGACCAAACTGCAGTCGAACAAAGCAAGCAGTTCATTAGAGGATTTTTCAAGGAAATTGAATCTACTGCCAGAAAGATCGTATCGATAGAAGTTAATCGATTTGGCTCTGATACCACTTGTTGAAACCCAGATCTAACAATAGAACAATTTAATAAGGAAATTCAAGAGAAATTTGTAGAAGAAGAAAATGAAATAGAAATCGTCGGCGTTTTTTTATTGAATGGAAATTACAGACTCTCAAAAACCCTAATCGACTCTCATATGATGAATCTAAATCTATGTTTTACAATGAATTCTCTAAAATGCTCTCTCTTACTTTTTCTCTGCCTGAAACACTGCTATATATAGGCATAACTCCATGATAATCTGAATAGGATTAGCCTTATCCAAAATAAAAATTAGCCTTATCCAGATTAGGATTCTGAAGATAGTCATCTTGAAGGACCAGAGGATAGACAGACCAGAGAGGCTCTGTCACTCCAGAGGCTCTGGTCAATACAACCAAAGGCTCTGGTCCTCCAGAGGCTCTGGTGTCTCTCACAGAGGCTCTGGTACTTGTGTCTTAACAGAGGCTCTGTGACGTATCACAGAGGCTCTGGTCGTCCATACTTGGTCGATTTATCATAGCGGTTGGTCTTCTTCCAGACTTAGACATTTTAGCACAGAAGCGTCTTCAGATGATCCATCTTTAGCCCAGATTGCTTAATAAAACTTTTTAAGTTAATTATTAGCATCAAATTGATGCTAACAGTAACTTTATGTGTTCATTATATGAATTATGTGATAGCATGCAAAATTATAATAATATTTGCATAGATTATATGTACATGTGTGGTAAATTGGGTATTATGCATTCATATGGAAGCAATACATAAATGTAGGCGGTTATGTGAACAGGAGAATATTATATATATATATATATATATATATATATATATAACCCAATACTTTCTAGTTAAGAAAGGTTAGTTTTAAAATTAATATTCTCCAAACCGCCTAAGGATTTTTATATTGAGAATATCCAGCACCGCCTCATTTTAAGATATAAAAGGGGGAAAATAAGATAAAACCCTTATCAGTCATCTGTTTTACAAAAATAAGGAAATTTAAGAAAGAAATTTAAAGGCGGTGAAAAACATTTCTTGAAGAAATTGTTGTTAAGGATTCTGTTAATTGTTGTGTGATAATCTGAAGAATCTGTGTTATCAAGGTGAGTTTTATTAACCTTTTGGTTATACCTGTAAGTTTATAATCTGATTGTTCAATCCTATAATTTAGTAATTATAGATGATTGAGATTTAGAAAGAATCTGGTGGAAACTCCTTTTAAACAGTTTTGAAAGAAATGTTTTCTGGTTCACAAATTAGAACCTGTTTTGAAGAAATTAAACATAAACTGTTCTTTAGAAATAGTTTTAAAATAATGCCCTATTTGGGAAGAACAAGATGAGTTGAGTAATTTGATCTAGAACAGAGTGTTCTTATGATTTGAAAGGTTTGAATATAAACCTGTGTTGAGAATATGATTTGGATAAAAACTACGAACGAGGTTCACTCTGACAGAAAGGTCTGCAGCCTGCCATTGGATGAAATAATTCATATGAATTTCAAGGGAAATAAGGATGGTCGTTGTGTGTGATGGATAGCCATTGCTATAAATAGGGGATTTATGGATGTAATAAGGATGGTTGTTGTGTGTATATGCATGGTTTAACTCTTGCTACTATATCTATTAAGATTACAACAGATTGGAGTTCTCTTTTCTTGGTGATTTGAGGATTCAAAAATGTTGTTCTTATTGGAAATAGTAGTGTTGATGTTATGGTCATGGGAAAAATATGGTCTATGATCATTAATTTTGGCTAAAGGGATTGCACCAGAGGGTTCTTGTTATTGATTTGATGAGTATGCAAATTCTACTAAACGTACTAGTTGGACCAGAGGCTCTGTATCTATTGATAAGAGTTTCTGTGTCAAAATCATGTTTTAAGAAGTTTTAAGAAAAAGAAATTATATATTTAGTATTTTCTACGAAAGACAGACTAGAGAGGCTCTGGTCGACTTACACGTCGAACCAAAGACTCGATGGTCATAACTTTTGAACCAGAAGCTCTAGTTAGTATAACCAGATGCTCTGGTCGAATAAGAACTCTGCATAACTATTCTTGAAAAAGGCTATCTTATTGATTGGAAGCTTAACTAAAGAACACTATAAAAAAGTTATATGAGCCAGAAGCTCTAGTGGAGAGACCAGAGAGGCTCTGGTCCTGTTTATAGAAATATATTCCAAGTATGGTTTAAAACCAGAGGCCCGATTGACCAAAACAGAATATGATTTTCAGTCTTTGTTACATAAGATGGATATTTTGAAATAAATGTTTTGGTGATCTTCCCCCTGCATTACATAAGAAGGGAACCTCACTAGACATTCATGTCTAACCCTCATTTTTGGTGTTTTCGAAAATATGTGTGCAGGTAATGATAATAAGGGCAATAGCATTTTGTGAATTACTTCCCTATGTGCTTAGCTGTGTGAAGATCTTAATTAGCCATGTTTTGGAATATAAATGCTATGATATAAGAGCAAGTACTTTTGGAATTTTTGAGTTATGTAATTTGTATTATAGACTCTTGTACTAAGGACCTATGTGGGGAAAACATGTATTCTATGTATGAAATATGTGTTATATGCAATGTATGGTTTTGGGGCTGTTACAAATGTATATATCATAAATATGAATTCTTCTACCACTAAGAATAGTTGTTTCTTCTCTAAAGCCTCGTCAGACATCAACTGGTTATGGCACAAACGACTCTCTCATCTCAACTTCAAGACACTCAGTGAGCTGTCAAGAAATGATCTTGTCACTGGTCTTCCTCAACACTCATTTGCAAAGGAATCTCTTTGCTCAACATGTGAAAAAGGAAAACACACAAGAGGTAGCCTTAAGTCAAAGGAAATCTCTTCAGTGACTGCGCCTCTTCAGCTACTACACATGGATCTTTTTGGTCCAGTCAACGTGCAATCCATTGCTGGAAAGAAGTTTACACTCGTCATAGTTGATGAGTATRCCAGGTACACTTGGGTCTTCTTCCTCATATCCAAAGATGAAGCACCTTAAGATATCATTTCGTTCATGAAGAAAATAGAAGTACTTAACAACATCAAGGTACGATCTATTAGAAGTGACCATGGTATTGAATTCAAAAACAGTACTATGGATAACTTCTTTGAGAACAAGGGAATTTCTCATAACTTTTCTTCAATGAGACCTCCTCAGCAAAATGGGGTCGTTGAAAGGAGAAATCGAACAATCATAGAGGCTGCTCGATCAATGCTCAGTGAATCTCATATCCCTACTCAATTCTGGGCTAAAGCTGTCAACACCGCTTGTTTCACTTCGGTCGCTGATTGTAAAGAGGTTCAAGAAGACAGCTTATGAACTTTTTCATGGAAGAAAGCCTTCTATAAACTTTCTACATATTTTTGGTTGTGCTTGTTACATTCTCAACAATCGCGACCAACTTGGAAAGTTTGATCCCAAAGCTGATGAAGGAATCTTTCTTGGATATTCTTCAATATCCAAAGCCTTTAGAGTATTCAACAAACGAAGATAGACGATAGAAAAAACTATTCATTTCACCTTTGACGAATCTCAATCAGTTAATTCAAAACCCATCTTAAATGATGATGATGAATTAGCAACCTGGATGTTCTCTCACTATGGACAACCTAAAGCTTTCTATAGTGCTCCTCTCACCACTGAAACCCCTGAAGCTGAAGATGATTCACTTATTATTCCAGTTACAGCTAGTCACTTGATATATGTTGAGAATTCAATATATAAAACACTCGTTTTACGTATTATTAGTTAAATTAGTTTCCTTTCATTCCCACTTTTAGTAATTTTTATTAATTTCTTTATACCTTTGTTATTATGGAGCTAAATAATGTGGTTAACTTGTTGGTACTCAAAGAAAGAAGCTAATGGAGATTTTTTGCTTAACAGCTTGATGCTACATCATTAGAGCAGCGGCAACCTGATACATACATGGCTTTGTGAAGAACTTAATGATTAAGCCATTGCCTTTTTGATGCTTTATGGAGGACAGCTGTAAATGGTTGGAGGATGATTAAAAATTTGGGATTTAGACTTTTTAAGATTTACTTGTACTTTAAGATGCTCTTTGTTTAACTTTTGGGTATTAACCTTTGGATAAAACTTTTGTTGTTTTGTGCCTCCTTTGTGTATAAAAGGAGGTGTTTGGCTCTTCATTTTCACACACCATCTAACAACAATTCTAAGATTAAAATCTGCTTGCTAGGGCTGATTTGTGAGAAACATTTGGAGAAATACATGTTCTTGATTTTTAAGCTTTTCAACTTTAATTTTCTTGTCTTTTAATTTTTGTTCTTTACTTTATGTTCCTTTACGTTTATTGTTATTTACTTTCCGTTATTTAATTTCTGCAATTTACTTTCTCGTCATTTATTTTTCGTTCTTTATTTTCTCGTCATTTATTTTCCGTTCTTTACGTTTATGTCTTTACTTTCCGTCATTTATTTTTCTTGTAATTTACTTTCTGTAATGAGTAGCTAAGATTTTATAGCTTGGGTGTGAGATGGAAATGTGAGATTTTCAAACCAAAATAAAGTAGCTAAGTGTTTTCATAAACGACGTTCCATTGATTCATTCGAGTTGTTATAAAACCAAGCACACTTCTTGACGGGTTGATCACGTTGAAAGTGTTAAAGTGCCATGGACTTAGAGATAAGCCATTGAATGCTCGTCAACTTGAATGATATAAGAGGTAGACTTGAGAAAGTTGCCGACAAGGAGACTTGTCATTTATGTTTTTCAAACTTAACTCCCGATGGGTTGGTCACTCTTCAAAAGTGTCAAAGTGCGATAGATTCAGAGATGAACTATCTAGAACACACGCCAACTYGAATGATATGGGAATCGACTCGAGAGAGTGATTTTTAACAAAGAGATTTGTTTATCCATATATTTTGAAGACACCATCTTGTCACTATCACTGGTCCGGATACCACATAGAGATATGGGTTGAAAGCTATAATATAGTGCAATGGTGAAGTCCGAGAGRAATACCTTCAAAATAGATGGTGGAACTAAGTTTTGAAACACTGCTTGTTGTAGCATTCCTACAGCATTGGCTACTGGAATTTTTGTTTGGATCTCACCTTAAGTCTTACACCCTTGCTACCTTTTATATATTCTGTAATCTGTTTTAATTCATCTTAATATCAAATTGAAGTTTTCAAAATCGTCATCTGAAATCATCTCTTTCATTGGACTCTTATATAACTTTGGCTACAATCTCCGTGGACGATAATCTGGTACTTGTATCACTTTATTACTTGGAAAGACGACATTGGGTCGTATTGTATACTTGCTTTGTGGCCCAATTTCGTTAGTCTAAAGGTGTGAGATAAAACCGACCATCACTCCAATGCATCTTCTTCAGAGATCGTTGTCGTGCTCATTAGTTGTATTCCTCCTTCTACTTCAAACACTAATCAAACAGTGAATGAAATGCCTTCAGTATCTGAACATGTTTCGATCGCTAAATCTGAGGCTTCTTTAGCAATAGTTCCTATTGCTGAAGACAATGCAGCTGAAGCCTCATCTTCTGTTCTTGAATTTACATATTCAGATGATATTCCTCTACCGGCTCAACGATGTACTAAAGACCATCCAATTCATCAAATTCTTGGGGATCCAGATGCCGGTATCAAGACTTGCCATGGTCTAAGTTATATTTGTCTCTTTATCAACTTTCTTTCTCTAGTTGAACCCAAAAAAATCAATGATGCAATCTCAGACCCTATTTGGGTCCTTGCCATGCAAGAGGAGCTCATTGAATTTGATAGGAACAAAGTCTGGTACCCTGTCCCAAATGGATCTATGGCAACAAGTTGGATGAGGAAGGTGTGGTAACCCCCAACAAGGCTTGACTCGTTGCTCAGAGTATAGACAAGAAGAAGGGATCGATTATGACGAAACCTTCGCACCAGTGGTTAGACTCGAAGCTATTCGACTCTTTCTAGCCTTTGCGGCCCATAGAGACTTTAAAGTCTACCAAATGGATGTAAAGAGCGCTTTCCTAAATGGAAAACTTCAAGAGTAAGTTTATGTTGAACAACCTCCAGGGTTTCTTGACCCTAAGTATCCAAACCATGTCTATCGTTTGGATAAGGCTCTTTATGGGTTAAAACAGGCTCCTCGTGCCTGGTATGATGCCCTTTCCTCATTTCTCATCTGTGAGAAATTTGTTCGTAGAAATATTGACCAGACCTTATATCTTAGGAAAGTTAAGGGTCACATCATTCTAGTCCAAATTTATGTCGATGATATTATATTTGGTTCCACTAATTCCTCTTTGTGTTTTCGGTTCGCTGATCGCATGAAGAAAGAATATCATATATGCATGATTAGAGAACTAACCTTCCTTTTAGGTCTCAAGATCAAACAATCAGATAAAGGTATCTTTATCAGTCAAAGTAAGTATGTTCGTGACATGCTGAAGAAGTTTGATTTATCAAACAGTTCATCTATGAAGACTCCAATGGCTCTTTCTCTCTCTCTCTCAACAAGGATCCAAATGGAAAGCCTGTAAACGTGACTGTTTAAAGAAGAATGATCGTCTCCCTGCTGTATCTAACAGCTAGTCGACCAGATATCATGTACTCTACCTGCTTATGTGCAAGATATCAATCTGAACCTAGGGAATTCCATCTGATTGTTGTAAAACGCATCTTCAGATATCTTAAGGGAACTCCTAGCATGGGTCTTTGGTACCCTAAAGGTTCAGGTTTTGACCTAATAGGTTACTCAGATAGTGATTTTGCATGTTGCAAAATTGATAGGAAAAGCACCACTAGATGCTATCAGCTTCTAGGTGGAAAGTTGGTGAGCTGGACAAGCAAAACTCAGTGTCCACATCAACAGCTGAAGCTGAATACGTAGCCGCTGGTAGTTGCTGTGCCCAAATCCTTTGGATGAAAAACCAGCTGATGGACTATGATATTCAGTTTTCAAAAGTTTCTATCTATTGTGATCACACTAGTGCTATTGCAATTGCAAATAATCCTATACTTCACTCCAAGAACAAATATATAGAGATCCGATATCATTTTATCAAAGTTCATGTTATGAATGGTGACATTGAACTTCACTTCGTTCCAACTGATTACCAGCTCGCTGGCCTTTTCACCAAGCCTCTTGATGAGACAAGATTTAACATCTTGATCAACGAACTAGATATGCTAAACGCTGAAGAATAATCTTCAGCTATTAACATCATTCAGTAAGTAAAATGATTTAGTGCTCTATATCTGACACTGAACTCTTGAGTAAATGTATCTATTCTCTCTAAGGTATGATTACCTATTTCTTTTCTTTCAAACTTAAACCATCACTGAAGCTTTTCTTCTTTAGTGATAAAAATGTTTTAAAAGTTTGTTTCAGTGCTTTCTTGATCACTGACCATATAAATAAGTATATCTCTCTTATACTTATTTCTTAAAAATCAAAATGATCACTGAATCCTTCCTATTCAATGATTGAAATGTTTTTAAATGACAGGATCAGTGATTCTTTTATCACTGACACTGAAGTCTTAAAACTATCAGTGAAGTTTTATCGTCTCAATGATAAAAATGTTTTAAAAGGTCTTTTCAGTGTTTCGTTAAACACAAAATGACTCTTCGTTTTCTTAAAAACCTTTTTGTTTTTAAAAGAAATAGTTAATGAACCGTCTTTTTAACGTCAGTCCCTATTTACAATGCGCAACGCTTTGAGACGCGCAAAAAGGTCATGTCATACTCTACCTCATTAAATGTCATCCAATCATGGATGAGAACATGCCATTTCGTTCATCATGGCCCCTTTCCTCAACCGTCGTCTTTTTCTCTCTCATATATTCTCTCCCTCCTCCTACCTATAAATATAAGATATCTCCTTCACTTTTTTCTTTACGCTTTCAAAAATTCAAAGACGAACCTCTGTCGATTTACAAAGCAAGAACCTCTCTCGCATTCCATCTACGAACTTCCTCTCTTTCAACTTAAGGTCAAAATTTCTAATATTATGCTTTCACTCTTCTAAGAAATGTGTTTAATATTTTTAAGAACTTTTTTCTCTTCAAACATTAAACATTAATGATTATAAACTCAACTTTCTACTTGGTTGTAATCACATTTCTTCAAAACACATTCTACTTGAAAAACCCTAATCTTTCAAAGATTTTTCAAAAGAAGTTTTTTTTTATTCAAAAACTTATCTATACACATATCTTAGTTATCTAACAAACTGTTTTATCTCTTCTTTTTCTCATTAAAAACAGATGGTTGTCAAGAATGTCGGATTCGCCGTCAATGAAGTGTCCTTCAAGGCCAACAACCATATTGCCTTGTAGGACATCCCCTCGAACAACGCATTCTACCAGGAAGCGGCTGACTTCCTTAAACAGTCGCACTTGCATTTGCCCTCAACCATGAACCTGTCATGATTTAGGAGGTTCTACAGCAATTCTGGTTCACTGCTGATGTGGTCAACGTTGAAGACAAGCATGGCCGCCAAGTTGAGCAAATCAACTTCACTTTCAACCGCATGACTGTGAAGTTTAGTGTGAACACCATGAGGACCGCTCTTCGCCTCCCCAAAGGCCCTTTCGACAGCGAGCCCACAACGACCGAGATCATACAATGTCTCGATGCCATTGGCTATCAATGGCCAATGAAGAAGGACTCAAATGCTCCCATGAAGTCCTTATCAAAGATCGAGAAAAATAGGATGTCAGCGATTTGGAAATACTTGTTTTCTCACTTCATCCAGTCCATGGGTGGAAAGACTGGAGGTCAAGACCAAGCCTCCAGGATTTCCTTGACGATTGGTATTTCTACGATTCAGCGTCGCAATATAAATTATGCTGCGGCCATTTTTGATGACCTGGTGCAAAAGCCGAACAAGCGCCAGCGAGAAAAGGTGGTGCCTTACACCAGGTTCCTTTCCATGGTCTTTGCTAAGATCTTTGGAGAAAAAACTCCAAAGAAGGAAACCTTCAGGTGTGTAAGCTTGGATCCAGGATTCTGGATCACAAGCTGAGGGATGAAGATGTTGCACTCTTTTCCATAGTGCCCTTCACTCCCTCCTCTCCTTAGGTGGTCAAGACAAGGGAAAACCCCCCACGTCTAGCCCAGCCACCAAAACCTCCTCCAAACGACATTCACAACCAACTCTTAGTTCTCCTTAAAAAGCCAAGAAGGCCAAAAAGGGGATAGCCACATCACTGGCTGAAACCTCTCGATAGGTTTCAGCTATTGAAACTTGCTTTAACCTCGAGGCAATTTTAGCTAACCCTCCTAGCTCTTCAATGATATCTCCAATCACTATCGTATCAGTGGCACCTACCCCAACCGCCTCAGTGATCTAAATCACTGATGGTGAGAATATCAGCACCACCATCGCTGAACACCCACGTCTCTTCTCAACTATTTTCTCTTCTCCTCCTTCCTTGGTCTCTACACGTGTTGAAGACTCATCAGCGAATGGCCTTCCTGATGCTGAAACACACACCACTAGACCTGAGGTTGCTCCTTTCGAGGCTCCTCAGCATACAGATGCCCATCCTCTCGAGGACATCTTTGAGCATGCAGTGCCAATCCTTTGGATGTCACTGATGGCCCCTCTGGTATTCCATCTTCCTATCCTTTCATTTCTTCTAACCCTGAGCTCCTTCATGCTCACTCTTCATCTCTTGCAGGTCCTTCTTCTGCGCCCAATCAATGGACGTATAAGAGGAAGAAGACGGGGAAGAGAAGGAAGATGGCAAGGATGACGCTCAAAGATGAAGATGAGGATTATGACATGGCGTCAGACGTCAAGAGTCTTCTCCCAACTGTCGATACCGTCTTCTGCAAGATGATCGAGGTTCATCGCGAGATGCCTCGCAAGCCCAATCTTGATGCGGACCTCTCAGTTGTCAAAGTTGATGTTTAAGAAGTTAGGAGTCAGCTTTTGACTCTACAAGAGGCTGTTAGAGCCAACGCTAAGGCCATCGCTATTCTATTCAGCAAGGCTAATGAAGCTCAGGCTCATTCTCTTCAGCAGGCAGAGCTTCTTTAGCAGATCCTGAATGTTTTCCATCAACCAGCTCTAGTGGTCCCGCATTCCTTCTTTGTTGATGACTGCGCTTAGCTCTATGAGACGCGTGAAGCAATGACAACTCTAGCCAGCGCTATGTCGCGGCTAGAGGATATGATGGTTCTCCAGCATCAATGCATGGACGAACTCTCTGGCTTATGCTCCCAAGTCTTGTCCAGAGAGGGAGAGATGAGGTCCAACGCTGCTGGACCATCTGCTGCTCCAGCAATCCTTGCAGCTGAAGCTGAAGCTCCTAGAGCTGAAGCTGAAGCTGAGGTTGCCCAAGCTATTCCAACCTCTGATGAAGCTGCTATAATTGAGGAAGTTGATGACATCCCTAGGGATGATGATCTTCCCATCACCTTTGCAACTGTTTATGGTGATGATGATGATGATGATGAAGACGAAGATGATGATGATGAAGATTACGAACCTGATCTTCCAGACCCCGGCAGTGACTTAAATGGTGATGATGACGACGATGATGAAGATGACTTCACCATCCAATATCACAAGCCAACAAACGCCACCAAGGGAGTCACCCTCAGGGATTATGCATCTCAGGGGGAGCAAAGGGAAGAAGAGTCTGATCCATCAACGAACCAGGACCCTAAGTCGAAAGGCAAAGGCGTCGCTGAAGAAATGAACCTGAAGGTACTGTTTAACATTCCTCAACCTTTATTTGAAGACTCTATCTCTCAGGTAGTAGTCACTTCTCTTTATCAACTTCAAATTCCATCTACTACCTGCGGTCGACTGGAGTGGGTCCTTGAAAACCCTATCTCCAGTGCTCCTTTCGACCAGCAGATGGCTCAGCTAAAGGAGTCACTCGACCAGACTAGAGTAAAAATTCCTCTTCGTACTTCTAGTGATGGTAAGTTTGACTTCCTTTCAGAAGCTGAAAGACTCGAGGCGTTAAGGGCTGAAGAAGAGCTAGAGCTTCAGAAGAAGCAGACTGAAGACAACCTAAAGCTGGCCAAGTCGCTAGCTGAAAAGATTCTCCCAAAGACAAAGTCCAAAAAAAAGGTGAACACTGTACAAGCCCAGGCTAAACTTCTTTCTCTTGCAGAAGCTGAGCACGAGAAGAACTTGAAGCTGGATGAGCGGGACAAGCACTGGAGTGAAGCAAAACTGAAGAAGAGAATGAGTCCCCATTCGATTTAGAGCGTCAGCGTCAGCGGATGATCCAAAGACGGTGGAACTATGGTCTCAATGCTCATCACCAGGGATGATCTCGATGCTATCACCGAGTACCTTTCCTACCTTAGCCGCTATGGATACAACGAATGGCTGGAGATCAGGCAAGCCATTTAGCAATCCAAGTCAAGACATAAGCTGATTATCGAACACATCATCAATGATCTCATCAAAAGGATGTCCAGGTATGTCGCAGTCCCTGACCGGCCCTCTCTGAAGAAAGGTGGAAGGAAGAAGAAAAAACTCTTTAGTCCTAATGATGGACCATCTCTTAGGAATGAACATGAAACAAAGTTCTTCTTAGATGAAGTCCTTAATGAACACGAGAGTATAAACATTTTTATGTTGAATCTTGACTTGCCAGAGAAGGGTCCCTATACACCCAACGATGTGCACTTCAAACTTGAGTTAGTAGTTATATTCCTTGACTATGAAGGTGAAGTAAGATTTCAAAGAATTTTTGAGCTACATCTATGCCCTATGGGACATCTGGTTTATCTAATGCTCTGGATAGATGCTAACATGCAGGAAAAAGTCGTAGACCTGAAGATACGAAGAGAATGCCTACGTCAAAAGAACCTTGGTGAAGATGTACCTAGCTGCATAGATCTAAGTTTCCTAGATTAGTTTCTCTTTGTAATATTGTTCACATTTTTTTTGTAAATCTATTTACTATGTCTACTTTTAGTGATTAATCTTCTAGTTAGTAAGCATTAGACATGTACTGAACTACTTGTAATATTACCAATGAATATAATATAAGTGTCTCGTGTACTTCACTAGAAAAAAAAAACCCTGAAAAAAGTAATAGGGACACAAGTCTATGAGTTCCACGTGTTACTTTTCACATTCATAGACATTCTATAAGTCAGTGAATAAGCTTTCAGTTTCAGTTTCTAGCCTTGTAACTTTTCTTAAATATGACTTAAGAAAATTCTTCAAGTAAAGACTGACTCACTAAAAAAGATCCCAAAATAGTAAAAAGGGACATGTACTTTATATGTTACTTTTCCTTACTATTATTTTATAAGACAATCTTCTTTATGTTGTCTTGCTATCATCAAATAAGGGGAGATTGTTGATCCTCTCTCTTAGTGATTTGATGATAATCCTTTTTGTTCTATACGAAATATTTTTGTCTTTGTCTTTCCAATTCCAGCGATCTACATTGAGTCTATTCAGTGATCCCTGAAGAACATGTATTGTAAATCCAATCAGTGACAACGATACTTCAAGAAGACAACACTCACACCCAAGAACCTTCAGCAAATGTCAAAGACTGAAACTGAAGATTAGAGACGGGCGAGTACATGATCTAAAGCGGTATTCAGTGATTACAAGCCTATCTACATATGTGTGAAAACTGCCCAAGCCTTAGCGAATACTGAAGAGACATTCAAGTTATTCCAGCATTCAACGATGAAATGAAGCTTGCTAAGCACGACTGTTGTTGTCTTGTCCTTATACACACAAAGGACAAATCCATATCCTTTCTAAACGTTAGTACGGTACGAAGCCGACTAGTTGACTCTATTACCCACCAACTTTGTGAAATGATGTCTGCTCATGAATAGGCTTTTGTATTATTCACTGTAGCAAATGACAAACCATTTTCTTAAGACTTGAAACGCGTTATATCCTTACCATGTTGCATATATGCATTTAATGCAATGAGTATAAATAGATGTGTTATATCTCCATGCAGAGATACACTATAACCCTAAACCTTACTCTGAGCTTTCTTGCGCTTAAGTAAAAGAACTGACTCTTTTAGTTCTTTAACATCAAATCTTTTCTTATTTGCTAAGATTTAATGTGTAAACTTAAGATTGTTTAGATAGATTTTTATTACTTTATCTTTTCGCAAACAGTCTTATAAAATCTGTATTGATCTTCTCTTATAATATATATTTTAAATTTGAAAATACTGTGTTTGTATTCATCCCCCTTCTTCTACAAACTATTATACACATTTTGTAGACCCTTACGGGACCAACAACATGGCTCCCTTTTTGATTCTGGGGAAGTTGCAAAGGGGTTCATCTATTAAGATTTGAATTTGGTTTTCATTTTGACTTTAATTTGGATATAGATTGATCAATTAAGTTTGTAGTAGGGGTTTGATGTTAATTTTGATTTAAGGGCTTGGATTTAGATTAGAGTTTGATTTTTGATGGTTGGGTTTTATTTTGATATCTTATTTAGATCTGTGATCAGTCGGAGAATATGGTCAGAAAGGGTCGGATTTGGGTGGAAAAGATGGTCGGAAAGGGTTGGATGTGGGCGGAAAAGATTGCTGGAAAGGGTTGGTTATAGACGGAGAAGATGGTTAAAAAAGAGAAAATCACTAGCGTAGGTTGTGAGATCGGGAAGGGGGCTACATGTTTGGAGGAATGAGAAGTGTTTATGTTATATATAATTAATATAATATATATCAATTAAAATTTATTTTTAAAGGAAAATTACAACAAAAATAGAATAGTCTATAATATCCTTATTTAACGGGATTTTTAGCAGGTGTTAACGATAGAGATGAAATCCGAACGTTTTTACAACCTACGATGACCATTTTATATATTTTTGAAATTGTAGAATACAAACTGTTATATATAACTGACAAACTATAGGGACCAAAATCCCAGTTTACCTTTTTTTTTGGTTTTATATTGTATTGAGGAATTGAAAAATTTGTCTTAATCTTTTTTTATGGTATTGTACATATGCAATAATAACTTTCAAAATTGAATTTTAAGATATTTTTGATCAATATTATTTTAATATCTAGAGAATAATAGTATACTCGTCAACATATATAAATATTAATAATATATATATATATATATATATTTTGTTTCAAATGCAACCCATCATTTTTGTACAACTAATTCAATCCAATAAATTGAAATATTTATGAAAATGATGAGAGATCATTTATTATAATTTAAATATTTATGAAAGATGAATAAGATTCATTAATTATGATCAATACTTTATATTAGGAACAATCAGAATTTCTATGAAATTACATATTAATCAAATTATCAAATTAAATGCACGGTTGAGATTGAGCTATATACTTATATATCATAAAACTTATGACATATAAATTTACACATAAACCTTTTAAAATGTAGGAATATATATATATATATATATCTATATATATATATATATATATATATATATATATATACTAGAAGAGTACTCGCGCAATGCAGCGAGACACATCTCAATTTTAATGTTCTATTTTATTATCTGTCTATATCGATGTTATAATACGATTTTATGTGTTTTTAAGAAAGCATTAATGATTTTATTTTTGAATAAAATATAAATTTGAAGATATCATAAAAAATTTAAAAAAAAATACATATCAATGTTAATATTAAATCAACTATTTAAAAGTTCTCATTTTTTTAATTATAATTTAATTTAAGTGTAATAACGAAATAATTTATTTTTGGTTTAACAACATAACATTTTATAAAGATAATAATTTAGTATTCTGTTATAACTCAATGATTATTCTAATTATATTTTAGATTTTTTATATTTAAAATGAGATATTTATCCTGCATTTGATTATATTTATCTGCAGTTAGTTACACGAATTCAGATATGGAGTTTTAATAAGTTGTACTTATGCACAATCTATTTGCAATCTCGAGTTTTAAGTAATATGCATTAATAAACAGTATAAATTTAAAAATATCATAAATTTTTGAAAAAAAAATATCGATATCAGTAATAAATTAATCTTTTTAAAAGTTGTTGTGTTTTGGTGTAATTTTTTTAATTAAATTCTGTAAGTTATCAATGATTATCATAATTATATTTTTGATTTTTTATATCTAAAATAAGATATTTATCCAATATTTGATTATGTTTATCTGCAGTTAGTTAGACGAATTCAAGTATGGAGCTTTAATAAGTTGTATTTATACATAATTTACTTGTAATCTTAAATTTTAAATAATATGCATCAATAAACAATACACGTGCATAAAAAATTATTTTTAAGAGTTTTTGTCAAATGTTTTATAATATAGTATAGATAGTATATATTATGTATTTTAAAAAAAACAATAATGATTTTAGTTTTAAATAAAATATAAATTTGAATATATCATAAATTTTTTAAATATATATATATATATATATATCAATATTAATGTCAAATCAACTATTTAAAA
>NC_037529.1:40937071-40967518 GCF_001531365.2 Cynara cardunculus var. scolymus
TATATATATATATATATATATATATATATGAGAGAGAGAGAGAGAGAGAGATTGGTGACCCTTCAAATGCAACATATCTTATTTATAGAACAAATACAACTCAATCAATTGAGATATTTATGGAAATAATCATGGTTTATTTATCACTAGAATGGTATTCGTGCAATGCAACGAGATACATCTTTATATTAATGTTTCGTTTTATTTTGTCTCTATTGATATAATACTGTTTATGTGATTTTTAGAAAGATAATGTTTTTAGTTTTGAATGAAAATAAATTTGAAAATATCATAAAATTTTGAAAAAGTATAATGATATTAATATCAAACTAAATTTTTAAAAGTTCTCGTTTTTTTTACAATTTCTTTAATTCTATTTTTATTATAATTTAATTTAGGTTTAATAGCGAAGTAATTTATTTTGGATTAACAATATAACTTTTATAAATATAATGATTTTGTTAGAACTCAATGATTATTATAATTATATTTTAGGTTTTTTATATTTAAAATGAGATGTTTATCATGTATTTGATTATGTTTATCTACAGTTAGTTATACGAATTCAAAATTGAAGTTTTAATAAGTTGTACTTACGCACAATTTACTTTTAATTAAAAATTTTAAGTACTATGTATTAATTAACAGTATTTCATGCATAAAAAATGATTTTTAAGAATTTTTGTTAAATGTTTTATAACATAATATAGATAATTTGGATATCCATTAAAAATGATTAAAGTTTATTATTTTGTAATCAACAGTTTACATTATAAAACAATCAAAATATTTATGAAACCACATATATTCAAAAGATTAAATAAATAATTAAAATTTAGTTGTTGTATATACTATTAACCATTTATAACGTGTGTTTGTTGAAAAAAGAATAATGATAAAATCACTATGTTGTGTGTTTTTATCTTATTTTTAGGCCGTTCAGTAGACCAGCCCTTGAAAAAACGTGTGCGAAATTATCATTTCAGGAAATGAAATTCTTTTCTTTTTCTTTTTTTTGTTTAATTTACGAAAGCCTTGTATTTAATGATGACGTCAACACCAATATTCAACTCAACAAAGTCGGCGTGCATAGGACGCGTTTATAGTTTGCAGCCTCGACACAGAATTATGTACGCGTGCAGAACGTCTAATTCTTTGAAATTATTGATAGAAATTTTTAATTGAGCAAATTGTTTAAGAGTATTTCTAGCACATATTTTATAATATTTTAAAAATAAAATATTAAATTTTTGTAAAATATTATCTTTTAACGACTCATATTTACATATTTAATAAAATAGTTTTTTATCTAAAACATTTATTTTCAATATGTTTTATTAGGTGTAAAGAATTGAAATATTATTGTTAAATAGAGTTTCATAGCTTTTTCTAAATTTGCAGATTTTGATTTTCTTCCTTCTTTTCTTTATTTTAGTATAACTAGAGTAACCATCATGCATTGTACGGTCGCTATACAGTTTTTAATAAAATATATTGGACCTAGTTAACATATAACGTAAATCGATTAGTAATTAGTAGATATAATGAATATATTTCTTTTAGTACTTAATTTGCATACATTGATAATTATTTATTGTTACAAATAGTTTGAGATGCACCATTAACAAAATAAGCTCGAGATGAATTGATAATAATGTTGTTATAATGTTATTTTGCTGGCTCCATCTCACCGCTCACTTTGCCGTCGGCAAAACACGACCGCTGCAACCGACAACAACCCTCCCACCGGTGAACCGATCGTTTCTTCGATTGTTATGTCCTCCACAGCGGTTGGTTCCTTTACCGCCACCGTCGCCGCTGCTTCCCATCTCCAAACTCCGGCCACCATGTCCCCAACACACCAGACATCGGTCGCACTGCTCCGCCGGCTGCTCACTCACATCACCTTCGACCACACCATCCTCACCTATGATGATAATGGGCACGCCATTCTCACTAGGGAATCTATTTATTCCTTTACATCATCTCCCTATACCACTACAACCACCTCGAAACCTCTCTTTTTAGCCTTAATCACTCCGACTCCACCCCTTGTCGTACCACCACCATAACCCACACCGACCCCCATTCCCGATATTGACCCGATCAACATTACCCCTATCCCTACCCCGCCTGTTTTCCCAACACAAACCCTTTCCCGATTTGACCTTAACCAGATAGGGGATTATGAGGATGAGGGTCTGGAGGAAATGACATTCGATTTTGAAACTTCACAGCCGGTGAGTGAGGAAGGGATGTTCCCGTTCAATTCTCGAGTCAGTGTGGATGTAAGTCGATGGTTGAAAATCACCCGGGTTGCCACTTCTATAATACTCAAAAGGAAGACTCTATCATCAAGTACTGCTTCGGGAGGACCGAGGACCCGATTGAGACAACAACCGTTGAACGGGAAAACTAAGGTGACAGAACAAGGTGACGACGATTATGTGCCCTCAATGGAGGAAATGGCATCCCTACACCAATGCGCAAACAAACCATTTCGTGGAGTCGAGGTACCAAAAATGACATCGTTGTCATTCGAGGAATAAGAGTCGACTGGAAAACCTTGAAGCTAAATTCGGTGTTAGGACTTGTGTCTCCCTTCAATTGTTCTTACCGACAATTTTTTGATGGTGGTATGGATGTGCCCGAGGACGACATTGCAAGGCCCTTACCTTGCCCGGTCACAGCTGGTCACACGATAACCAACGGAAGATCCTCATGTCGGACCATTTGACTTTAGAGGCTGCCTTGTGATTTCAATTTGTGCAGTACAACATCATCCCTTTAATGCATGATTGTACTTTATCTAGCGCCAAATGCATTCTGATTTATTGCATATCTAGGAGCTACCGATCGATGTGGGTGTGCTTGCTTACTCCACCAGACTAACCGCCATGGTATATGTTAGTTCTCGTCTAATTTTTCCAAGTTTGATGACAAGGTTGCTAACGGGTGTCAAGATACCGACTTTCGAGCATGACATGATTGTTGGTCCCGTTAGGGTCTACAAGATATGTATAACAGTTTGTAGAAGGGGGGGATGAATACAAACATAGTAAACTTTTTAAATTTAAAATGTATATTGATAAAGAAGGAACAATACAAATTTTACAAGATTGTTCGCGGAAAGATAAGGTAAAGATAACATATCTAAACAATCTAAGTTACACACTAGTTCTTAACAAAGAGAAATGATTTGTTGTTTAAGACTTAGAAGAAAGTAAGTTCTTTCTGAGTAAAAACTATTTAGAATACTTTAAAAGGGATTCTAACTTGGTTTTGAAAATAAGCGTAATGCGTTCTTTAGATGTATGTTCTTTCACGTATGAACGTAAGTTAGGGTTCAAAATATATCTCTGCATGGAGATAGAACACATCTATTTAAAACTGTAACCTTCCAACGACCCATACGAACTGTTGGGTTATGGGATGTCAAGCACAACGGAAAATAAAACCGTAACCCTCCAAGGACCCATACGAACTGGAATAAATATACCTCGTAGTTAGCGAAACTTTGAATCACGACAACAAACAAAGCGTGATGCATCCACGTGAACAATCAGAATCCTTTGCCTTCTTGTGATACTAGTCACAGTTTCAAAACTTAAAAAGAAAGGGATCATATTACTGTAGGTGATTTTGAGAGAGAATTGCAAGACCAAAAAATACTAGTATAAAATGTCATACATTTTATATAGATGTGAGAGGTATGGTCTAACCATCACCATGCCTCCACCATGTTTGAGTGTAAGACTTTCATACACCATCACTCTCTTACAAAGCCCATCCCTAGTCATCTTTATTTATGTCCAAAATAAATAATATCTGATTTTATTTAATCAGATTAAATCGATACAAATCAGATATGATAATTAAACATTTTAGTTATTGAAACTCCTTATTCGAATATGTTCAAAGCGTGTGACCCAATGGGTTCTYRACATRTTGGYAATAAATATAAATCTCATATTTATAGTTATAAACGATGAGCGGTATCTAGCAATACATCACTGTCACCCAAATGACGAGAATTGGTTATACAACAAATTATCAGTTTGCAGTCAATTTTAGTTTACACATTTAATTTTTTTGTCCTTGATGTCCAAATTGAACACGAGACATTAAATGTGTCATTCTCGTTATGTTCAAAAAAATAGATAATGAAATCTCATATCAATTATCTAAGCATGCATGCATTTCTTTAGTATATATATTTATCAAGGGGACCAGAGACATTACTCTTGTCATAAAGGAGGGACAAATCCTATCTCGATACATGCAATTCTATCATGTGATATACAACATAACCAACTATCATTGTGTCACCCAGTTACGAAATGATTAGAATAAATACAAATTACATTACTCACACATAACAAACTCCATGTTCTCAAGTCAAAGAATTGCATGTACATCGACCATATGAGAAACACTTATGACACTCACATGACATCCAATGAAGTGTTCTCATAACGAGTCACGTCCGATACACAAAATCTCCATTTTGTACCCATATGCAGATTCGATATCTCTATATAAATATCTACATATGCTAGTTATTATCATATTACTTCAACCTTAAACCCAAAATAATATTTAACTAGGGACATTTAGAATACATTATTCTAAGGTTATTTATTATGAATAATTAAAACACAGAATATAATATAGAAATAATAAAATGGGCAATGCCTTTTTTTATCTATTAATTTCATAAAACAAAACTCAAAGTTACAATCATCATATGATTGTTTTGGGAATTCACTAACACTAATCCCTAGGGTTCCACCTGCTGACAATACAGTTGAAATTCCTTTAAGACGTATTCCCAAACCCCGAAGAGATTGGGACGATGAAGATAAACAAAGGGTGGAAGTCGATCAAAAGGCCAAAAAGCTTTTGATAATGGCTCTCCCGAATGAAATCTTCCGTTGTTTGGATGCCTGTGAATCCTCTAAGGATTCTTTGGATCAATTTGCCAATCAGCTTGAAGGCGGGATCAAAATGAAGAAGAATAGGTGTGCTCAATGTCTAAATGAGTACAATAGCTTCCAGTCCATCGCTGATGATTCTCTCAAGCAGACTTATCATCGATTCAACATGCTAATCAACAAGTGCAAAATGTGCAACGTGATTAGAACACAAGAAGAGAACAACATGCTCTTCTTGAAAAGGTTGAATGATGAATGGAGAAACCTGCCTATGTCCCTTCAATCGAATCAAGATTTGGAAAAAGTGGACGCTACATGATGTCTACGGCACCTTGCAGGCACAAGAACAAGAGGTGCAGAAGAACAAGGTCTCTCTGGGTGGACCTCTAGCTCTTGTCTCTGACTCCAAAGAGACTGGATCTAGCCAATCATCCAGAGAAAGAAGATCGAAAGAAGATAGAAGAAGAGGGAAGAAAGCAATGGTGATAGAGAGTGATGATGATGATAGAGCATCAAGCTTTAAAGATGATGGCATTAGTGCCTTTGCACAATCCTTGGCTCTTATCACCAAGGAGTTTCAGAGGAAGTTTGGGAGGAAAGTATTTCACAAGAAAGGAAGTAGAAGTGATCGGGGAAAAGATAGAGGGTACGAGCCAAAGAACCTTCTTCCCAATTGATCAAGAAGAAGGAAGAACATCCTGAAAAGAAGAAGCATGGAGTCAGATGCGAAAGGATGGGCCACTACTCTAAAGAGTGTAGAGGCCCTCTGGTCAAAGACGAGTTGTACTACAAGAACAAATATAAATACAACCAACCTTAGAGGATTCTTATGGTTGAACAAGAGGACTGGGTCTCTGAATCTACCTCAGATGAAGAAGACCAAGCCCACTTCTATGGCATGGCTGTTGATCACGATGCAAAAGAGTCTGGATCTGGCTCCAACTCTCAGGTATGCTCTACTTCTGGTTATTCCCATTCTGAACTAGAGCAAAACCTCTCTATTTTAACTCAAGATTTTGCAAAATTACAACAGAAACTCTTTGATGAAAAAGAAAAAAAAAAGCTTTAGAAAAAGAAGAGAATTTATTTGAAAGAGAAACAAAGCTTCTAACTGTAGAAAAAGAGGAGCTCTCTGTGGAAAAAGATAAAATTTTGAAAACTAAACTCTCCACATATAACAATTTAAAAAACAAAGTGCTCTTAAGCTTAAGAAGGCTATACAAAAGAAAGACAAGGAGATAATAGAGAAAGAGTGTGACAGACTAAATTCCTTAGCTCTTAAAAACTACTTCCAAAAGGAAAGAGAATTCTTACACTAGAACTTACAAATAAAAGAGCTATTGATTAAGAAATATCAAGATGCTCAACAGGTGTACAAAAAGAAAAATTCTCAACAGGATAAGGCAGGGAGGTTATACAGACCTAGATCTAACCTGAAAGAGGAAACGCACTCTTGAGTTGATCTTTCGTTTAAGGGATGAAGAAAAATCCGATTTTCCTTCTCTGCCCAAAACTTCACCATTTAAATGGGTAAAACTTGAAAATGGGGTCAGAGCAAGAAAACTCAATTTTGAAAATATCTCTTACTCTTACAAATCTGCGCGTGAAGTCAAACCAGTTGACCTTAAGAGCATACAGAAGAAGGAACATATTTTTAGATTTGGCACCCATAATCATGAGCTTTCAAAGCAACATGGTGATGAAATCAAAACGAAACCAAAAGAAATCAAGAGTGCATCGAAAGATGATCTTTTCAAAACTCTAGATCCAAAGTTAATGGATGAGTTCACAGAGAAAGTGAGACAAGTTTTTGAGCAAGATCTGCTTGAGGTCTTGAATCACCCTATTGGTCCCGTGAGGGTCTACAAGAAGAGAATCAGTTTGTAGAAGGGGGGGATGAATACAAACACAATATTTTTAAATTTAAAATATATATTGATAAAGAAGATCAATACAGATTTTACAAGATTGTTTACGAAAAGATAAGGTAGTAAAAACCTATCTAAACAATCTTTAGTTACACACAAAATCTTAGCAAATACAAGAAAAGAAATTGCTGTAGAGAAGATCCTTTACTTAAGCTAGAAAATGCTTGAAGTAAGAATTAGGGTTGGAGAGTGAGTTGCGTGCACTCTGCATGGAGTAGAAACACTTCTATTTATACCCAGTGCATTAAATGGACATTTAATGCAATATGGTAGGGTTAGAGTGCGTGTCAAGCTTTAAGAGGAAGACTTGTCCTTTGCTACAGTAAATAGTACAAAAAGCACTATTCATGAGTAGACATCCTTACCTAAAGTTGGTGGACAATAGAGTCGACTAGTCGGCTCCGTACCGTACCAACTTTCATAAGGGTATGGATTTTGTCCTTTATGTGCATAAGGACAAGACAACAACAATCGTGCTAAGCAAGCTTCCTTTGATCGCTGAATGCTAGAATGACCTGAAGGTCTCATCATCATTCGCTAAAACTTGAGCAGTCTTCACACATTTGTAGACAGACTTGTAATCACTGAGTACCGCTTCTGATCACGTACTCGTCAGTCTCTAATCTTCTGTTTCAGTCTTTGACGTTTGCTGAAGTTCTTTGGTGTGAGTGTTGTCTTTTTGAAGTATTGCTATTTTTGATAGAATTACAATGCAAGTTCTTCAGCGATCACTGAACATACTCAGTGAAGATCGCTAGAACTGAAAATACAGAAACATAAATACAACATATAAGTGAAAAGAGATTATCATCAAATCACTGAGAGAGAGGATCAACACACCCCTTTGTGTCTTAGTTAAACAATCCATAAAGAATTTCCAAAGAGACTTTTGTATGATCATAATCGACACAAAAGAAGCATGAAGGCATTGATATATGTCCATAAAGATCTCATGATCTCAATGAAACCTCCACCACTCAGAGTTCACAAAGAGATTTTCTTGACTCTGACTCTGAATCAGAGGTGGACTCGAGTACGGAGCAGATTGAGACTGAGATAGTGAAGCCAGAGCCAAAAGTTCACAAACTTCCAAGTGGGATCTCAAATAAATCTATTCCAGCAATGGAGCAGAGGAAAAAGATTCCCATGTGTCCTAACTTTGCGGACATGTGTTTAAAAGCCAAGTCTTCTCTTGAGCTCGAGAAGGAAAACAAGGCTAAGGAACCTAAACCTACCACCTCTACATCTAGATTTCCAAAGTCTAGATTTCAAAAGCCTATTAAGTTCACTCCGAAATAGAATAGAAACCATGGATCTAATTCTAAATTCAATTCCTCTATTTCAGAGAGGCCTCTGAAGGCCAAAGAAGTTAAAGGGAAGAAAGGAAGGCCAGAGAAGACAAAGGCCAATTTAAATAAACAATTAAAACTTGATAGGGAGTTCATTCGATCAAACAATGCTAGGAACGATTGTAATAATAATGGAAAGTTTTTTGAATCTAGTGAATCATTTTGTCATAAAAAATGTGTTCATAATTGCAAATGTCTTTCTCTACTACGATAAATAAAGCAACACCTTTCAAGTCCCAATTGCATTCTCTCTCTAGGTCACCCAAGAATAAATCTAAGAGGACCCAGAGGAAGCAGACTCCTAAGGCCAAATCTGGCAAGCCAGACCCTAAGTCTGGTAAATTAGGTGTTGAGGCAGATCCTTCCCTTAAGTAAAAATCTGAGACTCCTAAGCCTAATCATCGAGGACCAATTATGTAATGGGCTAATCTGGTTGTTCGGGTTAAAGGGTAGGGCCTCGTCAAAATCATTGATGTATCCATGAATGTTCTCTTTAATGGGGGCACTTCATATTTTCCTTAACTTAATTAATCAGCCCCCTGGGGTATGCGCTAGCGCCCTTGACAGGCACTCCAGAACCAACTTAATTAATTAGCCCCCCGGGGTATGCGCTAGCGCCCTTGATAGGCACTCTAGAACCCGCCAACGCTCGAGGGGTGGGTCCCCTCCCAAGTCAAGTTCTAAGGTAAGCGTTGTGCAAAGTTTATACCTAAATCTCTATAATTTGTTTTGCAGAAGCCGCATGTGGACATCTGGTACTTTGACTCCGGATGCTCAAGACACATGACCAGCACCAAAAGGTTGCTCTCCTACTTCATAGAAAAATCTGGAGGATGGGTGACTTTTGGCGACAACATGCAAGGGAAAATTAAAGCATATGGAATTCTGCATTAAGGTAAGGTTTTTGTCTCTATAGTCGCTTATGTTTCGGGACTTAAGCATAACCTTCTGAGCATAAGTCAACTCTGTGATTCTAGCTATAATATTAAGTTCCAAAAGGATTCTTGTTCAATATTGTCAGAATCAAGTCAAGAGTTGCTAAGAACCAAGCGTAAGGGCAATCTATACCTTATGAACTTCTTACCCAGAGATGACTCAGAGACTCTGTCTCATGTCTTGCAAATGTGAAAAAGCATGGCTCTGGCATCACAAGCTTTCTCATCTAAATTTTCCAAATATAAAGAAGCTTGTGAAAAATAATTTGGTTGATGGACTACCAATTATAAAGTTCGAGAAGGACCATCTCTGTCCCGCCTGTGAAATGGGAACACTCAAAAGGGCATCCCATAAGGCAAAGATAGATGTGTTCTGTGTCAGACCATTGCACATGCTTCATGTGGACCTTTGTGGTCCAATCTCAATGCAAAGCCTGTCTGGCAAAAAGTATATCTTAGTAATTATTGATGAATTTACAATATATACATAGATGAGTTTATAAGGCAGAAATCATATGTCCCAGAGCTGTTGATCAAGCTTATGACCAAGATTCAAGTCATTCTACAGAGCAGGATTCAAAAGCTGAGTAGTGACAAGGTACATCAAGAATGTAAAACTTGACGCATACTTTGACAAAGATGGAATCTCTCAGAACTTCTCTGCTGCAAGAACACCACAACAGAATGGTGTTGTAGAAACGAAAAATCGAACTTTGGTTGAAGCTGCAAGACGATACTTGGAGCCTCTGGTCCCCCAACCCAGTTTTGGGCAGAAGCAATCTCGACCACTTGCTTTAATCAGAATAGAGCAACCTTGGTTAAGAGGCATTTGAAGACTCCTTACGAACTAATCAACCAAAGAAAGCCTAATGTTAAATTTTTACAAGTCTTTGGTTGCAGATACTTCATTCTGAATGATCGTGATCATCTTGGAAAGTTCGATAAAAAGGCGGATGAAGGAAAGTTTCTTGGATATGCTACACACTCCAAGGCCTATAGAGTTTTCAATCTATGAACCAAGACGGTCGTGGAAAGCATCAACGTCTTGTTCGATGATAAAGAACCAACGACTTTAGAGTACTTCAGCTCTAGACTCAAGCTTAACCCAGTGACTTCCAATTCTCTATCGAAGTCAAGGGAATTGGAACTCGGGTAGCTTTTTGAAGACTTCTTTGGTGATAAAGACATGTCTGCATCTGCACCCAGAGATGCCTCTGCACGCGTTTAAGGAGGGTCACAAATTTCAATTCCATCTATCTCTGGCCCATCCAATGCCTCTACTTCCTCCACTAATCAAGCTAATCCGCAACCAGAGCCTTCAAGCTCTACATCAGAGCCCAACCCTACAGAGCCAGAGAATGTCACCCTTGCCTCTGAACTTGGTTCCTTTGTACCATCGTCTGAGGAGGAGCAAGTAGATCCATCATCACCAACCACGAGCCAAATGCGAAACATTCCAGAGGAGCAAGATCCTACAACTCCAACATCTGTGCAAGCTCCCATGACAAAATGAACTAAAGACCATCCCGTTCATCAAATCATTGGTGAACCTTCTATTGGAGTAAAGACTAGAGCTGCCACATCAAATGAATGTTTATTTTTAAACATTATAAGTCTGGTAGAGCCAAAAAAGTACATGAAGCCCTACAAGACCCTAGTTGGGTCGACGCCATGCAAGAAGAGCTCCAGCAATTCGAAAGAAACAAGGTATGGATTCTCGTTCCTTTGCTAAAGGATAAAAATTGCTATTGGTACTAAGTGGTTTTTCAGGAACAAGAGATGAGGATGGCATAGTAGTAAGAAACAAAGCCAGGATTGTAGCAAATAGCTACTACCAAGAAGAAGGCATAGATTATGACGAGACTTTTGCACCAGTTGCAAGGCTAGAACCTATACGTCTGTTTCTAGCCTTCTCTGTACATAAAGAATTCTGAGTCTATCAAATGGACATAAAGTCAGCCTTTCTAAATGGCATGCTAAAGGAGGAAGTCTATGTGTAGAACCTCCAGGATTTGACAGTTTCACACACCTAAAGTATGTCTACTACCTAGACAAAGCTCTATATGGACTCAAGCAAGCTCTAAGAGCCTGGTATGAACGTCTTTCGTCTTTTATTTTATCTAATGGTTTCAAAAAAGGTAAAATCGACACCACTTTGTGCATTAAGAGGTATAAGGGTGAGATGCTTCTAGTCCAGATATACGTGGACGATATTATATTTGGTTCAACGAACTAGAGACACTATGATAAATTCTCTAGGTTAATGAAGAGTGAGTTTGAAATGAGCAAGATGGGAGAATTAAAAATTCTTCCTCGGGCTCTAAGTAAAAAAAACAGAAGATAGTATCTTCATTAACCAAGCCAAGTATGTCTTTGACATCTTGAAGAAGTACCAACTTCACAACTCTTCCACCATGAGAACACCAATTGCAAACTAAGCTTTACACAGATACATCTAGAAAACCGTTGGATGTTAAGACTTATCGTGGAATGATTGGATCGCTGTTGTACCTCACGGCTAGTAGGGTTGGAACATAATTGTTGTATTTAAGTTCATGTGCTTAAATTGTTTTATTATGCTTTATAGTGTAGTTTCCTTTTATAGAAGGTTAGTTTAGTTTCCTTTTATATTAGTGGTATAAATAGCTTGGTGTTAGTTTTGTTAGCGGTTAATCATAATTGAGAATGAGAGAGATTAGTGATCAAGAACATTTGTACTTAAACTTTTACATAATCAAGGTGGCTGGCAAATTCTATTCATCTTATTGTTCTTGATTCTTATTATGAATTGATTGTTAAAGACTTGAATCTTGGATCACAATTTGTATCATAGCTTAATCAGATTGATATGATTGGATTTGGATTTATAGCTGAATTGTGAATTTTTGTGTTCTAAAGTTTTAGCTACTATTCTTGGACGATTTTGATCAAATTGAGCTATTTTGATCTGTTTTTATTGTGGTTATCGTGTTTAATTTGTTTCTGCATCTATTTCGAATCGATCTATATTGATTAATTGCATTGAATTGCAGTTTTTGGCTGATTTTGAGTTACTTTTGAAATTATGGACTTAAGACTTTTGCTCACCAGAGGTTGAATGTTCATCGTCCGATAAGAGTCTTTCTCCAGTCGTTAAATTTGTTCTTGAAAATTACTTTCATCGGTCATTTCTTGAATTTTGACCAGATTAGTTTTGTCCGGATACCCTATTTCATCGGTCAAAGAACTGTCCGGAGACCCTCTGATTAATTGTGTTCGGATATGTTGATTTCATTGTTTCAAATTGTTCAAAGTCTTCTCATCGGAGACTTCATTGTCCTGATACCTATCTCTTCAGACATATCCTTGTCCGGAGAGGTGTTCCTTTGATTGACTGGATACACCTTAATTCTTGTTGACTGGATAACTCTTATGCTTGTCTAGATGGTACTATTATTTAATTGTCCGATAACATTCTTGTCCAGATGGTACTTACTCCCTTGTCCAAATAACACTTTACTCTTGTCCAGATATCTCTCAACTTATTGTCCGGATAGTCTTATTACTTTGTCTGATAATCAATTTTTTGATGTCCAAGAATTTTTGCTGAGTATTTTTCTAAAGGAAAGTGGGGTGCTTCAATTTTATTAAAGATTTCAAATCCCGTCTTTGTCTATATTTCTGAAAAGATCATTTTCAAGTCTGAATTATGTCAAAAGATATGCTAAGCATTGGTTTTGATTCGAAGCCTTCGGTTCTTGCTGTTCGAGAATATATGCATTGGAAATTTCGAATGGTTCATTTCCTTGACAATAAAGATGAGAATATTATGGAATCTATAAAGAATGGACCTCTCATCAGTTATATGGATCTGCCTGAGCAAACAACTGCTGATGGGATAGTCGTGCCTGCTTCTAAAATAAAGAAAGATCCACAATACTACACTGAATCTGAGAAAGAGAGAGTCCTCATTGACAAGAAAGCTTTGACTTATATGTTAATGTCCATTCCTAATGAACTTTTTAACAGAGTTGACAGTAGAGGCTTAGCAAAAGATTTGTGGGATGAGTTGGAGAGTTAATGACTGATAAGAAGAAGGTGGCTGACTCCTTAGCTCTTCTGTCAAGGAAGCAAGCAAAGGGAAAATCTGAAAGAAAAAGCTTAAAGTCTCTGAAGATAGAGTTATCTGAACATTGAGAGTGAATCAACTGAAGATTCCTCTACTAACTTAGATAATGACATCAGGGAGTTCTCAAAGAAACTTGCTTTGCTGACACAAAAGTTTTAGAAGAGGTTCGGAAAGAAGAAGAAGTTTGTTAAGTTTGATAAGAGCAAGGGAAAGGACGTAAGGCCTGAGAAATGTGTAAAAGCCAGAGACCAAAAAGATGCTCAATCTAAAGTGAGCAGATGCTTGAATTGTGGAAAGCCTGGTCATTACATCAAAGATTGTCGGTTTAAGAAGTTCAAAGATTCAAATTACTATCTCAAGAAGGCTAATCTGGCAAAAGCCCCTGAGGACGGCAAGACTTTGGTGGCTGAAGAGGAAAGCTGACTAATTGACTCGTCAGATGATGAAGCTGCTCATTTTACCCAGGTAAACATGTGCTTAATGGCAAGAACTGAGGCCGAAGGCTCATCATCTGAAAATGAGAATGAGGTAAATTCTTTAAACACTGAATTCATGAAGGAAATTGAAAATATGAATGCCGAGTTTAAAGTTTTGAAAGATAGATTAAAAGGTGAAAGAAACTGAATACTTAACATTACAGAAGAAAGTTGTGGTTTTAAATGCTTGAGTGAGGGTCTAAGAGAAGAAAAAGAAATTCTTAAATATGAAAAGGCTAAGATTGAAAATGAATTTTTGTTGCTTAAAAAGAATTTGAGTGTTGTTGAGTGTGAGCGTGATAATATTCAGTTGAAGTTTGACGTTATTTTTGCTGAAAGATTGAAACTTTATGATAAAATTAAGTAGTTGGAGAATATTAACTACAAAAGAGGTTAGTCTGAGCAAACAATTGAAAATTTTGACAAAGAACCCAAAAGATACTCGTTTTTATAATTCTCAAATGGGTTTGGGTTTTACATAAAATGATACTTTGAAAAATGCCCCTCAATCTTTGTATGATTTTGACAAAAGGGGTTTGGCAAAATTTGCAATTCCTACTGTAAAGAAAATCTTTGTCAAATCTGAAACTGAATCACCTAAAGATGATAGTAATAGAATTGATAAAGAATCTTCTGAAAAGAAAATTTTTAAATCTGTTGGAAAGAAATATGATGATCTCAACTCGAGTTATGGAACTAAAAAATCATATTTTCACATACTGAACTTGATTCGATATATCCAACTAAAAGAGTTCAAACTTCATCTGTTTTTGAATCATCTGAAAATAATTCTGAAAAACTTTCCGAGTTTATCATATCAATGACTCCTGAATCGTTCGAAAATCTTTTAAATTCGTCTGATTCTAAATCGGAAACATAGGTGGTTTATGATTCAAACAAGATGGAAGAAAGTACTCAACAAGATGGAAATATGCATTCACATTCTGAATTTGTTTTGAATTTGAAAAAGATTTCTGATCTTGAAAAAGAACTTTGTGCTGAAAAAGATTTTAAATATTAAAGCTGAAAATGATTTTCTGTCCAAATCAAAAGACTTTGAAAGCAAAATTTCTGAATTGACGTTGCTTGTTATCTGTAAAGATAATTTTCTTGCGTCCAATTTGAAAAAGATTTCGGATTTGGAAAAACATTTAAGTTCGTATTTTGATGATAGGACTCAGCTTAAGAGTAAAATTACTAAGCTTGAAGAGAATCTCAAAACAACTTCAAGATCATTTGCCAAAAATTCAGAAGCTACTCAGAATGTCTCTAAATAAAAAACAACTGTTATTGATAAAAATAATCTTTCTGAAAGTAAGTTTGAGAAAGGGGAGTCATATAAAACTAAATCTGAAAATGTTTCTAAGGGTACACCTAAAACCGTCAAATCTGTTTTGAATGCAAAATTTGCTAAAACTGAATCTTTATCCGTGAAGCGCTCGACTAACATAAAATCTTTTTCTGTCGCAGAATTATTAAAGATTGGAAAAGATTGCAAGCGGAAGTCTTGCTAGAAAATTGAGAAATTTTTTTCAAATAATTCATCTTGTATAAAGAATTTGTCTATGAATAAAAATAGTTGCAATTGTAAACTTGTCAACTCAAAATGTAATATGGATGTTGATCTTAAGAATGTTAAAAAACGTTTTCATCCGGATCTTATTTTTGTTGCTAAGCGTCATATACATTGCAATTATTGTTGGTCAAACTCTCTTGCAGTTAATGCCAAGTGCAAAATGTCTTTAGAATCAAAGAATTTTTATTCTAAATCAAAGATTCCACTCAATGCAAAAGTTTTCAATGGTCTTCCAAATATTTAAATGAAAAATTATTTTAAGAAAAACATTTCAAAACCGAAAAAAAGAAGAGCCATATTTTGTAGATGTTAGATTTGTTTGGAAATGGGTTCCAAAAGCTAAATGTGAATGGAGCGTTAAATCTTTTTCTTCTAATGTTCTTTCTAACGCAAAAGGATCCATTTGGAAATGGGTACCTAAATCTTCGTGATTGTTTTTGCAGGACTATCATGTGTGGCACGTAGACTTAGGATGTTCAATACACATGACAGGACACAGGCATCTTCTATCTGATTTTACAGAAAAGCTTGATGAAACAGTCACATTTGGTAATAAAGAAAAGGGATTTGTGCGTGGATACGACACATCAATCATGGTCTCCATTGTAGATTTTCCAGAAGCACCTCATCAGTCCTCTATAACGAATGACTATGGAGATCCCATGAATTAACTATTTACCCTCTTTCATTGGCACATGCTCTTTTCCCAGTCTCTCACGTATGACCTTCTGAAACCATTCAAATGTATCGGTTGAATACTTGAAGGCCTCAGTTAGTCTAAAACATTTCTTCGCCTTTTACTTATTCTTGAAGACCAAGCGAAGCTCTAGTTGAGTTAAGACTGAAGCAGAGCGCGTCTCCTACAGTCTAGGGAAGTATTCATTAGGAGCCGTGCAGGATAGTCTTTCGATGCTTGGTTCCAAAGTTATTTGGAAATTGTTCTTCGTTCTAAACTTCACAAGAGTCCCCATCATCTCTACTATCGCTCGATTGGCCATCCCGTATCGTATCCCTTGTTCATGTCGCTGAGTTGTGTGGCCATACAAGTCAATCAAGTCCCATGGATTTAGATTGATGAGATCATTGTCGTTGAAGATACAGATCATCCCATGTGCACGTTCCATGATGTACTCAATGTACTTGATGGCTCTATTCGCAAAATTCCACAGCTTGATGTCGAGGACCATTTTGATTCCATCGTTTGAGAAGACGGCTTGTGATGGTGATGTCATCTGTCACACGAATCTGTGGCAAAGCAGGTCCATCAACTCTGGTGATAGGTTGGGAGGATTGAGAATAAGTTGCTTATTACGATCATGGTAGAGGTATTAATGGATGTTCTCTATCATGACGGGTTCTCTTGGTGGCATCGGTGGACGTCTCCATAAGGTCTCCATCTGTGTGACTATTTCCTCGACTCGATCAATAGTTGGAGGTTGCCTTGAGGAGGAGGGTATATCCGCAAGCACCGATTGAGTAGGTTGGCTGATGGGTGGTTCTTTTAGGCTAAGGGTTGGTTCTGGTTGGATTATATATGGTTCTGGTTGGGGTGAAGTTTCTGGTTGAGGGTTTGTGGGTTCTGGTTGTATGGGTGTGGGTTCTGGTTGAGTGGAAGTGGGTTCTGGTTGTATGGTAGAGGGTTCTGGTTGAGTGGTGGAGGGTTCTGGTTGAGTGGTGGAGGGTTCTGGTTGAGTGGTGGAGGGTTCTGGTTGCTTTGGTGATGGAGGTGGTGTTGGTGATGGGGTAAAAGGAATGGCTGGTTCTGGTGAGGTAGAGTGTGGTTGTTCAGAGGTTGATGAAGAACTCACCAAAATTGGTGAGAACTCATCGGCTGTTGGTAATGGGTTTTGGGTTCCTGCAGAGGGAAACTGTATATTATGTACATCATCAGAGGGTTGAGCCTCTGGTTCCCTCATTGCGGTTTCATTGGTTGGTTGGTTGGATGGTTCTTGTGTTTGTGGTGGTGGTGGTGGTGCAGTTTCCATCGGGGCGATGGATGGATTCTCCCCCTCATGAGGACCCGGACCATGATCATCCTCGTCTGGGTCATCATGTCGCGACCTTTTGAGGGGTGGCTGGTAGAGCATGAAGCACGACTCCTCCTCTTCTTGATCCTTAGGGAAGCAAGATACTTCCTCATCGCTTCTTTTCTTTGCAATCCTTCCATCGAGAGGTGGAGGGAGTTGGTACGCTCTTGCTGGCTATCAAGGCTCTTCTTGAGGGCCTTGGTGGGCTCCACGGCTCTGGATGCAAACTTGGCACTGATCTCGTTGAAGTTGGGGACTAATGCCTTGGTAAGGAGGTGGAGGTGAAGGTGGAGGTCGTGGGTGGTATAGTGATGGAAGAGATGAGGGTTCGTACCTCGGTAGCAAAAGCGGTGAAGGCTTCATCTGTGGTGGGTGCTGCAGAGGAAGGTGGAGGTGGGTCTGTTTGTGGTATACTGGCAATTATGGTGGTGGGTAGAGAGGCGATGGAATTGGCGATATTGGTGACTTGGGTGGTAAGGGTGGCGAGGGATACATTAGTTGCGGTGATTTATTCCGAGAGGGCGGCTAGGGATGCAGTGATGGAGTCATGCTTGGTGGTCAAGAGGTTGGTGTGAAAGTTGTGCTGCTGGCCCACCAGACGCTGGAAGAATTGGATTCTGGTTGTGTTGTCCCTCGATTGAGCTTCAAGGGACGCGAGGGATTGCTGGATCGATGAAAGATCAATGGTGGGGGTGGATTCAGCAATTCTCACTAAGTTGAGTATAAGGTCATCCAAGGACCGTTGAATCGAGTCAGCAATGGCCTGGAACTCAGCCTTGGTGACTAACTCAGCCATGGGGGTAACCCCTACAGCAACAGATGTTATAGGTTGAGCCTCTGTTCCTGAGGCGCCTCCATTGATGCCTTGTGGAGAGTGAGGCAAGGGAGGACTTCCATCTCGTCCTTGATTGCCCTTAAGAGAGAAACTATCTCAAGATGTTGCAGCATGTTCCTCTTCGTCATCGGATTTAGAGTCCGGTGAAAAGAAGTAAATGTGTTTCCCCGTCGCTAGACCAAGTATCGACGATTATGTGCATAAAAGGGCGACCGCTCTGAACGATCGATGGGTACTTCAAAGTCAGAAGCAATGAATGCTTTTGTGTGTGTGGGGAGTGGCAAGCCTTGAGGAGAAGTGGCTCTTATTTCTTCATCACCCCTCTGTTGGGAAAAAGATGATGGATGATGGGGTTCCTTGGTTGTGTCATCTCCAGAGACCCGATGAATGGCCTCTAGATGGCTTGGTTGGGTAGGGATCGGACTGGGCGGTTCTTGTTCAATATCACTTTGGCCTTGGTTGCTAGGGATAGATGATGTGGTTGCCCGGGGTTGTGATTGGGGAGTTGGAACATAAGTGGGCATAGGGCCAAGGGAGATACGAGGACTGTCATCATCATCAGATTCATTATCCGATGAAGTCCTCTCACCTTGTGATCCCTTGCTAGTGTCTAGGGAGGGCTCTATAAGCTCTGGGGTAGCTGGCCGCGATTGTTGGGCCAGCAGAGAACTTTCATAGGACCTACGTGTAGCGGAGGTGACTGGAATGACACTAAGCATGGCCCGTGACGAGGTCCTCTCCGCGGGGTTACCATCTTTGGAGATGGTGGGGCGATGACCATTCATAACATATTGCAAGGTGAATGGTGCATCACAAGGCAACTTGTGCGCTTTCACCGTGTCCTTGATAAAGAGGGCAAAGAAGCAAGGAAAGAGCACTGATGTGACCGGCTTCCCTGTGGCCATGAGCTTGTTCTTCTTCACCACCACATCGTGGATCTCGTTGTAGATCAAAAGAGCATAGTCTAGAGGGAAGTTGAAGAAAAGACCATACATAATGGTCATAATATTGATGTTCCCCTGGTCCATACTCCCAAGTTTGCACGTGAGAGCTCTGTTGAGGACGCTAAAGAATACGTTCCACATGGGTGGAAGGTATTGTCTCTTGAAGTCAGAAGCGTTCCTGAGCTCGCGGTTGTAGCCCAACATTTTAATGAACCGCAAAATATCGTGACTTGTTGGTGGCTCCGCGTATTATGCAATCCTGAGCTCTTGTCAGGTGGGAATGAAGAGGACCTTGGAGATCTTGGCTCGGGAGATCTTGATTGGGCAAACCATGTAATTGGGGACATCAATATCGCCCATGATACCACGGTCTTCTAGGTAGAAGTTGCACGCGTGCCAATACTGTTGAACGTACTTGACCGACACCTCGTTGTTGGAGAGGGTGAGGGCCGGTTGAAGAATGCAATTTTGGAAGAACTCAATCAATAGCAAACTTGTCCTAAAAAATTTGAGGACGAAGGTCGATTGCGTGGTTGTTTGGCTTGATGGGAAGAAAGACAATTGCACGACTGTCTATGCAGTCGACTGTACGTGGCTGTCTTGGTTGTTGGAATCGTGTGAGTTGGAGGACACTATTGTTGCAGGTCGAAAGTTGCAAGTTTTTTTCGTTTTTGTTTTTGAGAGTTGTTTGTAAGCGTAAATGGTAAATGGTTGGGGAAGATGGGTTTTTATAGTGAGAGGGAGAGGAGGGGTTTGGTTTTCAAAATAATAATAAAATATTGGAAGGGTGATGATGGTGGGTGACGATTGGGAAAACGGTGAAAAGATTTGAGATCGTGAGCCGTAAAGACATCTCACGATCATAATGGTGCAGATTTTATAGGGACACGTGTCAACGTGGGGTTGAATGGAGAGTAATTTGGAGGGTTTATAGGGAACATACTTTTTTTGGTGTCAGGCGCATGGAAGGATGGCGTTTGGGGTATTTAGGAATAATTATTAAAAATTAATAATTATCCCAAATGATAACTCTCAAGAAACTAATCCCAAAAAAAATTAAATTTTAAAAAAACATTCCATCTAATTGGAAGATAAATACTAATTATGAAGTTTTGGTCTTCTAAAAACCCATGTTGTATAGTTTTTATTCACAAAAGTTGCAATTTTGTACAATCTTCAAAAGGTTTTCAATTAAAGATGAGTTTTTTTTTTTTGGGAAAAAAGGATTTGTCATGGAACCAGAGGTGCTCTGGTTGGTCAAGACATTTGGAGGGGAACCAGAGGGTCTTTGGTTGGGTGTGATGAACAAGTTCATCATGGAATGTTAGGTTTTGATGGGACAAAAGCTCTGGATAGACAAATCAGAGGCTCTGGGTCATCATATTAAACCCTTGGAATAAAAATATACCCTTTAAGAAGGGCCAGAAGGGCTCTGGTTGAATGCAAGGGATAATTTACTCCATAATGTAGCATTTTTGGGATCCAGAGACTCTGGATAGTGGAACCAGATGTTATGGGTGGGAAAATGCAAACAAAAAGAACCAAGGTAATGAATCATAGGGTCTCTGGTTGAATTGGGATGTACAACCAGAGGGATGATAGGTTCAATTTGGATCCTTAAGGATGTATGGCATATGCATGACTCCCCCTCAAATGATGCAAGGGCATGTGAGATGAGTAAAAACACCCCCTCAAAGACTTCGAATCCAGAGGCTCTGGTTGTGAAGGGGAGTACTTATTGAAAAACACCAAGTACTTTCTTTGGATTAGAGGGGCTCTGGTTCCAAAGGGACTAAATTTTGGCCAAATATAAACAAGTATTTCCAATTGTCCAGAGGCTCTAGTCTTTAGAACCAGAGGCTCTGGTTTAGAGTACTTGGTTATGAGAGCCATTCAAATATATCACTTGAGGAATAACCTCAAGATATTGAGAATCTCTGGTTGGAAAGGATGATTTGCCTTAAGTGGTGAGATTCAGCATACCCATCTTGCTGACAAGAAACAAAAATATTTTCTCATCTAGTGCTTTTGTAAAAAGGTCAGCAAGTTGAATCTCTGTAGGAACAAAATATATCTCTATTGTTCCCTTTTCTACATGATCTTTAAGAAAATGGTACCTGACATCAATGTACTTGGTCTTGGCATGTTGCATAGGATTTGCAGAGATGGCTATGGCACTTTGGAAGTCACAGAGGATAGGGATCTTTTCATATTGAAACCCATAATCCTTCAGCTGGGTTTTCATCCAGAGCTCTTGTGAACAACAACTAGCAGCAGCAACATATTCTGCTTCTGCTGTAGATGTTGAGACATAGTTCTGTTTTCTAGATGTGCAACTCACCATCTTGTCCCCCAAAAGTTGGCAGCTTCCAGACGTACTCTTTCTATCAAGCTTGCAACCTGCATGATCTTCATCTGTATAGGCTATTAGACCAAAGACAGAGTTCTTTGGATAGCAGAGACCCAATGAAGAGGTTCCCTTAAGATATCAAAATATTCTCTTGACTACAGAGAGATGAGATTCCTTAGGATTAGCTTGATATCTTGCACAAAGACAAGTGGCAAACATAATATCTGGCCTACTAGCTGTTAGATACAAGAGTGATCCAATCATGCCTCTGTAGGTGGTTACATCTACAGCTTTGCCTGATGGATCAGCAAACAACTTAGAGTGATCCTCTCTATCTTCTCTTTCTTCTCTCTTTTCATCTCTCTGATGAAATCTCACCGTCTTCTGTCCATAAGATGGTTGATATCTCTCCCTTTTGGAGTCTCTTATGCTGTCCTTTTCATAGGGCTTCTTGACAAATGTCTTCTGGAACTGCTTGGTTATTAAGGCCACGGATTTTGCAAATGCCTTGAGATCATCATCAGAGTCAGACGCTTCTTCTTCAGATTTTGACTCAACTATCAAGGCCTTCTTGCTCTTCTTCTTGTGTTCTTTGGAAGAGCTCCTTGTAATCTCTTTTTCTTCTGCTGCCAGGACAAGAGGTCTGCCAATAGACACCTTTCTCTTCAAAATATCTTGCTCTTGGGCAACAAGTGTTCGATATATGTCATGAAGTGACCAACTGTATAAGTCATGATTTTCTTGGAGAGACATAGACAGTTGCGTCCACTCATGACCGAGACTTTTGAGGAAAAGGACATTATTTTCCTCTTTGGTCCTAGCAATGTCTTTTATGCGGCATTGATTTATCAATGTGTTGAAACAATCATACGTCTTTTTATCTGTTCATCAGGTAATGCTTTGAAATTCGTGTATTCATTCAAGCATTGTGCCATACGATTTTTCTTCGTCTTAGCGCCTCCCTCCAGTTGGCTAGCCAATTCCTCCCATATCTCCTTTGTTGTTGTACAAGCATCCAGAGATTGGAATAATTCATTGGGAATAGCCATGATAATCAGTCTCTTGGCCTTCCTGTCTACCTCTACTCGCTCAATATCATCTTCATCCCAGTTGCTCTCGTCCTTTACCATATAGCAAGCATCAACTTCTGCGGTGGTACTTGTTCCAGGAACTATTGGAACAAGAGTTTGAGGAACATATGGGCCTTCCATCACAGACATGAGGAGATTTCTGTCCATCCCCTCCAGGATATTCACAATGCGTATCCTCCATTGTGGATACTCTTCACGTTGATGAGTTGGAGGTTTAGTGAGGGAACCAACACTGTAGGCAGAATTCCAGTTGGCCTTTAAAAAGATTTGGAAGATAAGAAGAAACTTTTAAGAATGGAGAAAAATTGAGAGATTTTGAATTCTCAGATTCAAATTGATCGTTTTGATTGGTAAATCAATCAATTTGCTCTGATACCAATTGTTGATCCCAGATCTCTCAATATAACACTGTCACACCCCGTTAAAGCGGAAACAAGAGATATAACAGGTAAGCGTGTCACAACAATATATAATAAATAACACCATAAGTTTTACAAGATTACATCCATAACCAAGTTGGTGTTTGAATACTTCAAAACAAAGTTTACAAAATACCCAAAATCACTGTTGTTACAAATATGCTCCAAAAACTTCACGTCTTTAGTTATTTTCTGAAAAAGCATGAAACATAAAACAACGTCAACTACAAAGAGTTAGTGAGTTCACGGGTTTTCATATGCACAAAAATATTTACAATGCATAAATCAATGCTTGCAAACTAATACATAAACTTGCACACGATAAATGTAAATCTATAACGATGTTTAAAACTTGAGACGCTACTGAGCCTTTCCTGACCAATGTGCCCCATTATTTTACGAACGACCATAAGTAGCCCGTATACTCACTTAGGTCCCACAATTTGTAGCAGTACTAATTCAGCGGTGGTCCAAATTCCACATGATTAGACAAATAAAACGTAGGTAATGTGCACCCCTTTCTGGGTGGGACTGTCAACACAATAGCGGCTATCCACAAATACCACGGCTCGGGGACATGCCCGAGTTAACAAGTAGCATTTACGGACAGAGACTTTATTTGGAAATATACTCTCAAGTACATCAATTTATCATTTATATCATAGTGCAAAACAGTCAATATTTCATGACATAAACAAATCTTGACTAAACAGTTCTTTAGTCCAACAGTTTTAAAAAAATCATGACTAAACAGTTCTTTAGTCCAACAGTTTTATAAATAAACAGTATAGTTTGCATAACTTCATGTTTTCCCCCCAGTTTAAATAAACAAAAAAAATTAAAAGTGGGACCATGAATACTCACTTGTTTGCTGTTTTGAATATCCAAGAGCTTGACAATGCTTGAAGCTCTAATCGTCCACCCTAGAGTTTCCTAAACAGTCCAACATCCAGAAATAAGATCACCTATAGGTTCTCGATAAAGATAAAGTTAAGTATGTCTTATGTAATGCCATTGAATTTTCATGATTTAAAGTTGATACTTATATCATTTGCTCTTTGAAATAGTCAAATATTTAATATCTAGGTCTTCAACACATGAAGAAACACTTGGACAAAATATAAATTCTATTTCTGGAATTTTTGGTCTCACAAATCACTGTCAAAAGGAACCTTCCATAACTCTTTTTGAGTCCAAATTTTTATATCATCAATAGTAATGAGTTAAACAGATTTTTCCCGAATATCAAGAATTTTGGATGGGTTTAAGGCACTCATTAATACCCTACAACTTTGAGTGACACAGTCCCCAAGACAGACTGCACACTCTTCGAGTAACGGCCATTTGGTGGGTCTAAACTCATCATTTTTCAGTGATTTTAACTTTATTTTAAAGATAACACATAAGGCTAACTTAAAGAAAAAGAATCACCCATTTTCATTGAGTTTTGAAGAAGATATAACCGTTTTAAAATGCATGCAAGATCCTGTCAGCAATGATCTATTTGCACCATAATTTTGTATCAAGAACTTGAAGGCCCAAAACGTAATATTTTTGAGTGAGACCAGTTGCATTAGAAAAATAACTCATTAAAGTAAGTTCTAAAAAAATAAACCATTTTGGAGGAATAACCAGAGAGATATGGTCGTCCAAAGTAGGTTTTTCCTACTGTCAAGTGTTCTGTTGCACACTTATTTTGTTCTAAATATTTGAAGGTCCAAAACTTCTTCATTTTACATGATTCCAGTTGGAAAAGAATCATAACTCATCAAAGTACGTTTTAGAAGAAAAATCAAAATATTTGGACTTTTATTTTGAAAGATACAATCAACACAAGTGCTAACAGAATCTGTCTGTTTTCAAAATACATCTTTTAATGATTAAATTCCACATGCAATGTGGTTTTATCCCACTTTCTTAGAGTTCTAAGTTTGTGGATCATAGATTATCATCATTTTGAAGATATTTTCATGTCTTTGATGTATAATCTCCCCTTTTGAATTCTCCAGAAAATTTAATTACAAAATCAAGAAGAAGGTGTAGAAAATGAGAATCTTTGTTATTGAATAAAGGTAAGATAACTAGTCTATTACCTTTTGCTTGAAATCTTGAATATTCTTCAAGATTGACAGATTTTTAATGTTGTTTGAAGATGAAATCGGCTGGAGGGGTATGGTTTAGAGAGGGAGAGGTTAGTGAGAGGAAATGTTTATGCAAAATGAGGATGAAAAATGGGAGTTTTCAAAGAATATGGAGCATTTATATGTGGGTTTAAAGAAAGGAAATGAGCTGGCCTTATTAGAGCTCAAGTCCATACTTGTTTATTTTTATTTTTATTAAAATAAAGCCCATTTAAAGTAAAACATAAATATAATTGTTTTTATCAGTATTAGGTCAAAATTCCAAATTTTTGTAAAATTATTTGGACATTCAAATRAAACTTTTTATAATTTAATTTGGACTTTTATAATATCAACTTTATTTTGTTTGGAGAATTTTAATGAATTTGGCATTACATAAGTTAACTTTATCAGTTACCCATCGAAATAGGATTTTTTGAACTATATTTTGAGAACTAAGCCAGATGAATTCTAATCAACATGACTAGATCCTAATATAATTCTTAAATTTAAAAATCCTATAAGGTGCTAACCTGACGCCCAAAAATGACGGATGTCACAGTCACGAAGATTTATGTTATGAAAACCTAAATCTATCGTATGGATGAATAATAGTGAAGAACATCTTAAAGAATATTCAAGAGAATATGAAGCTTCAAATGATTTCACTATAATAACTTTGATGAGAAGAAAAATTAATGATTACAAGACATAAGATAGCTATTTATACTAGCAATCTATTTTAAGAGATAACTATCTAGGGAAAAGATATCTATGAGATATTCTAGGAAAATATATCTATCTAGAAAGAAGGAAATTATCTCAATCTTCTTAGCGTAATAAAAATCCAGCTATCGTTGAGTCATCTCCAGCTGTCTTCTAGGAAGTATGTTCAACCAGGAGTCTTTACGGATCTTCTTGCTTGGATATCTCTGATTGAACTGTTGTAGAATCCTCTAAGTGTTTCTAACCAAAGGGGTGATGGAGATTCATTGTTCATCGCAGCTATGGACCATTCATCGCATCTGTGGTTGGTCTTGAACACTTAGAATTTCTTCCAGCTTTTCTTCCCTCGGTCATCTGCACTTCCATACTTGTACATTTTTCATTACTTTGACAATAAGAATTATGGGGTCTAATAGTTTTCTACGCTAAGGGTTTAAAGCATAATCTTTTAAGCATAAATTATTTATGTGATAATGGGTGTGATGTAAAATTCTTTGTGAATGGTTGTGTTATTAATGATTTTGAAGGGATGGAGGTGAAAAGAGTTGAACGCTATGGTAATATTTATGCAATTAATTTTCCAACTCTGACTGCTTCTAAACTTGTTTGCTTAATTGCTAAAGCATCAAAAGAAGACAGTTGGACATGGCATAGAAGATTATCTCATCAGAACTTTAGAGATATCAATCGACTTGTACGTAGTGATTTCGTCATTGGTCTGCCTGAATTTAAATTTGATAAGAACTCACTTTGTTCTGCATGTGAAATGGGGAAGATTACAAGATCTCCAAATAAAGCAAAATCTGCTTCGTCTTGTATATCTCCTCTCAAAATGATTCACATGGATTTATGTGGACCAATGCGTACTCAATCGCTTGGAGGCAAAAAGTATATATTGGTAATGGTCAACGAATATTCCAGATACACGTGGCTAGAGCTTCTGAGAGCTAAATTTGATGCACCGGAGCTAATCATTTCATTTATCAAGCGCATTCAAGTTCTTCTACAACTTTCAGTTCAAAAGTTTCGAAGTCATAATGACACTACATTTACAAATGAGACCCTTCAAATTTTTCTTCAAACAGTTGGGATTTCTCATAATTTTTCTGCCGTTCGAACTCCGCAACAAAATGGAGTTGTTGAAAGAAGAAAAAGAACATTGGTCGAAGTTGCTCGGACTATGTTGGCTTACTCTGGTGTACCTCTGTATTTGTGGGGCGGAAGCAGTGTCTACCACCTATTTCACGCAAAATAGAACAATCATTGTCAAACGTTTTAATAAAACTGCTTATGAGTTAATAAATAAAAGAAAGCCTTATGTAAATTTTTTCCATATTTTTGGATGTAGATGTTTCGTGCTTAATGATCGAGACAATCTCGGAAAATTCAATAAGATGGCGAAATAAGGCTACTTTATTGGTTATTCTTTGAAGTCTAAAGCCTTCCGAGTCTACATTTTGTCATCCAAGATTGTCATAGAAAGCATCAACTTTAGATTCGATAAATCTTCGACTTCTGAACAAATAAGTTCAGGACTCAAGCTACAATAGTTAGCTTATACACAAAGCAGTGTAGAATATGTACCAAACAGGATAAATAGTATGATTCTTATACTACAAAATAAAATTTAGATTCTTTATTCAAAGATGCATTTGATCTCCCTTGGGATTTTTTTGTAGAGTACGAGATATCTGATCTACCCAAGTTAAATGAACTAGTGGTCCCGATTCCGCAAGTTACTCAACTTTCTGGACCATCTGAAGTTGGTTGTTCAACATCAAATGTTGTTCAACATAAATCTACAGAAGCTACTAAATCAGAACATGTTCAAGCTGAGGCACAGACTCAACCAGAGATTGTTTAATCCAATATTGATTAATCTGAGTCTTCTCAACCTTCCAAGGAAGTTGAACATTATGAGATTCAAGCTGAAGCAAAATCAGAAATTCAAACTGAAGTTGAAAATGAAATTCAAGATGTAATTGATGAATATGATGATCAGAACAATCTAACTGATGTTCAACCCCTTACTTGTACTCACAAGTGGACGAAAGATCATCACCTTACTCAAATTATCGGTAATGTAAATGATAGTGTGAAAACATGATCTGCAAGTGTCTTTTCGTGAATTTTCTTAATGCTAGAGCTAAAGAAGCCATCTGAAGCATTGAAAGATCCAAATTGGATTAATGCCATGCAAGATGAACTTCGAGAATTCAAAAGAAACCAAGTTTGGAGACTTGTACCGAGGTCGAAAGACAAATCAATAATTGGTACAAAATGGGTATTCCGAAACAAAAAGGACGAGATGGGAATTGTGGTGAGAAACAAAGCCAGATTGGTTGCTAAAGGTTATAGTCAACAAGAAGATATTGATTATGATGAGAACTTTGCTCCAGTCGCACGCATTGAAGCTATCAGAATATTTCTGGCGTACACTGCTCACAAAAATTTAAAGGTTGTTAGACCCCATAATTCTTCTGTGTAAAAGTAATGAAGAAAAACAAGTGATGAAGAACCAGAAGGCCGATGAAAGACTTCAAGGCAAAACGGCTAAGTCCTCAATACAACCAGAGGGTCGATGAATCGACCAGAGGTGCGATGGATCGAACATCTTCATAGCCCCTCTAGTTATCAACACTTGGAGTTTTCTACTATAGTTCAACCAGAGGCATGCGATGAAGATATGAAGATAAGGTTGAATAGCGCCCTATGGAAGACAGGTGTAGATGACAAATCGACAGCTAGATTCTACAAAGTTTATCTTTTTTGTTGATTATCCATGTCTAGATAAGCTTTATCTTTCCCTAGAAGATTTGCTAGATAGTCTCACTAGATAGTTATCTTCTTGTTTAGTCTACTAGTATAAATAGTTGTTAGGCCTATTGTAATCGATTAACGCTTTGAACGCTTTTATTATCATTTTGGAATAAAGTGAATATTTTGGCACTCTTGTATATTCTTTGAAGATTCATATTTTGTTTTTGAGTGTTCTTCATTTTATTCATTCACACAACATAATGAGGTTGTTCTTAACTTAATTATTAGTGTTATTAAGAGATCTGGGATCAACAATTGGTATCAGAGCCAATTGATTGTTTTTCAATCAAAACGATCATTAAAAACTCTCAATTCGCTTTTTTCATTCATTCATAAAGTTTTTTAAAAATCTTCTCTAAAAAGCGTATTTTTTTTCTTTTCCGAATCTTCAATGGCCAACTGGATTTATGCTTATAGTGTTGGTTCCCTCACCAAACCTCCAACTCTTCAAAGAGAAGAGTATCCACAATGGAGAATAAGGATGGTGAACTTTCTGGAAGAAATGGACATAAATCTTCTACGATCTGTCATGGAGGGTCCCTACGTACCACAGACTCTTGTTCCAAGAGTCCCAGGAACATGCACCACAACAGTAATACCAGCTTACTACATGCCGAAGGACGAAAAGAATTGGGATAAAGATGATATGGAGCACGTAGAGACTGATAAAAAGGCCAAAAGATTAATTATCATGGTCATTCCCAATGAAATCTTCCAATCCCTCGATGCATGCACCACAGCAAAGGAACTATGGGATGAGCTGGCAAGTCAATTTGAAGGAGGAGCAAAGACGAAGAAAAATCGTAGAGCTTAATGTCTCAACGAGTATACCAACTTCAAGGCTCTTCCTGATGAACCGATTCAGAAGACGTACGATCGTTTCATGTTGTTATCCCAGATCTGACAGTAGAACGATTTATACTAGAAGAATGAAAGAGTAAGTAAACAAGAAGATTAAACAGAKAAATAGCGGCTGYYTTTCTATTATTGAAAATAAAGATTACAAACTCTCAAGAAACCCTAATCGACTCTCATATGATTTTGAATCTATCTATTACAAAGAGAAATCTCTTGGTATTCTTCAAAATTACATTTTTCCTTATCTGGAACACTCTATTTATAGGCAATAACCTACCAAACCTGGATAAGATTAATGCTATCCAAAACAAGAATAGCCTTATCCAGAATAAGCAAACTGAAGATAGTCGTCTAAAAGATGATAGAGGACGGCACAGCCAGAGAGTCTCTTGTCAAATAGAACAGAGGCTCTGTTAGCAACACCAGAGGCTCTGTGAGAAATCACAAAAGCTCTGGTCTTCACAGAGAGGCTCTGGATCAGGGAACTTAGAGTCCAAGAACTCTGGTCCTCACAGAGCCTTGCAGAGGTTCTGGTTACCACAGAAGCTCTGTAGTCTTTGAAAGCGGCTCTGGACTTCCGTGACTCTTTAGCACAGAGGCTGGTCTTCTAGACTTGGACGTTTTTGCGCAGATACTTCTTCAATTCGTCTTCTAGCTCTGGATTGTTTCATGAAACTTTTTCAAATTAATTATTAGCTTCAAAATAAAGCTAACAATCTCCCCTCAAAGTTTTATGAAACAATCCTCTTCATGAAGTCTTCTGATCTTGTCTYCTTTGCTTCCTTGACAGAAGCCTTGGTGTGTTTAGACGRAKGGAGATGACGGCACACCCACTTGGTCTTATATTGACACCTCGGGATTGCAAATTCAAACTCCCCTCTGATGATAGCTCTGTGGTCTTCATTTTCATCTCTTGGTTCTCATCAGATTCACTGTGACTCTTCAGCACCA
>NC_037529.1:40967618-40975690 GCF_001531365.2 Cynara cardunculus var. scolymus
TTTATACCGCAAGTATACAAGTGTTATAGCATACAGGTCAATCACGTTAAACAATAGTCTAAGTGCCAATTCAGCTATAAATCATAACCAACTATGTGAATAACAAATTAGGCAGGTGTTTAATGAACKACGAACGATATATAAAGAAGCAAGTAAAAAGATGAAAATTAAACTACAACAAAATTAATTACTATATACAATACAAAAACAAGGTGGACGTATTGRTGTTGAACGGGCTCATTTTGGCTATCATGAGGGTTTATCTTTCTAAACACGTTTTAAACCCTCTCCCAGGTCAATAATACCTTTCTAACTAAGTCGATCAACCACTTTTGCAACGAACTACTAATTAAACTAGAAGCATTAAGATTTTTATTAATGTTTCCCATAATTCTTATTTTTACCTATGTCCATGGTAAACTTAGAACGGTTGGCTAATCAATCAATAATCAAATCAACTTYCGTTTTRTAAATTAAATTGTTAAATAAAAGATTATCGAACAACCAGTCTCTGATTMTAATCCAACTTCTGTTGACTATAGATCATAAATCTACACGCGATAATCATAGGTTTAAACCTAATTTAGCCAAATCCATAATAGAACTCATACAACACCACCGCACAACCTTATACCAACCTAAACTAAAAACAACCATTTACAAATATTTATCGAAACAAAACAACTAAATGAAACATCACTACTAAAATAATAAAACATGAACAAAGATATAAAACAACAACAATAACATGAATACTGATTCATATAACCAACATCAACAAAAGTGATAAATCTCATTTTAATATGATAACATCATGAAATGTAGATCTATATAAATAAGATAGGCATTCATAAACTAAGAAGATAGTGATTTAACTAACAAGACAAAATCAATAAGAGGAAAAATAATGATACTCAAGTGATTGAACAAATTCTAGATCTTGCATTAACCAAAATCTTCATCTCCAACTTGATCATAAGATATCATCCAAAGCATGAAAAGATTAAAAAATAGAAATGTTTAAAGAATCAACTAAGTTCTAGAGAGAAGTAGGAGAAAACTAAAATATAGAGAGATTTCATCTAAAGAGAGATCCTAACTAGAATCTGTTGATCCCAGATCTTTCAATAACACTAATAATCGAGTTAAGAATAACCAAATTATAGTGTTTTAATGGATAAAGTGATGAACACTCAAGAATAAATTATGAAYAATAAAGAACAATCTTGAGTGTCAAGGATTTCACTTTATTAATAAGAAAAAACGTAAAAGYGACATTTAATACAATAGGTCTGATCACATATTTATACTAGTAAGCTAATTTAGAAGATAACTATCTAGTGAGACTTTTTAGCTAATCTTCTATTAATAGATAATGTTTATCTAAAATATTGATAACCTATGATTTTAAGATAAACTTGAAATCCAGCTGTTGACTTATCATCTCCAGCTGTCTTTCATGGGATGATGAATCAACCTTATCTTCATCGTATGCCTCTGGTTGAATTGTTGAAGAAAACTCTAAGTGTTGTTGACCAGAGGGGTGATGAAGATGCTCTTTCCATCGCATCTTTGGTTGTTCATCGACCATCTGGTTGTTCACCAGACTTAGTCAATTCTGCCTTGATGTCTTCATCGGTCTTCTGGCTCTTCATCACTTATTGTTTTTCATTACTTTTACACTCTATGGATTATGGGGTCTAACAATCTCCCCCTAAGTAATGAAATAACAAACATAAACTAATTTAGGAACAATTTTGAAGAAAAAAAATCTAATAGAAAGCATCAAATTCCAAATTTTTATTGTATGATGAAATTCTTACAGTACTGGAAGCAAAAGACATCATATTAAGGCAAAAATTTACAACTCATCATGATCTACCTTGAGATATATCCCAGAAGCGCAGAAGCAGTCTTCGATAGCCGATGACTGTTGATATCTCATGAATGATTTGATTCCCTTCTTCTCTTGGCACATGATTTCTACCAAGTCTTTCTCTGATGACTTTCTGAAACCATTCAAGTGTATCAGATGAGTTCTTGAATGCCTCAGTTACTCTGAAGAATTTCTTTGCCCCGAACTCATTCTTGTAAACAAGTCCAAGTTCGGGTTGAGTTAAGACCAAGGCAGATGTCTTCTCCTGTAGGCTAGGGAAGTCTTTATTTGGTGGAGTGCAGGAAAGTCTTTTGATGCCTAAGTGAAGAGCAATTTCAAAATCACTCTTGGCTTGATGGTTTACCAGGGTCTCCATTGTCTTCACAACCGCTCTGTTCGCCATCCCAAATCTAATGCCATGATCCTGTCGCTGAGCCGTATATGCATAAAGTTCGATCAAGTCATAGGAATGGAGGTTGATCAGGTCATTGTCATTGAACACGTTGATTTGACCATGTGTTATTTCCACTGTGTACTCGATGTATCTTATGGCTCTGTTGGCGAAGATCCTCACTTTTAGGTCCATAACCCTCCTTATCCCATCGTTTCAGAAGACAGCCTGTGGTGCTTGGGTGGTCTGTCTAATAAACCTATGGTGTAGGAGGTCCATGGATTCTAGCGATAAAATCGGAGGATTGAGAGTCAAACTTTCATCGCGGTCGTGATACAAGTATTGATGGATATTTTCCGTCATTATGGGTTCCCTGGGTGGCAGCTCTGGACATCTCCGCAGCGACTCCATGTTCTGGATTATTTCATCAACTAGGCTCTGCGAAGGTTGCCTTGACGAAGAGGGAATGTTCGCTTGCACCATGGTTGGTTCGGTTTGGGGTTGTGTTTGGGTAGAGGGTTGTGTATCGGTTGGGGTTTGTGTATGGGTAGAGGGTTGTGTTTCGGTTGGCAATGGGATGGTTTCTTGGGTTGGCTCTTTTTGGAGTGGTGAAGGTTCATCGGGTTGTGTCTGGGGTGAAGGTTGGGTCTGTATTTGTTCGGGTTCATCGGATAGGGTGATGAAGGGTTGTGTTTTGCGAGGGGTTGGTGATGGGGTTAATGGTAGGTTTGGTTTGGGTGATGGAGTAAAAGATTGGTTTGTTTCTATTGGTGGGGTGGTTGGATTTTCATCGGTTGAAGAACTTAACACGATGGGTTCTTGGGTAGTAGCGAAGGGAACATGTACATTTTGTACATCTTCAGAGGGCTGAGCCTCTGGTTCCTTCGCTTGGGTTCCTTTGGTTATGGGTGGTGGTTGTTGTGTTTGTGGTGGTGATGGTGATGGTGCAGCGGATTCCATTTGTTGAGCAGCCGCTGCCTGTCTCTCCCCCTCATGAGGTCCAAGACCTTGATCATCGGGGTCTGGGTCCTCATGGCGTGGCCTCTTTTATGGGCGGCTGCTGGAGCATGAGGCTTTGCTCCTTTTATTCTTCTTCTCCTCCCTGAAGGACGCAAGATACGCCTTCAGTGTTTGATGTCTTCAGCTCTCCTCCATCGTATGAAGGAGAGAAGTGGTGCACCTTTGTTGTGCAGCAAGGTTCTGGAAGAGAACCTTTGTAGGTTGAATAACGCGATGGACGAATTTTGTACTTATCTCATTGAAGGATGAGACAAGTGCCTTGGACAAAGCCCGTAGATCGGCTCTAGTAGCGAACTCCATGCTTGATGATGAAGCTTGTGGTGGCATGGAGGTTGTGGTGGATGTAGATGGAGGAATAGGAAGGTTGGCTATGAGATTTCTCACCTCTGCAGTGAAGGAGGTGAAGGCTGCATCGAAGGATGGGCCTGCAGAGGGAGGTGGGGGTGGAGTAGGCTGGGGGATTTGGGTTAGTATTGTGGCGGAGAGTTGGGTGAGGGTGGTTTGTATGGTGGCCATTTGGTGGGAAAAAATGCAAGGGTTTCATCGATTGATGAAGTGGTTTGAGGTGGAGCTTGTGGAGGAATTTGGGAGATGATGGTGGTTGGGAGGGTGTTAAGGTGCTGGAGGATGGTGTTTAGCTGGGTGGTTATGTAGGTAAGGTTCTCATCGGCCTCAATTGCCTGGGCCATGAGGGTGGCGATGGAGTGGATGAGGATTTGGTTTCTTTGGGTGGCAAGGGAGGATGCGGTGTTGTGGTGTTGGGTGATGGTTTGCTGGAGCATTTGGAGACGTGTTATATTGTCTCAGGTTTGGGTTTCAAGTTGGGAGAGGTGCCGTTGAAGGATGGCAATGGATTGTTGAAGGGTGGTGTTATCGGGTGATGGTGGGTTGTCAACAATCCCTTGGATGATGAGTGTAAGGTCTTCCAAGGACCGCAGAACTGGGTCAACAAAGGCTTGGAACTCAGCCTTTGTGACCAGGTCGGCTATGGGGGTAACCCCTGCAGCAACGGATGCTGCAAGTTGAGCCTCTGCTCCTGAGGCGCCTTCATGGCCTTGTGAAAATGTAGGCCGTGAAGGACTTTCATCATGTCCTTGATAGCCCTCAAGTGAGGAGCTATCTCGTGATGGTGCTGCATCGGCTTCCTCTTCCTCGGTTTCAGAGACCGAGTAAGTGAAGCGAATGTGCGTCCCCTTCGGTAGATCAAATATCGAAGGGGGGTGTACAGGAAGGGAAGATCACTCTGAACGATCTTGGGGTATATCAATGTCAGAAGCAACACATGCTTCTGTGTGTGTGGTAGGTTGTGTCGAGCCTTGAGGCGAAGGGGATCTTATTTCTGCATCACCTCTCTGTTGGGAGAGGGGTGATGGAATATGGGGTTCCTCAGCTATTTCATCTTCAGAGGCCCGAAGAATGGCCTCTGGATGGCTGGCTTGGGTAGGGATTGGACTGGGTCGTCCTTGTTCAATACCTCTTTGGCTTTGATCGCCAGGGGTAGATGTGATGGTTGCCSTTTGGGAAGTGGGTGGGRGAATTATTTGAGTAGGGTYGGGRGAGGCACGATGAGTGGTAGCATCATCATCATCTTCATYATCCGATGAAGATGCCTCTTGTGCTCCCTCGCTTGGTTCTGGGGACGGCTCTAGTYGCTYTAGGGTAGCTGCCCTTGGTTCCTGGGACAKCAWAGAGCGTTCATAGGTTCGGCGGATCTCAGATGTCGATGGAATGACATTGAGCATGGCCCTTGAGAGTGGCCGGTTGATGGTGTAACCCTCCTTCGATARGGTGGGTCGATGGCCTTGCATTCTGAAGACAKGAGTGAACGATTCTTCAGCCGGTAGACCATGTTTCCTCATTGCGTCCCCTATGAAGAGGGCTAGGAAACGAGGAAATAGAATAGCAGATAAGGGCTTGCCGGTGGCCTGTAGCTTGCATTTCTTGACTACCGCCGAGTGGATCTCATTGTATATGAGAAAGGCGTAGTCAAGGTTGAGGTTGAAGAACAACCCGTACATGATCGTCATTATATTGATGTTTCCTTGTGTCCAATGACCTGAGCTTGCATGTGAGGGCCCTGTTCAAGATTGAGAAAAACATGTTCCACATTGGCGGGAGGAATTGGCGTTTGAAGTCTGAGACATTGCGTAGGTCACGATTTTAGCATCYTAATGAAGCRTAGAATGTCGGCGGTGGTGGGTGGTTCGTCATAGTCGGAAATGCCAAGCTCCCTACGAGTGGGAATACACAAAACTCTAGATACTTTAGCCTGCGAAATTTTGAGCRAGMAAATCATGTCGTMTGGGGCATCCATGTCCCCCATTATTCCATGGCTGTCGGGGTGGAATTCACAGGTTTGCTAGTACTGTTGGACGTATTTTAGTGGTACGCCTGTGTCAGCAAGGGTCAATGCTGGTAGTAGAATGCAGTTCTTGAAGAACTCGATYATGACGGMAAACCTGTCGTCGAACAAGGTGTTTCTCAGTTCAATGGTGTGGTTGTTTGGCTTCATTGGAAGGAAAATGATTGCGCGACATCGGYGTYGKTGGATTAAACTCGACTGTYGTTGTTGTTTGACTCRTGGGAGGCGGAGGAGGCCATTGCTTAGGAAGTTGCAGGTATATTTGTTCGTCAAATGCTATTTGCAGGTTTAAGAAAGCGTAAAGAGGAAGTGGAGGTAGAAGAAAGGTATTTATAGGTGGGGAGGTGGTGGGGGTTGGGTGGGGCGTGAGGTGGGGGGGAATGGGAAACGGTTTCTTGATTATTATTTTGAAATAATCATGAAAAGGTAGTGGCATTTGGGTAATAGACGATTTGATTTGGAGGTCGTGAGCCGTCTTGATTGTACGTGCCATTAATGTTGGAGAACACATGTCAAGGCGGGGTTAGGGAAGGGAAATTTGAAGGGGTTTATGGGGAACAGGTTGTATATGGTGTCARGCGCGTGTTAGGATGACGTATGGATTATTTGAAATAGTAAATTATTCCAAATAATATCTCAATAAATATTTATCCAAAAACAATTTAAATTTAAAATCCCATCTAATTGTAAGATTAATACTAATTACGAAGTTTTGGTCATCTAAAAACCCATGTTGTATAGTTTTTAGTCACAAAAGCTGCAATTTGGTATAATMTTTTAAAAGAAATTTTAAATTAAGATTTGATTTTTTGGATTAAAGATATTTTGTCATGGAACCAGAGGTGTTCTGGTTGAGCATGACACATTGGGTGAGGAACCAGAGGAGCTCTGGTTGAACATCGATGAATTCCTTCATCGATGAGATGTTAGATTGCATGATTAAGAAGCCTTGGATGACAAACCAGAGCTTCTGAATAAGCATGGGCAATTGATTATGTAGAACCAGAGGGGCTCTGGGTAAATACACATTTAGCATTTAGGTGGCCAGAGGCTCTGGATAGTAGAACTAGATGCTCTGGTAGGAAAATGCATATGTAAAATGAAGTTTCAAGATAAAAGAGTAGCTCCCCCTCGAATGATGCATGAAGATTGGTTGTKAGTTTTTCAAATACGCCCCCTCAAACCAATAACAATGATGTTGGAGGAGACCAGAGGCTCTGGTCTATACAACCAGAGGCTCTGGTTGTGAAGGATGATGAAATGAAGGTATGAAATGTGGCTAAGTGTGCAATTTAAKATGCATATAAATGTGTCTTTGAGACCAGAGGGCTCTGGTTCCAAAGATAATGAATCCAGAGGCTCTGGTCTTTARAACCAGAGGCTCTGGTTGTGAAGGCAAGGAAAAGGTGTAATAGAAAATGATTAAGTGTATGTGAAAGAGTATAATGGTTGAGCCTTTGAGACCAGAGGGGCTCTGGTTCCAAAGGTTTTGAATCCAGAGGCTCTGGTCTTTAGGACCAGAGGCTCTGGTTCCAAAGGCGATAAAATGAAGTATGAAAATATGGTTAWGTCCATGTGAARTGAGAGGGGGAAAACTCTTTGGGTCCAGAGTGGCTCTGGTCGCAAAGAGTATGTATCCAGAGGCGCTGGTCTTTAGAACCAGAGGCTCTGGTTGGCTTAGAGATCCTAGGGTTTGATGAAAGAAAGGTGAGGTGCATGCCAAGTCTTAGATGTGAACCAGATATCGCTGGTTGCAAAGGACTTGGAAACCAGAGGCTCTGGTCTATATAACCAAAGGCTCTGGTTGTGAAGGTAATACTTAGTGACGRAAAACTAAGTATTTGCTTTGTGATGTAGTTAAATGCATGAATGCYCAAGTCCAAGATTGAGACCAAAGAGGATATGGTCTCAAAGAATTAGAGTCTAGAGGCTCTGGTCTTTAGAACCAGAGGCTCTAGTTGGGAGGGGAATGCTTGGTGAAACATACCAAGTATTTGTTTTGGATCAGAGGTCTCTGGTTCCAAAGGTGATGAAAAAATTTGAGCCATATCAAAAGATTTCTTCATGGCCAGAGGCTCTGGTCTTTAGAACCAGAGATGCTGGTTTGAAGTACTTTATTGATTATGGCTTATTTCTTTGTATCACTTGTAGGCATAACCATGAGATATTGATTATCTCTGATTTAAATATTTACTGCCTTTAAGTGCTAAGATTCAGCATACCCATCTTGCTGACTAGGAATAAAAATCTTTTCTCATCAAGAGCTTTTGTGAAAATGTCAGCAAGTTGAATCTCAGTAGGAACAAARTACATTTYTATATTDCCTTTTTCAACATTGTCTTTCAGAAAATGGTACCTTACATCGATGTGCTTCGTCTTGGAATGCTGTACTAGGTTTGCAGAGATTGCTATGGCACTCTTGG
>NC_037529.1:40977140-40978465 GCF_001531365.2 Cynara cardunculus var. scolymus
ACTTGGTGTTTGGTTGGGGTTCTGAAGCAACAGGATGCAGCTCTTCATCGACTGATGGAACTGCTTGCTCTCCCTCGAGGAGATCGTCTCCAGAGTTAGACTCTGGTTCTTGATCATGATCTGAAGACACAGAAGAAGTTGATGGTGAAGTAACATGAGTTTCAGTAAGAGATGTACCGTTAGCATTGGAGACTTCATTGTCTTCATCGATTCTGGAGATGGATTTTGCATTTGGCACATGTCCAGAGATTACTTCTTCATCGAAGATGTCTTCAAACAATTGAGCTAGCTCTGATTCATTGGGTTTGCCAAGTGATGAATCAGATGCTCTTCTTTGAAGTTCGAGTTCTGAACTGTTGTGTCCAGAAGTCATTGGTGTGGAATCATCAAAGGACACTTTAATGTCTTCTATGATGATTCTTGTCCTTTTGATGTAGACTCTGTAGTCTTTGGCGGTTTGGGAATAGCCCAGAAAGATTCCTTCATCAGCTTTCTTGTCGAACTTGCCAAGATATTCTCTATAGTTGAGTACAAAGCCTTTGCACCCAAAGACATGAAGATATTTGACATTTGGTCTTCTTTGGTTGATGAGCTCATAAGGTGTCTTCTGGTGTCTCTTGTTGATGATTGATCGATTCTGAGTGAAGCATGCAGTGGAAATAGCTTTAGCCTAGAATTTGATGGGTAACACTGATGAAGCAAGCATGGTCCTTGCTGCTTCCACTAGGGTTTTGTTTCTTCGTTCTACTACTCCATTTTGTTGTGGAGTTTTTGCTGATGAGAAGTTTTATGTAATGCCTTCACTGAAGAGGTATTCATCGATTCTGGCATTTTTGAATTCAGTTCCATTGTCGCTTCTGACCTTTATTAGTTTTTGTTGTAGAAGGACTTGGAACCTTTTCATCACTCCAATGAGTAGGTCTGGAACATCTTATTTCTTCTTTACAAATTCAACCCAGGTGTATCTGGAGTATTCATCGACCAGTACTAACATATACTTCTTTCCAAAGAGACTTTGGGTTGATATAGGCCCACAGAGTCTATATGTACCATGTCCAAGGGCTTGGTACAAGAGGTTTCTGACTTGGTTTTATGTGAGGCCTGTTTTAGCTTTCCCAACTCACAGGCTGAGCAAAAATGATCTTTTTCGAATTTGAGATCTGGAATTCCCTTGACCAACTTCTGTGTGGCTAGTTTTCGTAGTGCATCAAAGTTGAGATATGAGAATTTCTGATGTCATAGCCAATTTTCTTCGCTCTTATGAGACACAAGACAAAGGGTGTCTTGTCCCATGGAGGACTCAAAATCTAGAAGATAGAGATTTC
>NC_037529.1:40979510-40980992 GCF_001531365.2 Cynara cardunculus var. scolymus
TGTGGGTTCAGAGGTTGATGCTTCAGAGTGATCTGCTTGAGGTTTCATCGATTCTGACTTTGATGAACTTTCAATTTTACTTGGATGGTTCATCGATTCATCAGCTGATGTTTCCTCATTAGGATTCTCTTTTTCATCAACAGTACTTGCTGATGAGGTGGAATTGACAATCAAAGACTCTGGTTTGACCATAGGGTTTCCATCGGTCTCTGATTTAGAGATGTCATTTCTTTCATTAGAATTCTTACTCGTACTGTTCTCATATACCACATTCTCAAAATCTGTCTCAAAAMGACAGTTTTTCCATCGACTTTAACTCTTTTAAAATTTGCTTTTGGTTTTGGGATAAAGTTGGGTTTTTGAATGCATCCAAGTTTGAAAGTGAATTCAAGAGTGGATTTCTTTGATTCGATGAAGGAGTCCAATTCATTGAATCCAATCCCTTGAGTGTCCGTTTGACCTTTTAATTTTTCATAAACGTCTTGGGCATCTTTGTACTTCTTCATCAGAAGTTCATTGGTTTGAAGCTTCTAGTGAAGAGTTTCCCGTTCCTTTTGAAAGAAATCTTTAAGAGCAACTAAGTTTAGTCTCTCTGCCTCAGATTCTTTTAAGGCCTTAGTTTTCTTTTCTAAGTCCTYAGTTATTCGTTTGTTTAGTTCCAGAAGTTTATCTTCCTCTGATTTCTTAAGAGTGCTGATGCGAGTCTTTTCCTCAGCTAGTTCAGCTTTTTCTTCGGTTAGAAGGTCAGTCTCTCTTTTGTAGAAACTTGCTTCTTTTTTCGCTTTTATTCTTTCAGATTTTTCAAAATTTAATTTCTCTTTTAATTTAAATAAATCCTCTGAAAGTTTTATCACCTTTAACTCTAGCTCAGATGGAGCAGAGTTGGTTTCATTGGAAGTAGACTCACATGCCTGATCATCAGAGTTGGAGGCAGATTCTGTATTGGACGTGGCCATTAGACAGATGAGCGATTTGTCTTCATCATCTGATGAAGAATCGACACTTAGTTTTCTTTCTCGGCCATCAGGTTTCGCTCTCTTGAATTATACTTGGATTTGTTCTTGTAATAGTCAGCATCCTTTACCAATCGTCCTCTGCATTCTTTGGAAAAATGACAGAGTTTTCCGCATCTGAAGCAGCGAAGGTCATTTTTCCTTCCATCCTTGTCCTCTTTCCTCTCGTCTCTTTTGTCTTCTCTTCTTTCTTCTTTATCTTCTCTTCCATCTCTTCTATCTTCCCTCTGATTAAATTTAGATGGCTTCCTTTCATAGGATGACTGGTACCTTTCCCTCTTGAATTCTTTTCGTTCATAGGGTTTCTTGATGAACTTTTTCTGGAACTTCTTTGTAATCAGGGCCAGAGATTTGGYAAAGGCTTTAATTTCATCATCTGATTCAAAAGTTTCGTCTTCAGATTCTGATTCTACCACCAGTGCTTTCTTTCCTTTCTTCTTATGTTCTCTGGTGGGGGTCCTTGATATTT
>NC_037529.1:40982392-40984457 GCF_001531365.2 Cynara cardunculus var. scolymus
TTTTCATTACTTTTACACTTTATGGATTATGGGGTCTAACAGAATCTAAATTTAATTATGTTTTCTAGATGATTGAATATGTGTGATGGCAAAACATGGRGAAGATGTAACATCCCTCTATGTGAAAATCCTTCCAAAAAAGGGTGGGAATTGGGTTTATAATCTAAAAGAACTATAGTACAAAAGAAGGTGAAAAGGAGGCCAAAAAGTCAACTYTCAATTTTGTTCTTCTACATTTTATCAAATGTTTCTTTATTATTTTGACTCCTTCTGCTCACTTAATGAATGATGCAATGTATTTCACACTAAAAATATATGATTCAACCGAACTAGAATGCAAAACAACGAATTAAATACTAAAAATATGTGAAATACGACGACCCAACAAAATCCAGTGGTTGATCAACATAGACTTCTTCTTTTAGAATGTCGTTCAAGAACGCAAATTATTCATCCATTTGAAATAACTTCCAATTGTCWTGAGAAAATAAGTTTCTAAAACGTCTCAAGTCTTGAAGCAGGAGCAAATACTTATGTAAAATCTTATCCTTCCTTTTGCTTTTATCCCTTTGCAACAAGCCTTCGTCTTGTGCTTGTTGATAGAACCAYTTGCGTTCATCTTAATTTTTCTTGTACACCCATTTTATTCCCATGGATTTTTTTTTGGTAGCAGCAAATCGATAAATTCCCATGTACCATTATTTTCAATCGAGACAATSTCTCATGTTCAACTTCGTCAATAACATCATATAACTCCTGGAGATTTCTTGTTTTTCTTATTGGACTACTTGAAGAATAACTTATTGAAGAGTTTGAGGATGAACGTGGGAAAGTGGGAGGATTTCCAACTTGAGCATCATTCTAAACATTTTCAAATACTTCCCCATCCTTTTCTTCAAGTTGAAAAGGAAAGATTGACAAATTTTCTTTCTCAGCTTTCATCTTCTCAAACAAAGACCTTTCATCGAACCAAATATCTTGGCTTATCATGGTCTTCTTAGTCGTCGAATTACATAATTTRTATGCCTTGCTTCCTACAGTACACCAGATGRAAATACATTTCTCTGACTTGCCATTCAGCTTGCTTCTCATTGCATTAGGAATATGAGAGTAAGCAACACTCTAAAATACTTTTATATGATGAACATTTGGCCTTGTACCATACGATGATTTGCAGGTGTACAATTCTCCAAGCTCCATGTCTGTGACCAATTTAGAAGAAGACATCTAGCCATCTCCGTCGTTGTTCTATTATTTTTTTCACACACACTATTTCTTYTTGGTGTATGATGAATTGTCATTTCATGTCGAATTACATTGTCTTTGCAATATTCCTTAMAGTTATTTGAAAATATTCTCCACCACGATTCATCCTCAATGTTTTGATAATTTGCCTTTGTTAAACCCAGATCTGACAGTAGAACAATTTAACAGCAATATAAAATGAGAGATTTGTAAAAGATGAATAGAAATTGGCCGCCGCTTTCTTTATTGAATACAAACTCTCTCAAAAACCCTAATCGACTCTCATGTCATGTGTTTGAATCTGTRTGTTACAAAGTGTTGATCATTCTTCTCACTTCTATTCTATGCCTGTTTCACTTCTTATATAGGCGATATTTACATGATAACTGAATCTTATAAATTAGGTAACTAAATCTTATAAACAAGGAAATAATCATTATCGAAAATGGGATCAGCACCATCCTTCAAGATTCTGAAGATAGTCGTCCAGAGCATAGACCAACCAGAGGACCTCTGGTCCTAAAGGACTTAGAGTCCAGAGTCTCTGGTCTATACAACCAGAGGCTCTGGTCATCCAGAGGGGCTCTGGTCTTCTTCCAGACTTAGTCGTTTTAACACAGCAGCATCTTCAGATCTTCCATCATTGGCCCCGATTGCTTGATAAAACTTTTGAATAATTAGGATCAATTTTGATCCTAATGATCTCCACCCAAAGGTTTATAAAGCAAGCATCCTCATGAAGCCTTCAGGTCTTCTCCCCTCTGCTTTCTTCAATAAAGCTTTAGTGTGCTTGGTATGGATGGAATCTTCAAGCTCCCCC
>NC_037529.1:40985057-40986412 GCF_001531365.2 Cynara cardunculus var. scolymus
CCCATTGCCTTAGGCTGTGAGCACCATGAACTTCTGCTTAACGCCTACACGTAGATCTGACAAAATCAAGGTTCAAAAGTTTGACTGACTCCAAGAAACTCCATCAAATAAACCAAATTTTTATGATCAAAATAGGTTCGTAATCATCCAAGAACAAATCCCTTGAAAGGAATTTGATTAAAACATTTAATCATATGATGAGTCGATGAATTTTGGGTCCAAACTGCAGTCGAACAGGAATCAGTTCATAAAAGAGTATTGTTCAAGAAAATTGAATCTACTGCAGAAAGATCGAATCGATAGAAGTTAATCAATTTGGATTTGATACCAATTGTTAAACCCAGATCTGACAGTAGAATAATTTAACAAGAATATAAAATGAGAGATTTGTAGGAGAWGTATAGAAATTGGCCGCCGCTTTCTTTATTGAATACAAACTCTCTCAAAAACCTTAATCGACTCTCATGTGATGTGTTTGAATCTGTGTGTTACAAAGTGTTGATCATTCTTCTCACTTCTATTCTATGCTTGTTTCACTTCTTATATAGGCAATATTTACGTGATACCTGAATCCTATAAATAAGGTAACTAAATTCTATAAACAAGGAAATAATCATTATCGAAAATGGGATCAGCACCATCCTTCAAGATTTTGAAGATAGTCGTCCAGAGCATAGACCAACCAGAGGGCCTCTGGTCCTAAAGGGCTTAGATTCCAGAGTCTCTGGTCTATACAACCAGAGGCTCTGGTCGTCCAGAGGAGCTCTGATCGTCCAGAGGAGCTCTAATCGTCCAGAGGAGCTCTGGTCCTAAAGGACTTAGAGTCCAGAGTCTCTGGTCTATACAACCAGAGGCTCTGGTCTTCTTCCAGACTTAGTCGTTTTAGTACAACAGCATCTTCAGATCTTCCATCCTTGGCCCCGATGTTTGATAAAACTTTTAGAATAATTAGGATCAATTTTGATCCTACCAGCCTTGTAAAATTCTCCACTTGTACCTTGAAATCTTTGAATCACTGRAAAGCTTCTGATTTTTCTTTCACATAATACACATAAACTTTCATAACTAATCATCGATGAGATCAATAAAATAATAGTTACCTCCCAAACATGACAACGTCATTAGAGCACAAAGATCTGAGTGGATAAGCGGCAATSACCCTTTGCTTTACATAAGTGTTGAGAAGGAAAAATTTGTGTTGCTTTCTAAACTAACAAGCTTCACAAACATCAACAAGATGATCTGTTGGACCGATCTAGGGAACCGCCCACGTGATATTGTCCGCTTTGAGTTTGACCAACCCCTCACGGCTTTAAAACGCGTCACTGGTAGGAGTAAGACTCCCACTTCCTTAT
>NC_037529.1:40988782-40989662 GCF_001531365.2 Cynara cardunculus var. scolymus
GTCCACTAGCTCTCCTTGACGATGGATTTCCTTCTTAAGGTTACCATCCTTTTATACTCTCCATTTGGCGGTTTCAAAGCTATCGAACCATCCCCCCCATAAATAATCGGTGGTTACTTAGCCTCTTCACTTGCTTAAACCACCCTTTCACCTGTCCTTAACCCCCACCATTACTGAGCATAATAATAATAATTATTATTATTATCATTATTATTATTATTATTATTATTATTATTACTATTATTTTTCTTTGGTTATTACAAAGTTGAAATCTTGAAAATTTTGTTCGAACTTACTGTTTTGAGTTCATGATCTGTTTTGATCAATTTCTTCAAATTGAGCCATTTTAAGTCATATTTGGTCTAACTTTGTATTGATTTCAAACAAGTTTGTGCAAGTAATTTCAATCAATTTTGGATTTTTGATCGATTTTCATGATTTTCGTGAAGTTACTGGTTGAACACTTACTCATAGCCCATTAAATATTCAACGAGCGATATTCATACTTTCATCGCCGTTGAATCTAYATTTGAATCTTCATCGCTCAAAGTGTTGAAYRATATATTGTAGTCATCGCACAAATTTTATAAGGATTTTGGATTCATCACTCAAAAGTTGGACAATATATGTGTTCATCGCCCAAGGCTTGCAAGGATTGAAGTCTCATAGCCTAAGTGGTAGCTCATCRCCCAATTGTGTTTATTGATTTGAGAAGATAAGTGTTGCGCGATATATTGAATTTTGGACTTCATCTCCCAAGGCATAGGAGATAAGGGCTTAAATCGAACAAGCCTTTGCCCGATAAACCGTCTCATCGCCCAAAGCTTGAGCGATAAACCCTCTCATCGCCCAATGCTTAAGCTCATCGGCGAAATCTTGA
>NC_037529.1:40990597-40993525 GCF_001531365.2 Cynara cardunculus var. scolymus
CCTTGGAACTGTTAATAGGAAAGCAGGGAAAGAGAAAATCTGATTCTAAACAATCCAAGTCTTTGAATTTTGAGTTGTCAGGACAGTCGAAAGTGAATCTACTAAGGATTCATCTGTAGATTTTGATGATGATTGTCGATTCAAGAAATTCAAAGATTCAAACTACTATCTGAAGAAAGCTCATCTTGCCAAAAACTCATGAAGATGGCAAAGCTTTAGTTGCTGATGAGGAAAGCTGGTTGATTGACTCATCAGATAATGAAGTTGTACATTTCACACGGGYAAATATGTGCTTAATGTCCAAGACCGAAAACGGAGGCTCATCRTCTGATTTTGAACCTGAGGTACAAAACTCTCTTATGTTGAATTAATTAAAGAAATTGAGAACATAAACGTTGAATTTAAAACTTTAAGAGAAAGACTGAAAGGTGAAAGAGAATTAATGTTAAAATTCAGATAAGAAAGTTGTGGTTATAAATGTTTAGGTGAAGGTTTGAGAGAAGAAAAAGAAGTTCTTAGATCTGAGAAAGCTGAAATTGAAAATGATTTTTAGCCACTTGAGAAGAAATTGAGCAAAGTGGAATGTGAGAGAGATAACATTCAACTAAAATTTGACATGATTTTTGAGGAAAGAGGAAAGTTGTATTATAAAGTCAAACAACTCGAAGAAGTTATTTTTGAAAGAGGACAATCTGAGCAAACGCTGAAATTTTGACGAGCGAACCCAAGGACTCAAGATTTTATAATCATCAAATGGCTTTGGGTTTTAATGGAAATGGTACTTTGAAAAAGGCCCCAAAGTCCATGTATATTTTAATGAATGTGTGTATGCAAAATTTGCAATTCCATCTGTTCGTGAAATATTTTTTAAGTCAGAATCAGGATCATCAAATCTTACAAAATGTGATAATGATAAATCAGATGAAGAAAATTCTAAAAAATCGACTTTCAAATCAGTAGGACTAAAATATGATGAATTAAATTCAAGCTATGAAACCAAAGCATTTTTTTTTCACATACTGAGCTTGAATCATCGTATCTTACTAAAACTTTCAAAACTGAAACTTCATCTGTTTTTGAATCACAAAGTGAGAAATTTATAAAATCAGACAAACTTTCTGATTTTGTTGATAAAATGTCTCCGGGTGTTTTTGAAAACATAATGAACAAGTCAGATTCGGAATCTCAAACTGAACTTGAATCTGAATTTGAAATTTTCACTAACAGGATTGGACTGAACATTCAAATTTTGAAGTTGATTTGCACGAGAAAATATCTGTTAAAAAGAAACAAATCTCTGAACTTGAAAATGAACTCAAGTCTRAAAAAGAGTTGAATATTTGTGCTCAAAATGAATTTCTGATTAAATCTAACGAGCTTAATAAACAAATCTCAGAGTTGACCATGCATCTGGTTTGTAAGGACAAACTGCATGGACAAACTRTATGAGTCTAACTTGCAAAAGATTTTAGATCTTGAAAATGTGTTGAGTTCATGTTTTGATGACTGAACCAACCTGATGAGTAAAATCATTAAGCTTGAAGAGAAATTAAAACATCTTTAAGTTCAGTGGATAAAAATTCAGAAGTAACTCAGATTGCATACAAAGTTGAATCCACTGTTATTGACAAGATAAATATTTCTGAAAGCATTTTTGAAACAGGAGAGTCTTCTGGAGTTAAATCTCAAAATGATTCTAAGACTACTCCTAAATATGTCAAATTTCTTCAARATATTAAAGCTGAATGTTCATCTATCAAATCTTCTACTAATTCAAAGTCTTTTTCWATGACAGATTTAAAAAATCATGGCAATKTTTGCAAGAAGAAATMTGAAAATGTTTCAAAAGCTAATTCTTCTGTAAAAAGTTCAAAAGCAAATTTTAATAGTCGTGTTTGTAATTCTTTCAAGATAAATTGTAATCTGAAAGCTGATTTGAAGAATTCCAAAAGGTTTTCTCATTTAGATCTTTTGTCTATTGCTCTTAAACATATACATTGCAACTATTGTGGTTCAAACTCACTTGCCATAAATGTCAAATGTAAAAAGTTTATCAGATCAAAGGATTCTAAATATAAATCATATCTTTCACATAAATCATATCTTTCACATAAATCTAAAGCTGCAAATGGTTCTTATGCTTCAAAGAAAAATCTTCACAGAAAAGTTTTCAAAAGAAAGAGGAACSATACTTTGTTGATGCRAAGTTTGTTTGGAAATGGGTTCYTAAGYAAAAATATGAATGGCRCGTTAAAGTGTATSTACTAGGTAGCTTGATACTAACCCAAATGTTTCAAAGTGATTTTTGTGCAGATTTCTAGATAACTCAGTCTAGAACGATTCTCAATGTTGCAGACTTCTAGATAAATCAGTCTAGAACTCGAACTTCAGTGGTTTRGCTTCTAAACATTTTAGTTTAGAACTTGTACTTTAGTGTTTGTTGTGACTTCTGAACAAGACAATTCAGGTTTCAAGCTACAATGTCAGAAATTCAAGTTGTTAACGATGAGTATGAAGATCAAAATAATATAYTGATGTTTATCCTCCACTTTGTACACAAGACAAGAGATCATCCTYTGAACTAGTCAAGGAGGAGTCTCTAAAATTCTTACATGTTTGTGTATGAGCTAAATTCAAGGGGGAGCATCACAATCTTAATCTAATCTGATCTGATCTAATTCTTAGGTATATTTTCTGATCTTTATCWTTATATGATTAGAAGAAGGACAACTTCTAGGTATATGAAAATATTTTCAAATGTTCAAACCACTTCTTTGAACTCAAAAAGATTTTATCATTCTCAGAAGTGTGATGTTAAATGATTTTCTTTTAAAATTTGTTTGTAACGAGTACTTTCTCTGATCAGGTCTTTCTTTGAGTCAATACTTGCGTATTTTCTCTTCATACATAATTTCAATACCTGATTCA
>NC_037529.1:40993580-40998336 GCF_001531365.2 Cynara cardunculus var. scolymus
AATACACTCGTTTGAAATCAAATTTGTTTTCAGAAATTAATGAACATAATCCTTCATTGTCAAATACTTCATTATTCTTTGAATGCTTAATCTGTAACTCATTCTTACAGATCTTCRTTCATTTCTTCCTATATCAATTTGATATTTGAATAATTCTTTGAATATTCATCGTGTGCTTAATTATAATATATTTCTGATCAAATTCTTGTGATCAAGTTTTATGAGCTTAATTGCATACATCATTTCATTGAGCTTAAATGCAATATATTAGGTGGGACTAAGTGTTGATCTGAAAATWTAAAAGAGAGAGGTAATTKATGTGAGCTTAAAAGGAATTAAATGAGAGTTGTGTACAAGATTAAAAGAATATCAAAATTMTGATSCATCTATTATAATCCAGGCAAACTGCATAATCTATTATTTCTCAATTCTTTTGAGACTAGTATTGAAAAAGGCAAAGCCCAAGCCAACTCTTGTTTAAAACCCCACCAATTACTCATTTATCTCTTAAAAGATAAATGTTTCATTAACACTTAGGACACACAGCTCATAATCTATCAATTTCTCATTTGGAGATGACTGMTATTGAAAAAAAAAGATATATGTCCTTCCTTCAAATCTTTTTTATCACAAAGAGAGTCTGATAAATTTGTTTAGTCCACACTATTTATCTTATTGAGCTTATATTGAAGCATTTGTTGCTTTATCTTTTCTACATTGCACAAATTGTATAAAATATTTGTTATTGTATTTTAATTCATAGATATGTTTTTTCAAGCTATCAATGATTAAATGGAAGTCCTTGTGAGATTAATGTCAAAAAGTCTCATATATAAAGTATATTCGTTGTACTGAATATATTTGTTGTATTCACAAGCCAATCTTTTTATAAGAGATTGAAAACATATTCATAAGTTGAATCTGGTATTTTCCCTAAATTCTTGATCTGAAAAGATTACATAAGCGGATTTGAAAAGATTTGCTTAAAACTTTATGAATTGATGGCATACTTTCCTAAATCATTCTTTCATGGTATGATGTTTATGCTCTTCATTCACATCATAAGGGGGAGTATTTATCAAATGAATGAGTGATTTCTGAAGATAGAGGGAGTAAATACAAAATGAATGCAAAGTGTTGATTATAGGGGGAGTAAAAAAAATCAGTGAAGATTATTAGCTCTAGTTAATGGGGAGTTACTATTGAAAGAGAGTAAATATGAAGATTAATTTTGATCTATCTAAAAGGAAGAGACTAAAAGAAAATTGAAGATGATTACAAGTCTAGTTTCTACAATGTTCACGGAGAGATTGTTTGAAAGTCAGAGAAGATAATTGTTTGTTACAAAGGGGGAGATCGCTTAAAAGTTGAAAAGATGATATTATCAAGTTTAGGGGGAGCTTACTAAATTTTGTAAATGATTAATATTTGGAAAAGATTGTTCGATATTGTTCTTTAAAGAAGTTTGTTAAAGTTCTGAGAGAGATTGTAAAAGTTCTGAAGATTTGAAGAATGTCTGGAAGACAACTTTTGAAAGAGTTTTTCTAAAAGGAGAGATTGCAAAAGTCTTAAAAGATTAAATTTGAAGATGTCAAGATTTCTGAATGAATTCTAAAGACCGTTGTTGTTAAAGCTAAAGTTCAAAGATTTGAAGAATATGTTGTATTTGGACTTGAATCCAAAGGGGGGAAATTGTTAAGTCTAAAAATATTGTATTTCAAGTCCTCGAGCTTAAAGTGTTTTATTATGCTTTATAAAGTAGTTTGTTTCTTGTAATTGGTAGGTATAAATAGGTTGTTAGTTGCTGTTTTTTTAAAAGTTAACAGTTGAGAATCTTTAGCATATCTTGTATACGTGAGACATTGAGAGATCATTGAGAGAATAAAAAACATTTGTACTTTGAACATTATCAATATACATGCCGACATATTCAATCCAATCTATGTTCTTGATCTTGTGTTGATTGTGATATAGACTTGAATCTGGGATTTACAGTTATACCCCTTGTTCAAAAGATCATTGACACTTAGAAAATAGATTTTGGGCCACAAGAAGTAAATTCAGACATCTTTTCACTAGTTCCTTGTTTTGATTTGAATTCCAATTCACCGATACCACTTACTTTGTATTCTTTTATGTATTCAAATTAAAGTTCTTCATAGTTACTTCAAACAATTTGGAATTTTCGTTGCATGTCATATATGCTTGCTAGCACCATTGTTTATGTACCAGACTGTCTAGATAACTTTACAATCTCCACCACGAGATACGAACAACAAAGTGTATTGATTAATGTTGTTATTGGGTTCTATTTCTAGACATCATGATGTTTTTGTTCCTCCCTATACCGATATTCACTCGCCAAGTGTCCAGGTTTATGACAATTAAAGAATTCAATATAACAATGACCTCGTCCTCTTTGATTTCCACRTCGACATGCTCTTTGTAAACCATTGAAATATTGAGTTTAAGTTACTTCATTCCATTCATTATCCTTTCTTACATAAGAACCTCTTCCTTGAAGAAGAGGGCTGGTAGGTCGGAGTGCACATGTAGCAGGTCTTTTTCTGTGAGGAACTGTCTTTTTTATGTAAAAAGGAAAGGGGTAGTTAGGGAAAACTTATGGTTGAGTGTAAAGGACCAAGGTTTTCTAGCTGATCGGAAAAGCACCCGACTTAACAAAATAGCCACAAAGAAACAACTTTTTATAGTTGAGCGAATAAGCTATAACCCTTATACAGCCCATTAAGCCTCTTTCGAATATCCCCTTCATGAGCTTGCAATAGGTCTGTGAATTCATCAATCGTCATGGTGGTCAAGCCCTTAGATTCTTATAGATGCTACCATAATTTAGTCAAAATTTAGAATCTGAAGAACGAAGGATTCTTTCGATAACATATGAATGTCATGCATAGCTTCAACATTTGTTTTTAATTGGTTAACTACAGACAATACCCACAAACAATAATCAGAAATGAAATTTGGCTGCATTTTATGTACGCTTTCAAACTCTCCTCGAATAGTTTGCAACCGTTTACCTTATCATTTATTTTGACTAGAGTTTTCAAAATCTTACATGCTTGCTTCGCTATAGTGGCACAAACTATTTTTTCCCAAGCGTCATATGATCGTATTACTTGGTATATCCAAAACAATGCTTGGTGGTTTTTCCTCTTTGATCTTCTTAGATTCTCATTTTGAGCTTGTGATAATTCTTCCTCATTTTCAACTTTAGTACAACCCTTTTCAACTAATTCACATTGTTTTCGAGATCCAAGAAAACCCATCATTTGGATACTCCATTTACCATAACTTTCTTCGGTTAGTTAAGGGACAAACAAAAGAGGAATATTAGAGTTGTTCGTATTAATTAAACAGAGCTTTGATACCAATTGYCGAATAAAGAAAAAATAGAGAATCCATGGAAGATAAACTTCTTCAAGTTTGAACCTTCAACTTTCATTTTCATTTTCATTTTCATTTCATTTCTCTTGTATTACAATTGAAATAGGTAAGTTGTTTAAAGGCAAATGGTTTACTCCTACATTTACCATTTCATTAGAACACAAGACTTTTCACCTTTCACTTTCTAAGACTCTTTTAACTTTTAACCTTCTAATATTCGTCACTTATGTAGATGGTTATATTAACCTCGATAACGGAACATGTTAGAAGCATTTGCGTAAATTAATCATAATAACTTATGCAACTTAATTTACTTTCATACCAAAAAATATTACTATAAGTTTATTATAAAGGATTAGGTAATCAAGTTGAATCAAGAAAGGAGTGATGGTGTCATCTTCTCTTGATTCAAGCAAGTTATTTACTGGTTAGTGAAGTCAGGTTTTACGACACATGAGATAGTAATCTTGAGGTACTAACATGTACGAGTTTGATACAAATATATCCCATTTTGATCAAATACAAAATTTATGTTGGTATATAGAATTTCTAACTTTCGTATAATGCAACGCAGAAATCACAAGTGTGTTGTCGAACCAACGTGAAACTACGTCCAACCTGTCAGTTGATCGATCCTTACGTTGTGATTATATTTAGAGGCCGTTTACCAAATGCTTACTCAAGTAAGCGCTTATCAAGTCACATCCCCTTACCGGATGAATATGACAWGAACCAAAAAAWTTACTTCGTACGAACGTAGACAAGGATCGAGAGTCTTATCCGGTAAGTAATGAGGACGACCTTTACCATGGTTAGCGCTTACCGGGTGAATTGTTACATACGATGTCGTTTTTGTAGACTAAAATCTTACCCAACAAGTGATATAGTTGAATTTTATCATTAAGCGCTTACTGGGTAAGTTTTTAGGTAAACAACCCCTAACTAAAAACCCAAAACATGGCATGTGCATTYTGCACATCTATACACACACACTAAGGTGAGTTTCCATGGGATTATGTTTTAGTATGTATTATGCTTTAGCATMTACAATATCAACTATTACTACTTTAAAAACAAGTGCTACTAGAAATCAATGTATCATCGAAGAACAACCTGTCAGAAACTATTACCCACGCACTTCAAATTTGATAAGGCAACACACACACACACAAATAGATGATTTCAGTCATCAAGCTTTCCTAAAATGGAARCATTKCAATTTGTATGGAACATAAATAAAGCAACTCCTCYAGGGACCAAAGAGAGTTTCATAAAAATGATCAGGCACCGTTATAGTGGCCTTAATGCCAAATTTTGGACTTAAAAAGATTCATCCATACTACAAAAAAAA
>NC_037529.1:40998886-41010980 GCF_001531365.2 Cynara cardunculus var. scolymus
GTTTGTATAATCTGTTTCTTTATGTTTATGATTACTGTATTGATAATAAAATGACTTGTTATTGTTCAAGTTTAATAAAACTATAAAAATCTAATGTGGTATCAGAGCGACGATCTCGCTTCTAAGTTTGTTTTYTGTCTTCATTTTTACTCTGATTCGATAGATGACTGAATCGATTCTTGACTCTTGGTACTTTTTTACCTTTCTCATCAGAATCGTTMACGATATCGACCTGATGGTTCATTTTTTTTCTATTTTCTTAATGACATGATCGGTTGGGCTAGTACCAGTGATTATTGGTCCCCTCTCGTGATCTCGGTTCTTACATATGGATTAACGATATGTGTCCCTTCATTTCCAGATCTATGCATTCTTATTTTTTTTCTTCGATCTGTGTCCCTTTATCTCCAGATCTGTGTTGTTTCTTATTTTTGATCTGTGTCCCTTATCCAGATCTATTTGTAATGCCTTATATTTCATGTAGATATATACTTTTTTTTTGTTTATCTGCGTCCATATCTCCAGATCATTTTTGAAATGCATATCTCTTGTTTAGATCTGTGCTTTGTCACTTTGGATCTGTATGTTGTAACACGATCTGTGTCCTATTTTCAGATCTTGTAGTTCTTTCACATATATGCACCGTATGTTCCCATATCTGAATGATCTGTGTCCTATTTCCAGATCTTGTAGTTTTTTCACATATATGCACCGTATGTTTCTATATCTGATATGATCGAGTACAATGAGTCCTCTTCTTTTGATCTGAATGATCTAGTTAGACTTCTTATTCGTGATCCTCTCTCTTCTTTTAATTTCTATGGCATACATTGTGATAATTTCTTAACTGTCAAGATCTGGCCCTTCTCAGGTTTAACTTTCTGTTTGATTTTGCTACTCTAACTTTGTTCATTTGTTYAGGTACCTTCTGGAAGCACCTCTCTGATAAGTAGCATATTTGTTCTTTCTTGTTCTATGCAATACTATATCCATTTGCTGGTTGGTTTATCTGTTTGTTGTTCTTTAACTTTCTGTTAAAGATCTTTGTGGTAAGTTTTTTTCCTGTTTTTCTTTCTTTCTTGTGTGCCATTGTTGTTTTCTTGCTATAGGTTTGTTCTGTTGTCTTGACCTAGCACTATAAGTGTTTTAGGAATCCTGCCTCTAAGCTGTTCAGTTCCTTGTTTTTTTTGTGCGGTTGTTTCTCTTATGGACGCTCCCCTTGTTGTTGCTAGACCTTCAGGTCCAGTGGAATCCAAGGTCACTAAATTAGACTTTGGGGATCCACTCTACCTACACCCTAGCGATACTAGTGGAGCTTTCATTCTATCTTTCAAACTATGTGGGACTGAAAATTATCGTGTTTGGTCTTGTGCTATGGTCTTAGCTCTCGAAACTAAGAATAAAGTTGGTTTTATCGATGGTAGTTGTATTCGTCCTGATAATGACCCTATCCTTGAGAAACAATRGGATCGCTGTAATTYTGTKGTCCTGTCATGGATTTTAAGATCTATGACAGAAGACTTATTTCTCGGGCAAGTTTTTTCAAAACTGTCCTCTCAAGTTTGGGAGGAATTAAGGGAGACTTACGATAAGGTTGACGGGTCYGTGACTTTTAATCTGTATCAAAAGATAAACTCATTAAGTCAGAATAATATGTCTGTTTCAGAATACTATGATAAACTCAATTCTTATTGGAAACAGTTTGACGCTTTGATAAAACTTCCCTCTTGCACTTGCAATGCATCACATAATTTTTTACAACACAGTCAGCTTATTAAACTAATGCAATTCCTCATGGGTCTTGATGATGTTCATCAGCCTATTAGGAGCAATATCTTAACCAGAGATCCCCTCCCATCTGTAAAAACTGCCTTTTCCCGGTATCTAGGGAGGAATCTCATAGGGGGATCAATTTTGCTCAAAATCGCGTTAAAACGCAAAATTCTGCTTTCTTAAGTAAATCTTTTGAAAATAAAAGAAATCCTGGTCTTGTTTGTAAACATTGTGGCAACACTGGTCACACCATTGAACGTTGTTTCAAATTGATAGGATTTCCCAAAGACTTTCAAAATCGGCCTTGACCTCAACCACAATCTCAAAACTTTAAACCACAAAGTCAAACTTTCAAACCTTCAGCTGGTAGTGCCTCTGTTTCTGATTCTACCACTTCAAATCCCTCCTTTGTTTACTCTGAAGAGCAGGTAGCTAAAATTTTGAACCTGATCAATTCCAAAAACACCACTGAAGGAGCATCTGCCAATATGGCAGGTATGTCTCCTAATCCTTGCTATGGATGGATAATAGATTCTGGAGCTAATCAGCACATGACCTCTAGATCCTCAAATTTAGAAAATATTGTTGATGTCACTGACCTGGACCTTAGAGTTAGTCATCCTAACGGAACTAAAGCTAAAATTGACAAAATAGGAAACCTGAGGTTATCCAAAAATGTGACCCTATTCGATGTCTTAGTTGTCCCTGAGTTCAATGTCAATCTTTTATCTGTTCATAAGCTAACCAGAGATAATAAGGTGYGTATTAAATTTGATGAAACAAAGTGTTATGTTCAGGACTATCTGCAGCAGAACACTGTGGGGATTGGTAATCAGGATGGAGGGCTATATTTCTTTGATCAAACTCTTAGCGATAATGTTCCTCTCWCCTTTAATAAATGTGGTATGACTTGTTTTGTTTCATCTCTGTTATGGCATAGTAGACTCGGTCACCCTGCTGATCAAGTTCTCTATGTTTTAAAAGACAAATTAAAAATAGGAAATGAAAGAAGTGGTCCATGTGAAATATGCCATAAGGCAAAACAAACACGTGAGAAATTTACCACTAGTATTCATAGGTCTGAAAGTCTTGGTGAACTTGTTCATCTAAACGTATGGGGACCTTATGATACTCAAAGTAGAGAGGGACATAAGTTTTTCTTGACCATTGTGGATGATTTCACCCGCGCTGTGTGGGTTTATTTGTTAAAAGGAAAAAATGAGGTGTATGATCATATTGAAAWTTTTTGCAATCTGTTGTTCACTCAGTTTGGAAAAGTCATAAAAGTGTTTAGGAGTGACAATGGAAGTGAATTCACTAATCATAAATTAGCTGAGTTTTTTGAGTCCAAGGGTATTATTCATCAAACATCGTGTGTTTACACACCCCAACAAAATGGGGTAGTTGAGCGTAAGCATAGACACTTGCTAAATGTTGCCTGGGGTCTCATGTTTCAGGCAGGAGTCCCCCTTAACATGTGGAGTGAAAGTATTTTAAGTGCCACTTATTTGATAAATCGAACTCCCACATCTCTTTTAAACAGTAAGAGTCCTTACGAGCAAATTTACGGGTATTCAACCTGTCCTTACTCATTTGCGAAACTTTGGTTGTCTTTGTTTTGCACTTATACCCAACTTATCTGATAAGTTTTTGCCAAGATCTGAAAAATGTGCTATGTTGGGATATGCAAATTCAAAAAAAGGTTATAGACTGTATAGTCTAGCAACCAAGAAAAATCATCTTTTCCAGGGACGTTAAATTATATGAAAATATTTTTCCTTTCAAAATGAGTAATGACAAAGCTGATCTGATTAATAATGATGTTGATRGTCTGAATTTCTTTGATACTATTACTAGTTCTTCTAWTRAGCCTGATGTGTTGGGGCCCAATGATGAGAATACTGGACCTACTGTGTWTGAGCCCAATGATAGAATCATTTTTGACAACAACAACCGTAGAGAACTAGGTAGCCCCTCTAGGACTGATTATAATCAGTCACTAGGCAGCTCTGATGTTCAAAATAGTCCTGATAATTCTCAAGAGGAACATCTTAATARAGTTACCAGTTGGCAGCCATTAGGCAGCCCTAGATCGGTTGCCAGTTCTCCTCGTGAGGCAGTTTTAACTACTGATACTGGTAATGATGGTACTGGTCGTAATTCTRAGGGTGTTCAAACCCAAACTCAGTCTCTTAGAAGATTTTCTAGACCTAGTAATTTTCCTYGTAAGTATGATGATTTTGTTATTGAAGGGAAGGTTAAGTATGGGATAGAAAGAGTTGTGAACTACTCGTGTCTTTCGTCTGAAAATCTTTGTTTATTTCAAATTTGAACAAATCTGTTGAGCCTAAATCTTTTAAAGAAGCCTGTTGTGATCAAAATTGGCTAAATGCTATGAATGAAGAGATGGAGGCCTTACATAGGAATGGGACTTGGTTTATCACTGATTTKCCTAATAATAGAAAAGCTATAGGATGTAAATGGGTATACAAAATCAAATATAAGTCTAATGGTGAAATTGAAAGGTACAAAGCTAGATTAGTGGCTAAGGGTTATAGTCAACGTGAAGGCCTTGACTATGAAGAAACATTTTCTCCTGTAGTCAAAATGGTTACTGTCAGATGTATTATTGCCTTAGTTGTTCAGTATAAATGGCCTTTATTTCAGTTAGATGTTACTAATGCTTTTCTGTATGGTGATCTRATTGAAGATGTTTATATGACTCTTCCTGAAGGTTATTATAGTGATAATGATAAAAGGGTGTGTAAACTTGTTAAGTCGTTATATGGCTTAAAACAAGCACCTCGGCAGTGGTATGCAAAGTTATCTTCCTGTTTAATTGAAAATGGGTTTGTTCAAAGATTAGTGATTACTCTTTATTTACTAAGCAAGTTAATTATGTGTTCCTCATCCTTCTTGTTTACGTTGATGATATTGTTATCACCGGGAATAGTATGAGAGAAATTAACTGTTTCAAGGAGAACTTGAAAAGTAAGTTTTTGATAAAAGATCTAGGAAAATTAAAATTCTTTTTAGGAATTGAAATTCTAGATTGTATTGATGGTGTGTGCATGTCCCAAAGGAAATATTGTTTGGAACTATTAAATGACTTTGGTTATTTGGGATGTAAACCATCTAGTACTCCAATGGATGTTAATTTAGTCATCTCTGATTCAAATTGTTCTAAGGATCCTCCTTTGGCTGATTATTCAGGTCATCAAAAATTAATAGGAAGATTGATTTACTTGCTTGGAACACGTCMTGATATAGCTTTTGTTGTGCATTGTTTAAGTCAGTTTATGCATGCACCTAAAAGTCTCATTTAAAACTTGCGTTTAGAATTCTCAGGTATCTAAAATCATCTCCTGGAAAGGGAGTCAGTCTTACAAGGTCAGACACATTTAATCTTACTGCTTATGTAGATGCAGACTGGGGTAAGTGCGTTTCATCTCGTAGGTCAGTTACAGGTTTTTGTTTATTTCTTGGGAATTCTATTATCTCTTGGAAAAGTAAGAAACAGAGCACTGTTTCTCGATCTTCTGCTGAATCAGAATACAGGGCTATGGCTGCTGTATCCTGTGAGATTGTTTGGGTTATTAAAATACTAGCTGATTTAAATGTTAATAATCTTCTTCCCGTAAGTCTTTTCTGTGATAACAAATCCGCTATTCAGATTGCTAATAATCATGTTTTTCACGAAAGAACAAAACATATTGAGATAGATATACACTATATTCGTGAAAAAATTAGTAAAGGTGTATTAAAGATTGTTAAAATTCAGTCTTCTGAACAAACAACAGATATTTTGACCAAAGCTCTTGGTGTTAATCAACACAATTATACGTGTTCAAAGTTAAAAATGATAGATCTTTTCAAACGTCAAGATTGAGGGCGGGTGTTAAAAGTTCATGTATAGTTTCTATCTTGACTCACTGACTTACTTAACTTTGAATGTCCGTTATTTGTTAGGTATCTAACAAATATGGGCTGAATATGTACAACTGTCAAAGTGTTAGCTGGTTGATAAGTTCAAGGACTGCGCCTCACATTGCTGATATCTCAAAGGGTAGCGGAGCAAATATGAGGATTCTACAAGGACTATTCTTGACTTTTCTCAATTCATATATAAATGACATGGAGYCGGTCACTTAGTTCAGATTATTCATTTTTTACATTCTCTAAACTTTCATTCTCAAKATTTCTCTCTCGATTTCTCCTTCTTCAAGATCTTCAAGATCTGTCTAAGATCTTCTTCATCATACAATACCGAGTTAGTTTTCTTGTTCATTTTATTAGAGTTTGTATCATTAGAAGTTTGTATAATCTGTTTCTTTATGTTTATGATTACTGTATTGATAATAAAATGACTTGTTATTGTTCAAGTTYAATAAAACTATAAAAATCTAATAATCTTCACATGTGATCCAAGTGCATCTGCAAGATCTCCTAGCACTGCTACCGCTGCTCTTACCACACTCTCATCCTAATATCACGCCCATTCCGAAGAACACACATAAGCAGAAATAGATTTAATATATATACACACCAAAAGGGTGTCTTTCAAATCATCTCCAAAGGTGTAAAACAATGATTTACAGAMCAAATTAATCGTTAAACAAGATGGAAAACAAAGATATWGCATTGATTAATTGTTGTCCATGCCCAACAAAGCACTTGGAGTTGGAGAACAAAAAGATGCTGATGAAAATAGCTTTCTTTACAAAACCCTCATCCATGATTTTTACTCATGTGTAGCTAGATATATTACAATGATCAATACAARTATAATTTTGTTATTCTAACTTGCATGCTTAATTTTTAGCAATTTATATGCRTACAAAAAATACTTCACAAAYAGTTGAAACCTGCTATTTAAAAAGAAACAATCTCTAAACCGAAAAATATATTGTTTATTCTCAAGGTTGAATGATATATTAGGCAAAACACACATTCAGATGGTCATTTCAGTTAATCAAACCACTTCAAATGCAGCTTAAAATATAATTCAGTATTTCATACTTAATGCTTAGTGCATACAGAAAAATAAACTGGGATCAAGTTAAAATTGTATGCCTCACTATGCTACCTCCATTTTGTTGTCATAGAGGCTAGCTGCACTGCAAATAAGAAACAATTGCAAGTGCAACATGATGCTTCTGTATATGTATTTTGGTCACAAAACAAACAAGGAACTATATTTACCGTACTTCTAAAAACAAACAACACGACATAGGTTTAAAAGCACATAGGCACTCCAATTGGTATAATGAATAACAACTCGGGAAAAATCATGAGTAAATAAAGAAATAGCAAAGACAAGAAAAGATACTCCATACCTGTACGCATCCTTAACAGACACTTCTATGAACTTTCAAGAGGTGTGGAGCATGAGGCAACATTAACTCAGTTTTGGAATTTTTAAATCCTTGTAAGATACCCGAGTATGCCTCAAAAATACTTCGCTTGAGCTGATTGCCATATTCCACCATCTCTTCGTCATTGATGTCTATTTGGGCACACACTTCAGCATCTCCTTGCATCATGGGCATAGCATAAGGAACATACTTCTCAAAGTGTTCCCCAATAGCAAGGGCCACATAACCAAAGCACGAAAAAATTGGAGGCTTGACAGAGCGGTGTAGATCACCACTAGAGAGATCCTTAAGGAGCAGTGTCATGATATTATCACAATAAGGTAACATCTTGTCATCCAAAGCACGACATATATCACCAACCACCCCAACCGAGATGGAACAAACCTGATATTCCTCGAAATTTTGAAGACCCATCTCCAAATACTTGTAGAACTCTGGCATATACTTCCCAAATTCTGGTCCAGTGGCATAAGCAAGAGCACCAATGTCAAGCATTGCTTCTTCATGTACTATTGAGCTACGACAAGCAAACACCTTGAGGAATAACATCATAATCTGGTCTGCAGCTTGAAATATAACCGGCTTAGTTTCATCAATACTGCYAAGTTTCTGAATAATAACTTGCRATACACCACAAASCAAAGCATGTAGATCTCCTTGCTTTTCTCTATCATCTGATGAAAGAATCTGAAGATCGATTGTCTGTCCCAGCTTGGTCATGATAACAGGGAGAAGTTGTGTTATTATTTGAGATGTTTCAGCAAGGTTGGAGCACCTCACAACCTCATTCAAGGTTTCATATGCAGCTGACCTCAACTTTGAATCATTGACATCTGTTCGTTCAGCAGTTGCAATAAGAGAAGTTATGACATCTATAACATATGGTGTGAGAACAGAGGAGCYAGTTTCAAAACCCTCATATCCCTGAGCAAGATAATAAATAGCCCCACAGACCTTCTCTGCAACATGGGGAGAATCCTTGATACTTTCTAAAAGGACCCCTACAATTCGTTGAAGGTTAGCATGTGAAATAACAGAAAATCCAGTGGCCGGACTGTGTAATAACTCAAAAATACGGCTGAGAGTCCATGCAGTGCTGTCTTTCACATGGCTATTTTGATCCCTCAAAGCATTAAACAGAAATTCTCATGCAGAGAGGACCATTGGGGAGAGCTTCTCAACACTTGGGCCTTCAAGAATTGATCCAAATGCATATGTAGCTGCCTCACGAGATCGCCGATCTGGCTTTGATATGTTATCCTGCACAAAAGGCATTACTAAGGGTACTATCGCATCCCCAACAGTTCTGGCAACAAGACCATATTACGCATCAAGAATAAATTAAATCATTGATTTAATTTATTATTTACATAATTGTTATATTAATCATTGCCTTTGTAAATCGATTTTATACACTGAAATACAATTACAGAAATCTCAATACCTTTCATGGTATCAGAGCTACAGTTGCTCTAAAGAGCTGATCATCCTTCTTATTCTTTYTTACCCCTACGCTTCCAATGGCATCAGAAACCACAATTTACTGGTGCAACTCATTTCCCAATCAGACTCACCGCCAACAATTTTCCCGTCTGACGTCGTCAAGTTGAATCAACCCTAATAGGGCTTGAGCTCGATGCGTTCATCTTTGGCAATAAACAGCCTCCACAATTTCTRGATGATAAAGACGGTCCCAAACTGAATCCAGAGTATTGCCTTGGTACCGCCAAGATCAGATAATATTCAGTGCTATTTTCGGCTGCTGCTCAGACTACATTCAACCTCTAATTTYGTCAGCTACTACTTCACGAGAGGGCTGGGAAAGACTCAATGCCAGTTTCGCCAGTRGGTCCAAATCTCGTGTCATCTCTCTCAAGTCCAAACTTGTCAAAAATCCCAAAGGYTCTCATTCAATAGCCGAATATCTTTAGGATATGCGAGCCATTGCTGATGATTTAGCGCTTGCACAAAGCCCTGTTACAGAAGAAGATTTACTGGTTCATATCTTATCACAACTTGGTGATGAATATAGTACTATCGTTGCTGCGATCAAAGTACGTGAATCACCACTGTCTTACTCAGAGTTATTTGACAAATTGACTGATTTTGAGCGAGCTCTTAAGGAACAAACTGCAACCCCTGAACCTGTGCTAACCACGTCTAATTATATTGCAAGACAGTCCAATCGACAACCTGGACGATCGGATAATTTCAACCATCAACGTGGCACCAACAACCGTTTCTCTAATCAGCAACGTACTATAATCAATCGCACTCAATGGTCGTCTTCAACTTCTGGAGGAAATCGCCAAAACAGGTCCAATCTTTATTGCCAGTTCTGTAACATTCCAGGTCATATGACTCGTGACTGTCGCAAGCTATCTCGTTTTTTACGAGACAACAATGTCACTGTCAATGCCTCAGTCGAATGCTCTAGTGGCTAATATAACCACAACTGGCTCACCTTCTGTTTCACCAACCTGGCTATTTGACAGTGGTGCCTCCAACCACGTCACTGGTGATCGTTCCACACTTCAAAATGTCTCARACTATGGTGGACCAGATGAAATTATACTTGGGAACGGTAACAGTTTAAAATTTTCMCATGTTGGCTCTAAACATATTAACACATCACTCAAGACTCTACACTTATCTCATTTGTTATGTGTTCCACACTTGCAAAGGAACCTTAATTCTGTGGCTAAATTATGCAAGACTAACCGGGTTTCTGTTGAAATTTTTCCATCTTATTTTTTTGTGAAGGATCTTCGCACAGGGGCGTGTCTCATGCAGGGGGAGAACTATGAAGATGTGTACTATGCCAAGCTACCTTCTAGGCTACCATCCATCTCTCAACTAAATGTTACCACCAGAATTTCACCACTTCAATGGCCTCATGCCTTGGGTCATCCATCCACAAAAGTTTTCAAGTCGCTTCTTTCAAAATTAGGCCTTAGTTCCAAGCTTTCTGATTTGCATTGCCCATCTTGTTCAATTAATAAGAGTCATAAATTGCCTTTTGGCTCTAACTTATTTGCTGCTACTAAACCATTACAATTGATATATTCTGATGTGTGGGGTCCTGTCCAAAGTTCCATTGATCATTTCAATTATTATGTAATCTTTGTGGACTACTTTTCAAAATATGTGTGGCTCTACCTAATGAAAAAGAAATCTGATGTTGCCACTCTGTTTCCTCAGTTCAAACTTTTGGTTGAAAAGTTTTTCCAAACACCACTTGTATCTATCTTCACTGATAATGGTGGAGAATACATTGGTCTTCTACCTTTCCTCAAACAACATCGTATTTCCCATTACACCACTCCACCTCATACACCTGAGCAAAATGGTATTGCTGAAAGGCGCCATCGACACATAGTTGAAATAGGTCTAGCTCTCCTACACCATGCCAAACTTCCCTTAACCTTTTGGACTTATGCCTTTCAAACGATAGTTTATTTAATCAATAGGCTTTCTACACCCATTCTCAACAATGAAACTCCTTACCAACATCTCTTCAGTCAACCCCCTAACTACACCAAACTTAAACCTTTTGGTTGCTTGTGCTATCCATGGCTACGACCCTACACCACTTCCAAACTCCAGCCCCGATCTACTCCATGTCTTTTCCTTGGGTATTCTACTTCCAAATCAGCCTATAAGTGTTATGATCTCGTTAACCGTCCCTTGTACCACTCCCGCCATGTTCAGTTTGTTGAGAGTCAATTTCCTTCCAAAGTCGACTTCCCTAAGCCCTTGCCCACACCTGACGACTTTCTCATGCCATGTATCTCGTCTTCTTACCAGCATTCTATTCCCTCATCAACTTCAACAGAAAACACAACCAACACTACTACTGCCACTCCTCCCATCCGCCTTCCTTCCTCGTCCAACGCAGCTTCAACACAAACAAAACCTTCTTCTGCTTTTCGCCTAACCTACTCTAAGCGTAAAACAAGGCCGGTATCACCTACACCACAGCCTCTCTCTCCTCTTTCTTCGAATTCATCAGAAACTTCTCCACCTCCTGCCTCTCTATCTCAACACTCAACCCAACAACCACCCTCCCTCTCAAGTGCCTCTCCTACACCATCTTCTATTGATTTAAACGACACACCACGTACCGGTTCTCCCTCTTCCTCTCCTGCCACCTCTACTTCCTCTCCAAACCCACCGCCTGCACGCACCAAAAAGCAAAAATCCAAATACTTCAATGACTCATACATCAACACCACAACTCTKCACCCAATTCCCGCCACCATTGAACCTCATACACATAATCAAGCCCTTAAAGACCCGAAGTGGCACCAACTGATCAAGCCCTTCGAAATCATCAGAAACTTTTACCTGGAACCGCTCCCACATTCGGCGTCTCACGTCCTTTGGGATTTTTTCCCAACTAATCCATGGGCCGTCAAGCAGCTCTCGGTTGATCTTGGTGATCCGACGGATCACTTTGGTGTCACTGAAACTATATAATTACAAATTGAATTAGCATCAATACAAAAAATATATTTTTATCATTTAAAAGATGTAAATATATTTACTCTTTGCTGCGGATGCCCATAACCGTCCGTTGTTGTGGAAGTGGCTCCGGAGCAGCACTACCACGACCAGAGTCAATCTCCTCCGGGTGTGCCGAAGCAGTACTAGAGCCTCTACCCATACCGTGGGTAGGTATACTGCCACTAGCTCGACCGATAATCCAAGTACGCGGCATCATCGAYTTTCTACAAAGCAACGTTAGAAAACATACAACAATAATTCAAGTATACAGTAAATATTCCACGCAATTGAAAGTGTCTAACAATGGTTTACTAATTAAGATTTAAAAATGGAAATAATAAAATTTTAAAACAACTACACAAAGTTTACTAAGACTAAAATTTACAAATGAAGCCTAATCATCTGATGAATGATCCACAAGTCAAGTTCTTCGTCCTCAG
>NC_037529.1:41011020-41013125 GCF_001531365.2 Cynara cardunculus var. scolymus
ATCGTTGGCAACTTGGATGTCGTATTCCCCTGTGACGAGATGGATTGGTTCTTGAACATCTTCCTTTCCCTCATGTTGGGTTATTCGTTCATTTTCCTAGAAAAACTGTTCATCGTCTATATTTTCATCCGACCAGACTTCAGGGGTACTTGATGCTAAGTCATAGACCCCTCTTGGCTTTGTCTTCACCACAGACCACCAATCTTTTAATAAATTCGATGGATATGGTACATAATAGACTTATTCTGCTTGTGATGCTAGGATGAACGGGTCGTTTGAACGAAGTCTTGATCTATGTTTGACGTCCATGAGATTATGTTTTTGGTTAACTCGGACAATGTTAACTGTATCAAACCATGTGCATCTAAATAGTGGGACAAACACAGCGACTGAGCTCATACCCATGATATTMTATATCGAGGACTTCATCCAACAATCCATAGTAGTCGGCCACGGAATTTGAGTAACAAGACCCTTTCACGCATACTCCACTATTATGTGTGGTGCAATTTATACCATGAGTTAGCGTGTGGAACTTGTAACCATTTACGAATAACCTCGGGTGTCTCCAGACCGTACGTAACGGTTTGTATGCCAAAATCCTAACAAGATTTGAAGCAGGGTCTGACCGAGACATAACCTACAATCATGTCATTTGTAATATTTTATTAAGTACATGTAAATAATGATGAATTAAAGTTGATATGTATACACTTACGTAGGTATGAAACCATCCAGCAAAGTCCAATACGGTCCATTAAAGCCCAATACGGTCCATTAAAGCCCAATATGTTTCATTAAAGCCCAATACGATCCATTAATGTCCATATGTTCCATTAAAATCCAATACGGTTCATTAAAACCCAATACGTTCCATTAAAGCCCAATACGATCCATTAAAGCCCAATACGTTCCATTAAAGCCCAATACGTTCCATTAAAGACCAATACGATCCATTAAAGCCCAATACGTTCCACTAAAGTCCAATCGATCCATTAAAACTCAATGCGGTCCATTAAAGCCTAATACGTTCCACTAAAGCCCAATAGTTTCAACTAAAGCCCAATAGTTTCAACTAAAGCCCAATATGTTCCATTAAAACTCAATACAGTTCATGAAAGCCCAATACGATTCATTAAAGACCAATACGATCCATTAAAGCCCAATACGTTCCACGAAACACCAATACGTTTAATTAAAGCACAATCGTTCCATTAAAGCCCAATCGTTCCATTAAAGCCCAATAAAACCGTTAAAGCTCAACTAACATCTGTTAAAGTCCAATGCGATCCATTATTTAAAGAAAAGTTTGAAAATGGGAAGTCTGCCGGAAATCCGCCGGAAAAGGTTAAAAGTTAATTTTTTAAAATGATTTTTCTAAAAAATATTTCCGGCGGATTTCCGGCGGATTTATTTTTTAAAAAAGTTATTATTTTTCTGCGGGAAATCCGCCGGAAAAGTTTAGAAGATTTAATTTTTTTATTTAAAAAAATGTTAATTTCAATTATATTTCCGGTGGATTTTTTTTTTTAAAATTATTATTTTTCCGCCGGAAATTCGCCGGAAAAGGTTAAAAGATTTAATTTTTATTTTTTAAAAATGTTAATTTCAAAAAAACTCCGGCGGATTTATTTTTTTAAAAAGTTTTATTATTTTTCCGCTGGAAATCCGTCGGAAAATGTCAAAACCTGTTTTATTTTCAAATATTACAATTTTAAAAAGATTAATGTTTTCGCCGGAAATACAATCAGCCTAATATTTCCGGCGAATTTCCAGCGGAAGTCAATAAAAGTTGATTTTTTTGAAGTCAATAAAAGTCAATTTTTTTGAAGTCAATAAAAGTTAATTATTTTCAAATATTACAATTTTATATTTTTTATATTCAAAATGATGTTTATCATGTATTTTATTATGTTTATCTGCAGTTAGTTATACGAATTCAAACATGAAGCTTTAATAAGTTGTACTTACGTACAATCAACTTGTAATCTTGAATTTTAAGTAATATGCATCAATAAACAATACTTTATGTATAAAAAATTGTTTTTAAAATTTTTTGTCAAATAATTTATAATATAGTATAGATTTATGACACCAATCTTATT
>NC_037529.1:41016600-41020754 GCF_001531365.2 Cynara cardunculus var. scolymus
AATATGTGATTTCATAGAAGTTTTGATTGTTTCCTAATATAAAGTATTGATCATAATTAATGAACCATATTCATCTTTCATAAATATTCAAAGCATAATAAATGAATTCTCATCATTTTCATAAATATCTCAAATTATTGGGTTTTATTGGTTGTACAAATGTGATGGATTGTATTTGAAGCAATCTATATATAATATATATATATATATATATATATAGAGAGAGAGAGAGAGAGAGATGTTGGTTATTATATAACCTCTTACATTTATACAACCAATACAACTCAATCTCAACCGTCCATTTAATTTGATAAATATGTAATTTTATAGAAGTTTTGATTGCTTTCTAATATAAAATATTGATCAATTAGGGGCTGTTTGGCAGTTGCTGAATGGTTTTGTACAGAATGGTTAAGTGGTCAGAATAGTTAAGAGGGTCAAAATGGTTAAGTGCTGAATGAAATATGGTTGTTTGGTAAATGTTCTCTTAATGACAACAAATTACCATTTTAACCCTCTGTATGCTTTGTTCTTGTTTTTGTATTGAACTAACAGATACCAAAAAAGAAATTAGGATTTCACTCACTCGATTTCAAAAAAGGGAAATGGAAACAGAGCAGTAGGAGTAGAGAGCAATTCATGTTGGTTCCCATCTTCACGATTCCTTTGCTTTCCACCCACGAATGCTCACCTCTGTTGGCTAATTCCTTAATCCATCCCCTTTTTCTGCCTCAATTTCCGGATTTCATGTATGAAACGCACGCATATAATCCTAATTTGGATAAATTTATGGATCAGAGCACTTGCGTCTGCTACTATACAAAGATCCCAGTTGTTGAAACCGTTTATTGATTCAATTTATGTCTGGGTTATGGAGATGGAGGAAGTTTCGAGATGTTGTAGTTACTAGAACTACAGCGGCGAGATTTTCTTCATCGAACACATCGAATCGTGGGGTTATGAAAGGGGTGTTAAATGCCGGAGTTCCTGGTCCGTACATTCATCGGAGGTCGCAGATGGATCTCGTTTTTTCCGATAACCGGCAATGGAAGACCGACGAGTGGAACCGACAATGGAGGGGGGAAGACGGTGATGGAGGGGGGATGCGATGTGAAGAACGGAGGGCAGAGTTGGAAAAATGAACATCTGAATGGTTTAGTGAAGCTCTAGGTGCAAAATGGTTAAGAGATTAATGTAACCATTAAGAGCTTTTTTTTGCCAAACACTCTTGACCTCTTACCGATTAAGAGGTTGGTTCTTAATGTCACCATTAAGAGCCAAACAAACAGCCCCTTAATGAATCTTATTTATCTTCCATAAATATCTAAATCATAATAAATGAACTCTCATTATTTTCATAAATATTTTAATTTATTAGGTTGTATTGGTTGTACAAATACGATTGGTTGTATTTGAAACAATATATATATATATATATATATATTAATTTCAACTTGAGTATTGCAAATTAATTAGGTTTTAGTTGTTAATTAATCAAGTGTGTATTATATCGATATCGTTTACACGCAATTGGCTTGATAGGCTATGATAATTATGATTTATAAAATATAAACTACATTTAAGTAGTACATATAATAATAATAATAATTTGGAGCCAACTTTCCTTCCACCATCAATTTATAGGGGCGGACCGCCTAAGGGGCCTATAGGAGCCCTGGCCCCTGTGATTTTTTTCTCAATTAGGTTCTAGAACACACAAAATTTCAACCGCCCCCCCTTCCAATCCCGAGAGGCGACAGGCGAGAGCGACTGCCGACTGCGGCCTGTGTGGAGGACGAGGAGCTTAGGAGCGTACTGCACACAGTGCACGTCTGATCGACGGAACATGGAAGCGAGAGCGCAGCGACCAGCGTAGACGGCAGGCGGAGGTAGAGGCGGCACTCGGCCTCGGCGGTCGACGGCCAGTCCTTGACACTTCTGTAAGTCTGTTCCCGGTAAGTGTCCGTCCTTCTCTGTTCTCTTCTCTCGACTCTCATTCTCTGCTGAGTGTTGACTGCTGCTGTTCTGCACTTGGACACTTCTGCTACTGCTTGCTGCTAAATTGCTAATGAATTCATGAAATGTTGCACCTTTTGTTTTGAAATCTGTTGTTTTGATTCAAATTTCAAAACCCAAAAGTGGTGATTTACTGATTTAGCCATTTAGGTGATTATTAGGTCTAAATTTACTTGTGATGATTTACTGATTATGTGGTGATTTAATGGTTATGCGGGTGAAATTGGTTATTTAGAGATGCCTTTGATATTTACAGTTCACTGGCTTGTTCTTTGGTTTGTTCTTTTGGTACAAAATTTGGTTAACAGTGTTTGGTACAAAATTAGGTCAAAATTTATGTGGAATACTAACAAGGAATACTAACAAAATATAAGGCCTAAATGAAATCTCAGAAAGGAATCTAGTAGTAATACAAGGAATACTAACAAAATACAAGTTTACAGTTGTCAAGTTTTCTAGATCATCATCCAGGTCTTTGATGGGTTGTAGTGGGGCTATAGGGGATGACTTAAGAACTGATGGCTAAGGAGGAACAAGGGATCCTCAATGTATCATAGTCTGAAGGGTCCTTAGTGTATTTTCCCTTTTCTTTTCTCACGTGCTTGTCTTACTTGGGTCGTTTTCTATCCTTTCTCTGCAAACCAAGTGAACACAAACTGAATTATCAATACAATTTCAACACACCATGCCTGGAATAATCTCTTAAGGTCCATACGGTTTGTAATCAAGTAAATGTCATGTATCCTGATGCTCGTCTTTACTACTTGATGTGAATATAATAGTGAGATCATGCTATTACCACCAATGAAACAAATGAAATGTGTATAAAGATTAGAAAGAACAATTTAATTAATAGATGATTCGTGTTGTGGTTCGTCCGGGTGGTCTCTACTAATGTCCCCCGGTTATATATCTAACTAATCGTCCTTCAACACCAAGTTATCCTCTAAGGATTATTAAAACAATGATCATTTTTTGGTTTCTCGAGGCTTTAGCCTAAATCAAATACACTATAAAACATGACATGCATAAGAAAAGATTTAGTTGACATAGAGTAAAAGATAAGTGTGTCTGATTGGATAACCCCAAACCTTACTAACACATCGTCCCCTGTGTATTTTTGGCATTTTTGAAAATATATAATATTAGGTCCGGACCCTGCGCTTGGAAAGTGTGTGTTACGCCCGTCATTACAAAATCACCTGCATTGTGTAGTATAATGTTGTAAACAAAGCCATTCTTCAAGCTTTGTGGTAGCAACAAAATTAGCTTCAACTGCAATAAATTCAGCAACCATGTTTTGCCTTATAACCTTTGAGAAGATTGTGACTTATTGGTGATTCAGATCTAGGATCATTTATCCTTTGGCTGCATTGCAAGTTCTGTTTTATTGGTATAATCATTGAACAAACTTTTTTCTTTTCTACAAGTAATTTTCTCTTGTGTTAAATTTAATTGTACTTCTGTCAAGTGTTGGTACTTGTTTTACATATGGGATGCTATATATTTAGCATCATTCATACATTACTTGGGAACTAATAAGGAAGACCGTCATTATATTACTCTCCAATAAAGTCATCGATAATAGAAAAGGGTTTCAATAGATATCCAAGATTAAATGTTTAAATCCAGACGATAGATCCTCCTTCCAACATGGTGTTAGATACAAAAGAGATAGTAGAGACAAAGATAAGGTAATTGCAGAAAGCACCCTCAACTATCTACTCATGTACAAACACTGCTAACTATTGTTATACTAACGACCAAAATTTGATAATATCCATTTTATTTTAGATTTAGGCATTGTTTGGCAAACATGCATAAACTAACTTATTTTTTTTGAGTATATGTTTGAATTAACATAAGTTAGCTTATTGAACGCTAGTTGGAGTAGTGTTTCGAGCATTTTTTGACATTTTTTCCACTTATAACCCTTAATAATATTAATTGTTATTTATTTTTTAATAAATATCAATTATATACTATTAGTTAATATTAATTTCAATTTATTAATTAATTTTAATTATTAATTAATTTTACGTTATTATTATTATTATTCAACATAATCGTATATTAACTAATAAACTTTAAAAAAATATGTTTTAATTTTATCAAGTTACATCATTATAATCGTTTTG
>NC_037529.1:41024361-41025876 GCF_001531365.2 Cynara cardunculus var. scolymus
GATAGATAAAAGGAATTATCATCAAATCACTGAGAGAGAGGATCAACAGAGCTAATAGGTCTTATTCGGTTCAATTGGGCTTTAATGAATCTATTGAGCTTTATTCGGTTCAACTGGGCTTTAATGGATCTTAGTGGACTTTAACAGGTACTTTTTGGTTCAACTAAGCTTTAATGGAGCTAATAGGTCTTATTCGGTTCAATTGGGCTTTAATGAATCTATTGAGCTTTATTCGGTTCAACTGGGCTTTAATGGATCTTAGTGGATTTTAACAGGTACTATTTGGTTAAACTTGGCTTTAATGAAGCTAATAGGTCTTATTTGGTTCAATTGGGCATTAACGGATATTATTGGGCTTTAACGGGCATTAGTGGGTTTTATTCGGTTCAACTGAGTTTTAAAGGGTATTAATAGGCTTTAATGAATCTTAGTAGACTTTAATGGATTATTGGGCTTTACTGGGTACAACTGGGCCTTAAAGGATACTGTTGGTGTCATGGATCTTAGTGGACTTTATCGGGTACTACATTTGGTTCAATTGAGCTTCAACGGGTACTATATTTGGTTCAATTAAGTTTTAACGGATATTATTGGGCTTTAAAGGGTATAATTGGGCTTTACTGGGTACAATTGGGCTTCATGGATCTTAGTGGACTTTAATGAATATATTGGGCTTTATCGGGTATTATTTGGTTTTCGATAGATCTCAATGGATTTTAATGAATACTATTGGCTTTAATATCTATTTTAAATATAAAGATCTGTTGAAAATTTTATTCTAATATTTTGTACTTTTAAAAAATGTTTTGACGGATTTCCGACGGATTTATTTATTTATTTTAAAAATTATTTTTAAAATTATTTTAAAAAATACTTTTTCCGACGGAACACCGACGGAATTTCCGTCGGAAATTTGAATCTTCTAAAAAGGGGCCCAAACAAGAGAAATTAGGTTTTACTTCTTCCCAATCCATCTCCATTTCCCGCTCACTTCTCTCCCGTCTGAAATCCCAATCCCGCTCCCCATTTCCCCCAAATCTAAAATCCCCTCCACTTTTGAATCCAGTCCTCCAGCAGCAAACGACATCGGCGACCAGTGAGGCGTGAGCAGTGACCGGCGACAGCCTCCAGCGTGAGAGACGAGACGAAGACGAGACGACAGTGAGCAACACCGTGTAGAGTACAAAAATTCAACCGGCCCCCCTCTTGATCCAGCGACGACGAGAGTACTAGTCTACAAAAATTCAGTTTCCAGAGGTTAGTTAATCTTGTCCTTGCCATGCCATCATTAGATGCCAGTTGCTTCTTAAGTTAAACCAAGTATATTTGTCCCAAAACATGAAAGTCCAGAATTTGTTAACAAAGCGACTGTATTTGGAACTAGATGACCTGGCCATTTTTGGAACAATTCCTTCTTTGTAGCCTCTTTTAACTCACAAGAATCTGAACTAGGACATTTAGTTCTCTTCCTCAAATTTGTATCTAAATCACGCAATTTTCTTTTATGAGGGACAT
>NC_037529.1:41025976-41083690 GCF_001531365.2 Cynara cardunculus var. scolymus
CTTTCTCACTTCTAATGGGTTTCACAGAGGTACAACTGATATCACTTTATTTTATAGAAAAATGAATAATGATAGTTTGCTTGTACAAGTCTATGTTGACGATATTATCTTTGGAGCAACTAACGTTTCTATGTGCAAAGAATTTGAAGTTTTGATGCAGAATGAGTTTGAGATGAGCATGATGGGAGAGCTAACCTTCTTCTTGGGTCTTCAAGTCAAGCAGTCAGCCGAAGGCATATTTATCAACCAGTCTAAATATGTGCATGACCTCTTGAAGAAATACAAGATGCACGAAGCCTCTCCCATAAGGACCCCAATGGCCCCAGGCCAGAAGCTTAATAAGGACCTTAATGGTCCACCTGTAGAGTGCAAACTCTACAGAGGAATAATAGGATCCCTCTTATATTTAACTGCCAGCAGGCCTGACATTATGTTTTCTACATGCGTATGTGCTAGATATCAGGCTAACCCAAAAGAATTGCATCTTTGTGCAGTCAAGAGGATCCTGTGCTACTTGAAGAAGACACCAACACTTGGCATACACGGATTCAAACATCGACCTAGTGGCGTACACGGATTCAAACTATGGAGGATGCCACATTGACAGACAGAGCACCTCTGGGAGCTGCCAGTTCCTTGGAGGAAAATTGGTGAGTTGGTCGTCAAAGAAACATAATTGTGTTTCAATTTCCACCGCAGAGGCTGAATATGTGGCTGCTGCGAGTTGTTGTTCACAAGCTCTATGGATGCAGACCCAACTTCGCGACTACGGCTACTCTGTCAAGAAGATCCCCATCCTCTGTGATTCGAAGATTGCTATTCGAATTATATTTTGTCAAATCAGAATTTCAATTGGCTGATCTTTTTACAAAAGCACTAGATAAGAAAAGATTTAATTTTCTTTTGGAGAAAATTGGAATGTTGTGTCCAGAGTCTTAGGTGGTGGTCGTCTTAATTCTTTATTCTTTTTGTACATACTTTTTCTTTTAAATTTAATTTTGTGAATAATTCAAATTTCATGAATAATTTTTTCACTTGATTCTTTAGTCTACAGGTTCAACCAAGCAGAGGCATGCATGGTTCAAGGGGGAGTTTTGTGTTTTAAAAGGATAAAACCTTTTGAAGAATAAAATGTTTTAGTTCACAGAAGTCTTTTCACAGAACCTCTGTGACTACTTACAGAGGCTCTTTGAACGGATCTTCTATTGACACTTCTTCTGAAGGATTTTAAAATGGTTTTTAATCAAGGGGGAGCCAAGGAAGCTGGCTCAGAGGGGGAGTGTTAACAAAAAATTAAAACCACAGAAGGTGCAAAAACGTTTGAAGTATCTTGTTCTTAGAGGTCATCTCATCAGAGCCTCTGGCGCTTCTAACAGAGGCTCTGTGAGTTGAGCTAAGCAAATACTCATCTCTCTGTGGATTTTCTAAAAACGTTTAGGTAAAAAGGTGTAACACTTATAAGAAGGCCCGGCACATATCACAGAGGCTTTATAACCCTTAGGCCTCTCACAGAACTCTGTTAATAGTTCTTGTCTATTGATATGGTGCGCTTGGTTCTATGGTTAAGGGTAAGAACAAACACGCGCGTGTCAATAAAAGGAAGCGCACGTCATCAATCGCGCGTCTTCCCAATACGGCGTGTCATACTTTTTTGAACCATTTCACCCAAATCCACTCATCACTCGACCTTTCGTACAGCAGACAGTTCAAATTTGAAATTCCTTACCTATAAATACCCTCCTTCCCCCCAAATTAAAACCTTACGCTCTCAAAAACCTCTCAAACACACAGACGAACCTGCAACCTGCAACTCTCAAAGCTTCCTGCAACAATGTCTTCCTCAAGTGCCTCAGCTCAGTCCGTTAACGCCTCAAGCGATAATGAGGTAACACAAGCTCAAGCCCTAACTTCGTACGCCCTGTCCTTCGTGCAAAATAAATACGAAAAGATCGTATTAGTCAAAAACCTAATAACTATTTCTTCGAGGCCAAAGGAACACCATATGTTGGTGGTCCAAGTTCCCAGAACGATTATGTGACAAAAGGGGAGCTTAACGCCTTTGCCACAGAGTTGTTCAAAAAGATGGTCGAGTTGCAAAGCTTATTCATCTCACGATCGCAGCCACAAGATCTATCGCCGCTTACAGAGGCTCTGAAGGAATTATCCGCCACCACTGCAGAGTTGAAGTCTACCTTGATAACCCTTCAGAGCTCTGTCATTAAGAAGGATGATTTGACATACGCCTTCCAAGCGATGTCACTCAATCCCTCCTCCATCAAAACGCTTAAGGACGAGCTCACAGAATTGGCAGCCAAGTTTACAGCTGATTTCGTCTCTGCAGGCTACACGAACTACTCATCGTTCAGAGAMGAAATCAAGGAGATGTTCTCCTCTGCAGTCACCTATGGTATCGACTCGACAACCTCAAGGGCAAACATCAATCAGTTGGCTACTCATAGAGAACTGGACGCTATGGTGGATGCCCTAGGGGATTCTGTAACCGGCCATCTCGGAGCACTTAAAATGGAGATCCTCACATCCAACGATCTCATCAAAGACTGCACCTCCAAGCTCGTACAGGAAGGTGACCTCCTTCGTGTAGAAGTCCTCAGCACCGTCTCCAAACTCAAATGTGCCACAGAACTTGATGTGATGAATGCCTCTGCGGGTGCTGAGAAGGTGATAGAGAAAATGTACAAGGCGGCCACTAAGATTTTGCGTCATTTGAGGAGGGCTCTCCTAACTTCATGCAAGGCTGATGCCATCCAGGGCCATGACGATCATAAGGGTGATGATGATTGTCATGAGGGGGAGAAGAAGGAGGAAAAGAAGAAGGCCAAGGCCTCAGAAGCAAAAAAGAAATCTGCCAGAGCACATGCCAGAGGTGTAAAGATTGGAGAGTCTACAGCTGCTGACAAAGGCAAGAAAAAGGCTGCAGAGCCTAAAGGCAAGGGAAAGGCCATAGCTGTAGAATCTTCAAAGAATGGTTCATCATCGAGCTCAGAATTCCCAACGCCAATCAATGAAGAAAAATACGCTGATGAACCTGAACTCCTCAAAGTTTTAAAGTTATCTCGGGTAGAGGCTCGGGCTAAGAAGGGCAGAGTGCCTATGCACCACAGAGAGGGCAAAGCCACATCATCCATTTTCCCACAAGTCTAAGTCCCACAAGTCCAAACAACGTCCACGGGTACGTTCGATGCCCTGCAACGAACCGTTAAGCCCATCCTTGCAGAGGGATCAAACCAGAGGCCGATTCTGGAAGAGGAAGAAGAACAGAAGATGCCAGAGTTTAAAGCGGGAGGACGGGTCTTTGAAATCTTGGAGTCTATGAGCAAGATTCCGACGCTAAATGTTCGCACAGAGCCTATCACTACCCTAGAAGAAATGCTTATTTGGAAGTACTCTGTGACAGACACAGAGCCACCCTACGATCCATAGCTCACTGATATCCCCTCTGCCGTAGCCAAGTTCCACTTCTCAAGATTAACAAGGCCTCGTGAGCAGGTCTCCTCGCGACACATGATCACATCATTGGTGTCAATCTCACCAAGGACTCTGTTAAAGAAGACCGTGCTCTACTCACAGTACATTGTAAGGAGAGAAGACCGCAATATCTACACGTTCACTGATGCAGATCTTCATAACCTCAGAAGACCGCAATATCTACATAGTGCATGTATGATGTCATTTATATGCACAAGATCCTTAACGTCTACATGGAGAGGAGGTCAACATACCAAATATCCCTCAGAAGGCTGATTTAAGTTATGCATGCGCAAGTGATGTATTACAGCCAGAAGGATTTTGAGTTGGCCATGAGATTAGCACAGAAGAATCTAAAGATCAATCCTCCTTACAGCAGGCCTAGTTGGGTATCTAAGTACTATCCAAACAACATTCTACACAGTCCCGTTTTTGGGTTTGTGTATTTGGACAAGGATGAGCTACTAAGATTCTTTGACCCCACAGAAGCTCACAAGTATGCAACAGAGACGCTGGACTGGATCTTTAAGTGTTTAGTGGCAGAGGTGGATAGACCACATTACAGGGTTGGTGAAGTGTCTCCTCTCTTGGATGCAATTAAAGCTCAAATCAACTTCAGAGAGTTCATCTTAAATGTCAGATTTTGTTTATGCAGTAGACGACTTCCCAGAGTCTATGGTTTAATTCTCTTCTGTTCCAGAACCCGGCCTATGCTTCAATTTTGTCATTTAAATTTTGTAATTCTTTTCATTGTAAWTRTAATTCTTTCAGAGGATGATGTTTTATCACCTCTTGTTTTTTAATTTCAATTAAGTCATGTCCTTGCACTTAAATTTCATTATTTACTTTTTCATAYTTAGGGGAGATTGTTAGCTCTCATATCATTAAATGTAAAATTATGGAAAAAGTAATACTGCAAGGGTTGACAGAAGATGATCTGTCACAGAAGACCACAGAAGACCAATAGCAGAAGATGCTCAAGCGTACAAGTCCCAAGTGACAGAACCTCTGTCGTGTCTCACAGAGGTTCTGGAAGATTTCTTCTACGTCAAGTGTGCTCTCAAGTTACATCCAGCAGAGCCTCTATGATGTCTCACAGAGGGTCTGCAGCATGTCTTCTGTATAGATCTTCTTTAGCTGTTTTACTTAGGTTTATTAGCTGCTTGTGCTTATCACGTGATCTTGTATGTAACTTGTTTTGATCGAACGGCTTAGATTAATTTACTTTAGGTCGTGTCAGAAAATGGTAATTAGCTTGTATAAATAGCAGCGTAGGCCCTTGTATTTCAGTGTGCTTCAGTATTGTAATTGTTAATATTTTCATCTAATTGAAAATCATTTGAAGCTCTCTCTTGTGTTCATCATTAATCTTCATCTGTGTTCTTATTGATTTCTACTTTGGTTGATTATTATTATTTCCGCTGCATTCTCACTGTTAAACAGATCATCCAAGTAAGTAATCTTTACCAAGAATCTGAGTTAATCGATCCTACAGTTTCCTTATCAAATAGAAGTAAGGAAAAGTTACCAATAAGTACATGTCCCTTTTAACTGTTTTGGAATCTTTTTCAGCGAATCAGTTTTTACTTAGAAAATTTTCTTAAGTTACACATATAAGAAAAAGTATAAGAAGGGAAACTGAAACTGGAAACATGTTCACTAACTTATAGATTGTCAGTGAATGTAAGAGAAACACTGGAACACATAGACTTGTGTCTCTATTACCCTTTTCTAGGTTCTTTTTTAGTGATGCAAAAGACACACTTACATTAATTTCAAGAGGAAATATTACAAGTTGTTCAGTACATGTCTTAGACTTACAATATATTAGTTGAACACTTAAAGTAGACATAGAGTACAAAAGATATACATTGAATGGACAAATTAAAATAACTAATCTAAGTTGTTCAAATTAATGTAACTAGGTACATTTTCTCTGAGCTCCTTTTGACGTAGAAACTCCCTTCTGATCTTCCGGTCCATCATTTCACCTTTGAAGTTATCATCTAGCCAGAACCTAAGGTATCCGAGATGTTCCATCGGGCATAGATGTAACTCACACATTTTTTGAAATCTGACTTTGCCATCATAGTCAAGGAAAATAAGTCCTAACTCAGGCTTCACATGCACAATGTTGGGTATGTAAGGACCCTTCGCTGGCAGTGATAAGTTCAACATGGAAACGTATGGCTTCTTCGAATCCTTTAGGACTTCATCTAAGGAGAACTTTGTTTCATGTTCGTTCCTCAGGGATGGTCTGTCATTAGGACTTGAAGGTCTTCTTCTTCTTCCACCTTTCTTCAGAGTTGGCTTTTCAGGGACTGCGACATACCTGGACATCTTCTTGATCAGCTCGCTGATTATGTCTTTGATAATCAACTTATGTCAAGATTTTGAGTGTTGAATAACTTGGCAAATCTCCAGCCATGCACTGTAGCCATACTCACCGAGGTAGGAAGGGTACTCGGTGACCGCCTTAAGGTTATCCCTGGTGATAAGCATTGAGATCATCAACCCATCGTCTTTTATCCATCCGCTGATGGTGACGTTTGAGATGGGATAAGGGTTGACTCTCTTTTGAAGGCATACTTTGCTCCAACGTCTGTCATATTTGGCCAGCTTCAGATTCTTTTTGCATTCAGCTTCTGCAATAGAGAGAAGCTTAGCTTGGGCCTGGACAGCGTTCACCGTATTTTTGGATTTCTTCCTTGGAAGAACTTTGGCGGCAAGGGACTTGGCCAGATTTAAGCTGTCCTCAGTATATTTTCTTTGAATTTCTAGTTCTTTCTTAGGCTTGAGAGCCTCAAGTCTTCAGCTTTAGTCAGGAAGTCGAACTCACCACAACTAGAGGTACGAAGAGGAATTTTTACTCTAATTTGGTCAAGCGACTCCCTAAGCTGAGACATATGCTGGTCGGTAGGAGCGTTGGTGGATGGGTTTTTAGGGACCCATTCCTCCAACCAATCGCAGGTAGTTGTGGGGATGGAGAGTTGAGGTTATGGTGATTTGGCTAGAGGACTCCTTAGTTAAGGGTTCTAGGGGTTTGAAAGGTACCTTTAGATTTCCTTCTTCAACAACACCTTTGCCTTTCGACGTGGTGCTCTGGTGCTTTTCCTAAGTAGCCTCGTTCTCCTTTTGCCCTTCTTGGGATGCGAAATCCCTGAGGGCGACACCTTTTGTGGCACGAGCAGGTCTCTGGTATTGAATAGGGTAGTCGTCTTCATCGTCGTCTTCATCATCATCATCATCATCTTCCAGGTCATTACCAGAGTCAGGAAGGTCAGGAGACTCACCTTCTTCCTCATCATCCTCTTCATCGTCTTCTTCCACATCACTAGCATCAGTTGCAGAGGTGATGGGAAGGTCATCGTCGCGAGGTTCAGTGTCAGCTCGGACGGCATCAATATTCTCAGCTATAGGAGCTTCACTGGATGATGGGTTTTAATTAACAACCTCAACTTTAGCTTCAACTCTAGGAGCATCAGCTTCAGCGTCATTGGTTGCTAGAGCAGCAGGTTCAATGGCAGCAAAGCCAAAGAGTTGATCGACGTTATGGATTTGGAGCACCATCATATTTTCTAGTCGTGTTAGCATGCTGGCTAGGGAAACTATTGCTTCACGTGCTTCATTCAGTTGGGCACGATCATCAGCGGTGAACAAAGGTTCAAGCGCTAGAACTAGTTGATGGAGAGCAAGCAAAATTTGTTGCATCAACTCGTATGTTGGACAAGTTGGGAGTTTGCTTCATCGGCCTTACTTGTTAAAGAAGCGATGGCCTCAGTATTGTCTTGAACTGCCACTTGTAAGTTTGAGAGCTGGCCCTTGATCTCTTGAACTTTAGCCCTGACGGCTAAGAGGTCAATAGCTACTTCGTCCCTTCAAGACATGTCTTTATGAACCTCGTCCATCTTGATGAAGACCATCTTGATATTGGGGAGGAGCAGCTTTACGTCCTCAGCAATGTCATATGCTTCTTCCATGGTTGGTTCCTCAGAAGGATCTAAAAAAGAGTGAGAGTGAGCAAAAGGAAGCTCTGTGTTGGTCCCGTTAGGGTCTACAAGATGTGTATAACAGTTTGTAGAAGGGAGGATGAATACAAACACAGTATTTTCAAATTTAAAATATATATTGATAAGAGAATATCAATACAGATTTTACAGATTGTTTGTGGAAAGATAAGGTAAGAAAAACCTATCTAAACAATCTAAAGTTTACACGCTTAATCTTAGCAAATAAGAAAAGATTTGTTCTTAAAGAAATTGAAGAAAGTAAGTTTTATCTGGGAGATAACTTGTTTAGAATACAATGAAAGGGATGCTAACTTGTTCTTGAAGATGAGCATATTTGTTCTTAGATGTGTGTTCTTTCTTTTTAGCAAAGATGTTATATATCTACGTGGAGATAGAACAGATTTATTTCTACCCGTTGCATTAAATGCACATCTAATGCAATGTAGTAGGGTTAGAACGTGTGTCAAGCCTTAAGGGGATGGCTTGTCCTTTGCTAAAGTGAATATTACAAAAGCCTATTCATGAGTAGACATCCTTTCACATAGTTGGTAGGTAATAGAGTCAACTAGTCGGATCCGTATCGTACTAACTTTTAGAAAGGGTATGGGTTTGTCCTTTGTGTGTATAACAAGAAAAATTCAATAGTGCTTAACAAGCTTCTTTTAATCTCTGAAAGCTGGAATAACCTGGAGGTCTCTTCAGCATTCGCTGATGCTTGGGCAGTCTTCACACATATGTAGACAGTCTTGTAATCACTGGATACCGCTTCAGATCACGTACTCGCCAGTCTCTTATCTTCAGTTTCTGTCTTCGACTTTAGCTAAAAGTTCTTTGGTGTGAGTGTTGTCTTCTTGAAGTATCATTTTTGTTGATTGCATTTACAATACAAATTCTTCAATGATCGCTGAACAGACTGAGTGATAATCACTGGAACTGAAAAACAGAAACATAAATACTTCGTATAAGGTAAAAGGGATTATCATCAAATCACTGATAGAGAGGATCAACATTGCAGGTTAGTAGAAATGAACAGGTAGGAATATGGAGTACCTGAAGGGTCTTCAGCGTTATCTGAGGGATTAAAATTGATGCGCTCCATGGTGCATTTGAGAGGATAAGCACCAGTATGCTGAGTTGTTTCGATAAGAGCAACCTCAGGTCCAGTGGTGGATATCTCATCATCAGATAGGATAGTCGCTAATGATTCATAGACACGTGTAGAGACCAAAGATGGAAGAGAGGAGAAGATGGCTGAGACTGAAGGTAGTGGGTGTTTAGTAGTGACGATGCTGATATTCTCACCTTCAGTGATTTGGGTCACTAAGGCGGTTGGGTGAGGAGCCACGGGTACGATAGTGATTTCAGATATCACTGAAGAGCTGGGAAGGATGACTGCAATTGCCTCCATGTTAAGGCTTGTTTCAATAGCCGATACCTTTTGAGAGGTCACAGCCAGAGACGTGGTTGTCCCCTTTTTGGCTTTCTTCGTCCTCGAAGGAGAACGAAGAGTTGGTTGAGATGGGTATTTGGAAGAGAGGGTTGTGGTGGTTGGGTTATACTTAGGGGGTTTCCTTTGTCCTGACCACCTTGGAGGGAGAAGAAGTGTCAGGAATAAAAGAGACAAAGATGCCAAACTTGAGCATGGAACCTTCAGTACTATCTTTCTGATGATAGGAAAAACCTAGACCAGTATTTATCGTGGCAGAGATCTGAGCGTTAATGATCTCAGAGGCTGACAGATGCTTTGCACCATCTTTCAATGGTATCCTTCTCATCCTTGAGTTCAACAATTTCTTGATGACGCTCAGCGATAGCCTGTTCACGTTCGATAGTGATGGTTTTGTTCACAATGACCTGATCTTTAAGATCTTCTTTGATTTTAGTCAACTCTTTGATATTTGAATGACAAATCTTCAACTGTTCTTCAAGATTATGATTAAGCATTTATGCTTTATACTTGCCATTCAGGGTATTGTAAAGGTCCTCCGTCAGCGTATCTAACGCCGATAGGCTAAAAGAGGAAGAAGAATAGGGTTCATTCATGAGGCATAGATGAGCAGTAGATGATAATAAGGTATTATTAGATGTTGACGTCTCAGAAGCTTCTTCTTTGGCATCCTTGGCCATCAAGCAGAGATAGGCCATGTCTTCCTCATCATATGATGATTCATCAGACGAATCAGGCCAGTCATCCTTTTCAGCGACAAGACCTTTGGCCTTTCGCTGGGAACTCTTCATCTTCTTGTACTTCTCTTTCAGCTTCAAGTATTTGTCATCTTTATATCTGAAGGAGGATGGGGTTTTTGAAGATGGCGTCACAACCTTCTTAGATCTGCACCTTACCAGCAAAGTGACCTTTGTGGTGACTATTATAGCAGATTGCTGAAGGAGATCTGTTGAAGTTACTTTTTATGCAAAATCTTCTAAAAGATTTAGTTAACAGCACCAGTGATTCATCAAAGTTTGCAATATCAGACCCTGATAAATCCTCAGATTTAGTAGAATATAACTTTTAGATAACAACAGGAGGAAGAACTGAAGAAGAAGAAGAAGATGGAAGTTCAGCTGAAGTATCTTCAAAGATCAAAGCTAACGGAGAGTTCTTCATTTCTCTGGAATCCTTGATTAGATTCCTTTTCAGTTATCAAGACTGCTCATGATTGAGTAGTATCCCATATAGAGTGTTGAGAGAGAGAAAGGACATGTCATTGGACATCTTGAGACACATGACATAAGTATCTCAAGATTTAGATAAACATTCCAGAAATTTCGTTAAAGTTTCATAATTTGAATATTTCCTACCGACAGTCCTTAAATCAATAAGAAGACAATTAAATCATTGGTGTACTTCAGACAACGTTTCAGTCTTTCCATAGAGAAAGCTTTCGTACTGTCTTACTAAATTAATCTTCCTCGATTCTTAAACCTGAGAGGTTCCTTCATATTGAACACATAGAGTGTCCCACATGGATTTCGAGGTTCAAAGTTTCATTACAGAATGATAAACCTCATCATGAAGAGACATAGATATTATAGACTTAGCACGAGTGTCTATAGTTATCTTCTTCTTGTCTTCATCGCTCTATTGATGAGGGAGCTTTAGAATCTACCATTCAGGAATCGCGGCAGTCGTAGCTATTTCAGGAACAACCGAAGAAATAGCATAAGGAACATATGGTCCACACCTTTCCAGAAAGAGGGACATCCGATTCTTCTAAAGACTAAAGTTGTCTCGGATAAGTTGGGAAGATTTTGGCAAGAGAGTCATTATCGTGAAAGTGTGCGTTTATGTTTTGTAAAGCCATTTGTGTGATAACCGGGTAATGATTATCACTTGAGGTAATTAATACGTGAGTATTTGTTATATGATTACGTAAAAACATGATATATTGTTATATTTGATCATGCGAGTACATGAATTTTGATGCATAAGTATGTATGCATAATGTGATAACATGTATGATTTAAATATGCATGCATAAAGTATTTGTAGATATGCATGGTTCATTATATGCCTGTATGATTAAAATATGGAATATGTGTGTATGCATGAATGTGGGCATGCATGTAAGGGGTGGTTTAGCCGCCATTCTTATTTTAGAAAGGGGTATATAAGGAGGGGTGAGGCCCTCATACCCTTCTTCTTGCCATTTTGAAACTAAGAAAGAGTTCTAAAAAAAGAGTTGATCGGATTGCTCAACTTGACTGGAATCAAGTGATTTCTTTTTTGCTAATTTTGAAGGTGAGTGGTTAAAAGTCTTTTTAAAAGAAGTTTTGATTTGTATATTGACTTGTGTTATGACCAGTACCTGGACTTGGCTTTAATCGGACAAGTATTGTCTGATTTGTGTTAAATCGGACACGTGTTGTCCGATTTTGCTTGAAACCGATCATAATGTTGTGTGGTTTGGACAGTTGGTGATTTTTGAATTATGTAAACCGGATAAAGATTATGAACGAAGAAGTAGGAATAAAATTAAGAGCCATCTGGTTTAGAAACAAACAGGTTAAAGGCTTTCCCGGTATAGAATAAGTCCGATTGTGATTTGGTCGGACTTACTGTAACGTTGTTCGGATTGGTAAATCGGACGAATGGTCTTAGTGTTGTCCGGATTGGTAAATCGGTCAAACGATCTTAGTGTTGTCTGGATTAAGATATCGGCCAAGACTGGACCCGAGATCAAGTTCGGCCAAGTCTATGTTGACCAAAATTGTTAAAGTTGACCAATTTCATACTTTGACTAAAATATTGGTTCAATTAAATCATTATTATAATATTATCTATAATGATAAAGAATGATGATTTTTGTTAAAGATGATTTTGAACTGACAATATTCCATCAGAACATTTATGACTGCGGTCTGTTCTAATTGGAAATATTTTTGTAAAATGATTTGATGAGAAAATAAGGGTGGCATATGAAAGAGAGGTGTACCATGGGATAAGGGTGGCATATCAAGGAGAGGTGTACCATTGGATATAAGGGTGGCATTTGTACGTGTGATGTATGATATAACTCTTACTATTATATCATCTAAGATTACTGGGATTTGGAATCTTTATTTTTCTTTGTGACTTAAAGATTTAGAATCAGAGTTCTTATTGGAAATCGTAGTCTGGATGTTATTGAGAAGTTGATAATAGGTTTTGGCCTGAAACTTTGAATAAACCTTGTTTATAATTAAAAAGGTTTAAAAGTGGCCTTATATGAAACCTGGTTGGTTCAGACCTATTTGGGTTTGAGTATGTTAATATAAAAGCTGAATGATAGGCTTTGGAATTGAGAAGGTATTGGTATTATATTTTACTTATTCATATAATCGTTATATATATGAAAAGTTGTTTTAAATAAAGTTTAGGTGATCTTCACCTTGCAATGACACGGAAAAAGGGATCTCACTAGACCTTCCGGTTTAACCCTCATTTTGTGATTTTAAATATGTATTGCAGAAATGTTGATGGTAAGGGGAAGGGAAAAATGTGATACTTTCCGTTATGCATGTCTGTTGAAGATTTGCTAATGATATTTATAATTTTGATACAAGAAGGATGAATAGTACAAGAATTGTATTTTGAATTTGTGGACCATGTATTCTGTATGGTAGATTCTTGTACTAAGGGACCTGAATGGTATATAAACATGTATTTATTGTAATTGAAGTATGTGTTACATGCAATGTGTGGGATGGGGTGTTACAATTTGAACGCAGTAAAATGATATAGAGAAAGAGATAATATAGTGTAGAAAAACAACTAAACAACAAGAAGTGAAAACACTGCTCTAATACCACTCGTTGGTCCTGTCAGGGTCTACAAGATATTTAGAAACAGTTTGTAGAAAGGGAGGTTAAATATAAACACAGGAAATTTTTGAAATTTAAAATATATATTGATAAAGAAAGATCAATACAGATGCTACAAGATTGTATGCGGAATAAAATAAGGTAAAGATAACCTATCTAAACAATCTAAGTTACACACAAATCATCTTAGCAAAGAGAAAAGATTTGCTCTTTAAGACTAAGAAAAAAAGTGAGTTATTTCTGGGTAAGAACTATTTAGAATACTTGAAAAGGTATTCGAACTTGCTTAAAAATAAGTGAATGTGTTCTTAGATGTGTGTGTGTGTGTGTGTTCTTTCACGTATGCACATAAGGATTTAAGGTGATATCTCTTGATAGAGATAGCACACATCTATTTATACCCACTGCATTAAATGCACATTTAATGCAATGCAGTAGGGTTCGAACACGCTTCAAGCTTTTAGAGAAAAGCGTGTCCTCTACTATAGTAAATAGTACAATAGCCTATTCTTGAGCAGACATCCTTCATGGAGTTAATGGGTAGTAGAGTCAACTAATTGGCTCCATACCATACTATACTCTAGAAAGGGTATGGGTTTGTTCTTTGTGTGTGGAAGTGCAAGACAAAAACAATCTTGCATAACAAGCTTCATTTGATCGGTAAATGCTGGAATAACCCTGAAGGTCTCTTTAGCATTCACTGAGGCTTGGGTTGTCTTCACACATATGTTGACCAGGTTCTAATCACTAAATGCCGCTTCAGATCACGAACACGCTAGTCTCTAATCTTCAGTTTCAGTCTTTGACTTTTGCTGAAGGTTCTTTGGTGTGAGTTTTGTCTTCTTGAAGTATCGTTGTCGTTAATGGATTTACAATACATGTCTCAATGATCACTGAACAGACTCAGTGATGATCGCTGGAACTGAAAGACAGAAACAATAATACTTTGTATAAGATAAAAGGAATTATCATCAAATCAATGAGAGAGAGAGGATCAACAATCCTCTCGCCTTGTGATCCCTTGCTTATTTTGGGGAATATCTCTATGTGCTTTGGGGTAGCTGGTTAAGACTGTTGGACCAGCATGGAGCTACCGTAGGCCCTAAGGATTTCTGAGGTCTGTGGTATGTTCTACAACATCACCTGGGGCATTGGTCTCTCAGGGAGGTAGCCATCCTTGGAGATTGTAAGGTGATGATCTATCATGATGAATTGAGGAGTGACGGATGCATCGTCTGGTAGGTTATGTTCCCTCATCGCATCCTTGATGAAGAGTGCAAGGAAGCGAGGGAATATGACCAAGGATACATGTTTTCCTGCGACCATTAACTTGTTCTTTTTTACCAGGGCTGTGTGGACCTCGTTGTAAATGAGGAGCGTATAGTCGAGATTCAAGTTGAAGAAGAGGACCATATATTATGGTCATTATATTGATGTTACCCTGGTCCAGGCTTCCAAGCTTGCATCTAAAGGCCTTTATCAAAATGCTGAAAGAAGACGTTCCAGATGGGTGGAAGGTACTGCCTCTTGAAGTCGGAGGCATTATGAAGCTCACAATTTTAACCGAGCATTCGAATGAGCGCAGTATGTCATGGCTTGTTGGTTGGTCGTCATAGTGGGAAATCTGGAGCTCTGGACTCATGAGAATGGACAGTATCTTGGAGACTTTGGCCTGCGACATCTTAATGGTTCAAACCATGTCATTTGGGATATCGATGTCACCGAGAATGCCACGATTTTTCGGGTAGAAGTCACACGTGTTCCAAAATTGTTGTACGTACCGAATTAGGACCTCGTTCTCCAAAAGTGTGAGGGTAGGTTGTAGAATGCAATTTTGAAAGTATGCCACGAGGATGGAAAAACTGTCTTCGAAAAGTTGAGGGCGGATGTCGATTTGGTTGTTGTTTAGTTTAATGGGGAGGAAGACGTGTTCGCAGCTATCGGCTCTCGTGGACTGAACATGGCTTTCAATTTGGTTGGAATAGTGGGAAGTTGAGGAGGAAGCCATTGTTGTCTGTTTAGGTAAGATTAGTTGCAGTTTTTCTTGCTTTGTGTTCGTTCAAAGAAGAAGGTGAGTGTAAAAGGTATTGATCCCAGATCTCTCAATAACGCGAATATTTAAGTTATGAATAACCTAGATATATCATGTGGATGTAAAATAGTAAAGAACACGAAGATATTCAAGAATATATTTGAGTGCTAAATGATTCACTATTATTGAATTGATTGAATGGAAAGCGTCAGCGATTACAAGAATAATAAGACCTGTTTATACTAGTAATCTAAATATGGAGATTGCTATCTATGGAAGATATATTGCAAATCTCTTATGGAAAGAAAGCAATCTAGAAATATAGAAACTAAATAAAACTAAATAAGGCAAAGAGAATCCAGCTATCGATTGGCCATCTCCAACTGTCTTCTAAGAGACGTGTTCAACCATGAGTCTTTGGGTCTTCTTGAATGAGTACCTCTTGTTGAACAGTTGTGGAAAACTCCAAGTGTTGGTAACCAGAGGGATTATGGAGATGCGTTATTCATCGCACCTATGGACCTTCATCGCATCTCTGGTTGTATAGGGCACTTAGGATTTTTCCTTGCAAGTCTTCCATCGCCCTTCTACTCTTTCATACTTGTATGTTTTTCATTACTTTTACGGTTAGAGTGATGGGGTCTAACAATCTACCCCTAAGTAATGAAAAGACAAATAATTACTACTCTATGAACAAATGAAAGAATTATGAAAGACTGAGGCTAATCTAGAAAAACATCTTTTTGCCAAATATTTTCATTGGACTAAAAGTTGGATGATTTCTTACAAAAATGAATGAAATAAAAGTACATGATGGAAAGAAAATTACTCATGGTCTCCATTATAGATCTTCCAAAAGTGCATCATTAGTCCTCTGAAATGGACCACTGTGGAGATACCATGGATGAGTTCATGTCCTTCCTTCATCGGCACATGCGATCTGCCTAGTCTCTCTCGAATGAGTCTCTGAAACCATTCAAGTGTATCGTTTGAATACTTGAAGGCCTCAGTTAGTTTGAAGAACTTTTTAGCTTCATACTCGTTCTTGAAAACCAATACGAGTTATGGTTGAGCTAAGACCGATGCAGAGCATTTCTCCTGTAAGCCTTGGAAATCTTCATCTGGAGGTCTGCAAGAGTCTTTTAATACCTAGTTCAAGAGCTATTTGAAAGTCGCTATTTGCTCTGAACTTGACCAGGGTCCCCATCGTCTCTACTATTGCTTTGTTGGCCATTCTCGTACTTTATCCCTTGGTTTTGTCGCTAAGTTGTATGACCATAAATATCGATCAAGTCCCAAGGATTGATATTTATTAGATCATTGTCATTGAAGACGTTGATCATCCCATGTGCGTGTTCCACGGTGTACTCGATGTATTTGATAGCTCTATTGATGAAGGTTCTCATCTTGATGTCAAGGACAATCTTGATTCCATCGTTTGAGAAGACGGCTTCTGGTGGAGAGGTCGTCTGTCTCACGAATTTGTGACGAAGCAGATCCATCCACTCAAGAGATAAGTTGGGAGGATTGAGGACCAGTTGTTCATCACGATCATGGTAGAGATATTGATGGCTATTCTCCATCATGACAGGTTCCCTTTGAGGCATTGGTGGATGTCTCATTAGTGATTCCAAATTGGAGAGGATTTCTTCGACTCTGCCTTGTGTTGGAGCTTGTCTCGATGAGGAAGGAATATCTGCTTGCACCTGCTTGGTTGGTTGGGTGATGGATGGTTGTGGTTGTGTTTGGGTAAGGATAGGTTGGGTGATGGGTTGTGTTTGGGTGATGGGTTCTGGTAGTGTGGTAGAGGGTTCTGATGGAGGTATGGCTTCTGGTTTGGTGGTTTCTTGTTGGGTGGATTCTGATTGGGTAGGCTCTGTTTGGGTACGGTCTGGTTGTGGTTGGTTTGTTTGGGTGATGGAGGGTTCTGGTTGAGTGGGTAAGGTGATGGATGGTTCTGGTTGAGGTGGTGATGGAGGAGGTGTTGGTGATGGGGTAAAAGGTAAGGTTGTTTCTGGTTAAGGTGAAGTTCGGTTTTCGGATGATGAAGAACTCACCAAAATTGGTGAGAACTCATTGGTTGTGGGTAGAGGGTCTTGGGTACAGGAAGAGGAAACATGTACATTTTGTACATCTTCAGAGGGCTGAGCCTGTGGTTCCCTCGCCTTGGTTCCTTGGGTTCCTTGGGTTTGATGGGTTGGATGACTTTGTAGTGGTGAAGGTGGAGGTGCAACAGTTTCCATCGTTATTGAAGTCGGGTTCTCCCCCTCATGAGGACCAAGACCATGATCATCTTGGTCTGGGTCGTCATGCCTTGGCCTCTTAAGGGGGCGGCTAGTAGAGAAGGAGGCCCTGCTCCTCTTTTTGTCATCCTGAAGGAAGCGAGATACTTCCTTAAGGCCTTTCTTCTTCGAGTCTCCTCCATTGTTAGGAGGAGGGAGTTGGTGCGTGCTTGTTGAATTTCAAGGCTCTTGGTGAGAGCCTTTGTTGGTTCTGCTACCCGATGTGCGAACTTGGCAATTATCTCATTAAAAGATGAGATTAGTGCCTTGGATAAGGCGTGTAGGTCAGCTCTGGTAACCGCATATGTGGGGGTTGAAGTTGAGGTTGAGGCTGGTGGAGGGATGGTGATGGATGATATCATGGAGCGTACCTCTACAGCAAAATTGTTGAAGGCTTCATCTGTCGATGATACTACAGAGGGGGGTGGTGTGGGGCTATTTCTGGTAAATTGGCTAATATGGTGGAGGGTAAGGTGGCAATGGAAGTGGTGACGGAATTTACTTGATTGGTGAGGGAGGCTATGGACTCATCGATCGCAGTAATCTGGGCCGAGAGAGCTGCAAGGGTGGCGGTGATGGATTCGTTTCTTGAGGTGGATATGGTGAGGAGGTGGTTGTAGATCTGGATGCGGGTGGTGTTCTCCCTCGATTGAGCCTCGAGGGATGCAAGTGATTGCTGAATCGATGAGAGGTCGATCGATGGAATGGATTCAGCAATGCTGCCAAGTTGAGTTTAAGGTCATCCAAGGACCGTTGAATTAAATCAACAAAGGCTTGGAACTCAGCCTTTGTGACCAAGCCCGCAATTAGTGGGGTAAGCCCTACAACAACGGATGCTACAGGTTGAGCCTTAGTTCCAGAGGCGCCTCCATCGATGCCTTGTGTGAAGTGAGGCAAGGGAGGACTTCCATCACGTCTTTGATATCCCTCAAGCAAGGAACTATCTCGTGATGTTGCGACATGAACTTCTTCTTTATCGGATTCAGAGTTCAATGAAAGAACGTAAATGTGTGTCCCCTTTGCTAGATCAAGTATCGAAGGGGCTTGTGCTTGAACGGACGATCGCTCTGAACAATCGATGAATAATTCAAATTCAGAAGCAGCACATGCTTATGTGTGTGAAGGTAGTGGCGAGCCATGAGGATAAGTGGCTCTTATATCTTCATCACCCCCCGCCTGTTGGGAGAGAGGTGATGGATGGTGTGGTTCCTCAGCTGGATCATCTCCAGAGGCCCGAAGAATGGCCTCTGGATGGCTAGCTTGGGTTTGGCCTTGGACTGGGTGGTCTTGTTCAATACCCCTTTGGCCTTGATCGCTAAGGGTAGTGGATGTGGTTTGCCCGAGGAGGGGGTGATGGAATTGATGTGTTTATTGGGTCAGGGGATATAGGAGGAGTGTCATCATCATCATCTTCATCATCTGATGAAGACGACTCCTCTTGAGATCCCTCGCTTATGTCGAGAGACGGCTCTATATGCTTCGGGGTAGCTGGCCTTGGTTGCTGGGCCAGTAGGGAGCATTCATATGTCCTACGTCACGCGGAGGTATTAGGGATGACACTTAGCATTGCCCTCGATAAGGGTCTCTCCACTGGATAACCATCCTTGGAGATGGTTTGGCGATGGCCATTCATGAGGTACTGTGGAGTAAATGGCTCAATGCTAGGCAACTTGTGCATCTTCATCGCGTCCCTTATGAAAAGCGCAAGGAAACGCGGAAAAAGCACCGATGAAAGTGGCTTTCCTGCAGCCATTAACTTGTTCTTCTTCACGACCGTTGCATGAATTTCGTTATAGATGAGCAAGGCATATTCCAAGGGCAGGTTGAAGAACAGACCATACATGATGGTCATCATGTTTATGTTCCCCTGGTTCATGCTTCCTAGCTTGCACGTGAGGGCTCGGTTGAGGATGGAAAAGAACATGTTCCACATTGGTGGAAGAAACTGCCTCTTGAAGTCCGAGGCATTGCGTAAATCACTGTTGTATCCCAACATCCAAATAAATCATAGGATGTTGGAACTGGTTGGCGGTTCGGCATAGTGGGCGATCCCAAGCTCCTGTCGGGTTGGAATAAACAGCACCTTTGAAATTTTGGCGCAAGAAATCTTAATAGAGCACACCATGTCATTTGGGAGATTGATATCACCCATTATCCCGCGGTTCTCTGGGTAGAATTTGCAAGTCTGCCAATATTGTTGGACGTATTTCACCGACACCTCATTGTCGGTGAGGGTGAGCGTCGGTTGGAGGACACAGTTTTGAAAGAACTCAATGTGGATGGCAAACCTGTCCTTAAAGAGCTGTGGGCAGAGGTCGATCGAGTGATTGTTTGGTTTGATGGGGAGGAAGACAATGGCACGGCTGTCCATGCCGGTTGATTGCACATGACTGTCGTTGTTGTTCGACTCGTGAGATGCGGATGACACCATTGTTGCAGGTAGGTGAGTTGCAGGTTCGTCTTTTGCTTTGGGAGTTCTTGAGAGTATTTGTGAGCATAAAGAGTGAACTGTTGGGGACAAAGGGTATTTATAGTGAGGTGGGAGGGGAATGGTCGGTTAAAAAGTTTTATTTAAATAATAAAAAGGTAATCATGGTTTTGGAAGACGTTTGGTGAAAAGGTGGGGTTGATTGTTATCGTGAGCCGTAAAATCTGCTCACGATCATAATGGCCCAGGTGAATAGGGACACGTGTCATGTGGGGTGGGTTGAGTGGAAATATGAAGGGTTTCTAAGGAACAGCTTTTGCAAGCTGTCAGGCGCGTGGTTGGGGTAAATGACATTTGGGTTATTTGGAAAAATATTTAAAAAATAATTACTCTAAAGGATAAACCTTGAGAATAAACTCCCAAATAAAATTTAAATTTAAAATTCCACCTTTATTGGAAGAAAAATACAAATTACAAAGTTTTGATCTTCTAAAAACCCAAGATGTATGGATTTTAGTCACAAAAGTTGCAATATTGTATAATCTTAAAAGTGTTTTCAATCAAAGATGGGTTTTATGAGTGAAAATGATTTGTCATTGAACTAGAGGGGCTCTGGTTAGTCATGACAATTGGGTGGGAAAACCAGAGGGTCTCTGGTTATGAATGATGAACAATTTTATCATGAAATGTTGGGTTTGATGAAACAGAGGCTCTGGATAGACGAACCAGAGGCTCTGGATTATCATTTGAAACCCTTAGATGCAAAACATACCCTTTATGAAGGACTAGAGGGTCTCTGGTTGAATGCAAGGGATGAAAAACTTAATTTATATAGCATTTTTGTGATCTAGAGGCTCTGGGTGGGAAAATGCAAGATTAAAGAACCAAGGTATTGAACCAGAGGGTCTCTGGTTGAATGGAGATGAACAACCAGAGGTATGTTTGGCTCAATTTGGATCCTTAAAGATGAGTATGAAGTGCATGACTCCCGCTCAAATGATGCATGGGGATGTGCAATGAGTAAAAACTCCCCTTAGAACCAATAAGGGAGTTGAATAAGATTACCAGAATCTGTGGTCTATACAACCAGAGGGTCTAGTTGTAAATGATAGTGCAAATGAATGAATGATTAGTAGAGATGATGGGTCAATGAGACCAGAGGGTCTTTGGTTCCAAAGACTTAGAATCCAGAGGCTCTGGTTTCATGGATGATGCAAAATGTAATGATGATGTGAGAAAAAGATGACTTATGAAGACCAAGGTGGACCAAAGGGGCTCTAATCACAAAGAACTTGGAAACTAGAAGCTTTGGTCTTTGGAACCAAAGGCTCTGGTTGCAAAAAGACAAATGACTAAGTTAAATGTATAAAAAAACGAATGAGGAGAGACCATGGTGGACCAGAGTGGCTCTGTTCTCAAAGACTTGGAATCCAGAGACTCAAGTCTTTAGAACCAGAGGTTCTGGTTGGGAAAGGGGATGAAATTTTAGCCAAGTGTAAGCAAGTATTTCTAATTGGCCAGAGGCTCTGGTCTTTGAAACCAGAAGCTCTAGTTTAGAGTACTTGGTTATGAGGGACATTATAATGTATCACTTTTAGGCATAACCAAGAGATATTGAGAAGTTATGGTTCGAAAAGATAGTTTGCCTCTAAGTGGTGAGATTCAACATACCCATATTGCTGACAAGAAATAGAAATCGTTTTTCATCGAGTGCCTTTGTAAAAATCACAGCAAGTTGAATCTCTGTAAAAACAAAATACAACTCTATTGTTCCCTTTTCTACATGATCTTTGAGAAAATGGTACTTGACATTGATGTGCTTAGTCTTGGAATGTTGCACATGATTTGCAGAGATAGTTATGGCACTCTTGTTGTTACAGAGGATGGGAATCTTCTCATATTGAAATCCATAATCTTTGAGCTGGGTCTTCATTAGAGGACTTGTGAACAACAACTAGAATCAGCAACATATTATGCTTCTGCTGTAGAGGTTGAGACACAATTCTGCATTCTGGAGGTCCAACTCACCAACTTGTCCCACAAGAGTTGACAACTTCTAGACGTACTCTTTCTATCAAGTTTGCAACCTGCATGATCTGCATTTGTATAGGCTAATAGATCAAAGCCAGAGTTCTTTGGATACCAAAGACCCAATGAAGGGGTTCCCTAGAGGTATCTAAAGATCCTCTTGACCACAAAGAGATGAGATCCCTTCGGATTAGCTTGATACCTTGTAGAAAGACATATAGCAAACATAATATATGGTCTACTAGCTGTTAGGTACAAGAGTGATCTAATCATGCCTCTTTAGGTTGTTACATCCATAGATTTGCATGATGGATCAGCAAACAACTTAGCTCTTGTAGCCATTGGTGTTCTCATCGATGATGAATTTGAGAGTGAGTATTTCTTTAGAAGGTCAGTCACATTTTTGGACTGATTGATGAAGATTCCTTCTAAAGTTTGTTTTATTTAAAGTCCAAGGAAGAAACTAAGTTCTCCCATCATACTCATCTCAAACTTGCTTTTCATCAGCTCTGAGAATTTTTTGCAAAATTTAGCGTTGGTAGAGCCAAATAAGATATCGTATACATATATTTGCATAAGTAAAATATCACCTTTGTGCTTCTTAAGAAAGAGAGTTGTGTCGATGGTACCTTTTTCGAATCCATTGGCAATGAGAAAGGTAGAGAGTGTATCATACCAGGCCCTAGGTGCTTGCATCAGCCCATAGAGGGCTTTGTCCAGAAAATAGACATAGTCTACATGCCTTGGATTTTTGAACCCAGGGGGCTGGTGCACATATACTTCCTCTTGAAGTTTTCCATTGAGGAAGGCAGACTTGACATCCATGTRATAGACCTTGAAACCTTTGTGTGCTGCATAGGCAAGGAATATTCTGATGGCTTCAAGTCTGGTGATGGGAGAAAATGTTTCATCGTAGTCAATCCCTTCTTTTTGACAGTAGCCCTTGGCAACAAGCCTAGCCTTGTTCCTTACAACTATGCCATATTCATCCTTCTTGTTTCTAAAGACACATTTGGTTTCTATAGTCGTCTTTCTTTTGGGTAGAGGCATGGGGGACCATACTTTGTTTCTCTCAAACTGGAGTAGCTCCTCTTGCATGGCATCTATCCAGTTTGGATCTTGTAAGGCTTCAGAAATCTTCTTTTGTTCGATCATACTTAGGAAGTTGGTGCAGAGGCATTCATTGGCAGTAGCGGATCTCATCTTGACACCGGATGATGGATTACCAATGATTTGGTGATGTGGATGGTCTTTTGTCCACTTGGTGCAAGATTAAGGTTCTAGAGCAACAGGATGCAGTTATTCATTGCCTGATGGAACTGCATGCTCCTCCTCAAATAGATCATCTCCAGAGTGATGCTCTAATTCTGAATACATAGGAGAAGTCAATGGTGAAGTAACATGAGTTTCAGAAAGAGTTGTACCATCAGCATTGGAGACTTCATGTGCTTCCTCGGCTCGGGTAGAAGGTTCTTCAATGGGTACTTGTCCAGAGACGACTTCTTCATCAAAGATGTCCTCAAATAAATGAGCCAACTCTGATTCATTGGGTTTGCTAAGTGATCAATCAGAGACTCTCTATGATAGCCCAAGTCTTGAACTGCTGTGTCCAGAAATCATTGGTGAATAATCATCAAAGGACACATTGATGCTTTCGATGACAATCTTTGTCCTTGTGATGAACACTCTGTAGGCCTTGGCAGTTTGAGAGTAACCTAGAAATATTCCTTCATCAGCCTGCTTGTCGAACTTGCCAAGATATTCTCTATCGTTGGGTACAAAGCATTTGCACCCAAAGACATGGAAATATATGACATTTGGACGTCATTGGTTGATGAGTTCATATGGTGTCTTTTGGTGCCTCTTGTTGATGATTGAATGGTTCTAGGTGAAGCATGCGGTAGAAATTGCTTCGGCCGAAAAGGAAATTGGTAACTCAGATGAAGCAAGCATGGTCCTTGCTGCTTCCACTAGGGTTCTGTTCCTTCGCTCAACTACTCCGTTTTGCTGTGGAGTTCTGGCAGATGAAAAGTTTTGAGAAATTCCTTCACTGATGAAGTATTCATCGAATTTGGTATTCTTGAATTTTGTTCCATTGTCACTTCTAACTTTGATGAGTTTGCATTGGAGAAGGACTTGGAGCTTTTTCATCACCGCGATGAGAAGGTCAGGAACGTCTGATTTCTTCTTGACGAATTCAACCCAGGTGTATCTCGAGTACTCATCAACAAGTACAAGGATGTACTTCTTTCCAGTGAGACTTTGTGTGGAGATAGGCCCACAGAGGTCGATGTGGATCATGTCCAAGGGCTTGGAGCAGGTGGTTTCTGATTTAGTTCTATGAGAGGCCCGTTTCAGCTTTCCCATCTCACAGGCTGAGCAGAGGTGGTCTTTTTCAAAGTTGAGATCAGGAATCCCCTTGACCAACTTCTGTTTGGCTAACTTTTCAGGACATCAAAGTTTAGATGTGAGAATTTCTTGTGCCATAAACAATTTTCATCACTCTTATGGGAGACAAGGCAGAGAGTGTCTTGACACACAGAGGAATGAAAGTCCAGAAGATAGAGGTCTCCTTCTCTCTTTGCCTTGATGATGGTTTGGCCGGGGTTTGTTTCGATGATGTAGAAACCTTTGTGAAATCTAACTTCAAGATCCTTGTCGCATAATTGCATATATTTAGTAAGTTGTGCTTCAAGCCTTCAACATAAGCCACTTTATCGATGGAGATGTTGCCCTTGATGAGAGTGTCGTGTCCCTTGATGGTTCCTTTGTTGTTCTCTCCAAAAGTAATAGAGCCTCCAGATTTTTCGATGAAGGAGAACAACTGACTTTTATCACTAGTCATCTGCCTGGAGCAACCTGAATCCATATACTATGGTTGCACATCCTGGTCCTGCAAGACAAGTTAAGGGTTTTTAGGTACCCATTTCATAATGTGTCCTCATTTGTTAGTTGGGGATACGACCTTTTTCTTTTCCTCAGCCCTCTTGGAATTGGGCTGATTTCCATTACCCTTAGCCTTTGCAGGCTTGGGTTTATTTCCATCACCCTTGACCTTTGTAGGTTTAGGCTTTTTCACATTTTTATGAGCCATAACATTTTTATAACGATAGACGTGCTCAAAAAAGATGCAGCGATGATTTAACATGTGATTCATCAGGTTTTGTAAAAGAGTTAAACATTGGCAGTTGGGAATATTTGGACAAGAATGTTTAACAAATTTCTTTTTATTCGATAAAGAAGAAGTAAAATAAGAGGATGAAGATTATGTCCTAGCATTGGTTGTTTTTGCAAACTTCCTATCTAGTGCAAATTTTTTATTTGAAGGGGCAGGCGTGGGCTTTACTTCTTTCCTGGGGATGAGCTTCTTCTCTTTAGCTGAAGGAGAAGAAAATTGCAGGTTAGAATTTTCAGAGGCAGGCCACTTCTGTTTCTGTTCATGAGTAAACTTAATTAATTTAGATGGAGGGTTTGGGCCATGTGAAATATCGTTGGCAGACTTAACGTTTTTCAGTTTTTCTTTTCCTTTGTCTGAAGTATTCATAGGTTCTGAAATATCAGATTTCATTGGGCTTTGAAAGTTTGAGGTTTCTTATCCTTAATGATCTCTGGTGATTCACAGATTATTTCTTCTTTTGAGTCAGAATCAAGAAAGTCTTTCGCAGATTTCTCGAAATCAAAATTGTCATGGATGTTTTTGGGAGCAATGGGTTCTGAGTTTGATTGTTCAGAATTGTCTGTTGGGAATTTCATAGCTTTTGATTTCTTAGATGAACTTCCAATGTCACTTGAATTGTTCATCGATCCATCTGATGATGGTTCCTTACTAAGATTTTATGTCCCATCGACAGCACTTGCTGATGAACTTGTGGGATTGATAACCAGAGGCTCTAGTTTAACCATAAGGTTTCCATCGGCCTCTTGTTTGGAGGCATCATCCTTTTCATCATAATTCTTACTTGTGCTGCTCTCATAAACCACATTCTCAAAGTCTTGCCTCAAGAGAAAGGTTTTTCCATCGACTTTAACCCTCTTGAAGTTCGCTTTGGGTTTTGGGTGAAAGTCGGATTTTTGAATACATCCATGTTTGAAGGTGGATTCAAGGTTGGATTTCTTGGTCTCGATGAATGAGTCAAGATCATTGAATCCAATTCCTTGATAATCCTTTTGTCCGTTTAAATTTTCATAGACATCTTGGGCATCTTTGTATTTCTTCATCAAGAGTTCATTGGTTTGAAGCTTCTGATGAAGAATCTCCCTTTCTTTTTGGAATAAATCTTTAAGAGCCACTGAATTGAGTCTTTCTGCCTCAGATTCTTTCAAGGCATTTACCTTCTTTTCTAAATCTTTGGTTATTTGCTTGTTTAGATCCAAAAGTTTTCCTTCCTCTGATTTTTTAAGCGATACAATGCGAGTTTTTTCCTTAACGAATTCGGCCTTTTCTTCAGTGAGAAGATCAGTCTCTCTTTTGTATAAACTGACTTATTTTTCAGCTTTTAATCTTTTGGATTTTTCAAAGTTTAGTTTTTCTTTAAGTTTGAGAAAATCTTTTGAAAGTTTCATGACCCTTAACTCTAGCTCTGATGGAGCAGAGTTGGTTTCATCGATGGAAGGGTCACATACCTGGTCATCGGAGTCAGAGGCAGATTCTGCATTGGACCTCGCCATGAGGCATATGAGTGTCTTGTCTTCTTCATCAGACGAAGAATCAGACATCCAGTTCTCTTTCTCAACCATCAGGCTTCGTTCCTTAGGATTGTACTTGTATTTGTTCTTGTAGCAGTCAGCATCCTTTACTAGTCGTCTCTGCATTTTTTTGACAAATGGCCTACCTTCCCACATCTATAGCAGCGAAGACCATCTCTCCTTCCGTCTCCTTCTCTTCTCTCCTCTAATCTTTCCTCTCTATCTTCTTTTCTTTCTTCTCTTCTTTCATCCTTTTGATGAAACTTCATCGGCTTCTAATCATAGGAAGGCTGGTACTTCTCCCTTCTAGAGTCTCTTCTTTCATAGGGTTTCTTGACGAACTTCTTCTGGAATTATTAAGTTATCAAGGCCAAAGACTTGGCAAAAGCGTTGAGGTCATCATCAGAATCAAATCCTTCTTCTTCGGATTCTAACTCCACTACTAGTGCCTTCTTACTTTTCTTTTTGTGTTCTGTGGTAGAACTTCTTGTAACTTCCTTCTCTTCTTCAGCAAGGGCGAGGGGTCCACCCATGGACACCTTCCTCTTTAGTATATCCTTTTCTTGAGCAGCAAGAGTTCCATGGATGTCAAGAAGCGACCAACTGTCTAAGTCCTGATGTGCTTGGAGGGACATTGACAATTGAGTCCACTCATCGCCGAGACTTTTGAGGAATAAAATGTTGTTTTCTTCTTTCGTCTTGACGATGTCATTTCGGCGACATTGATTAATCAATGTGTTGAAACGATCATAGTTCTTTTGCATCAGTTCATCAGGTAGCGCCTTCAAATTAGTGTATTCGTTTAGGCATTGCACCCTACGATTTTTCTTTGTCTTCGCACATCCTTCCAGTTGGCTCGCCAGTTCATCGCATATCTCCTTTGTTGTTGTACAAGCATCGAGAGATTGGAAGATGTCATTCGGAATGGCCATGATGATCAGCCTTTTTGCCTTCCTGTCTGCCTCTACACGTTCTAGATCGTCTTCATCCCAATTCTATTCATCTTTTTCCATGTAGTAAGCAGCAACTTTTGCAATAGGGCTTGTTCTATACGGGCCTTCCATGACAGATTTGAGGAGATTCCTGCCCATCCCCTCCAACAAGTTTATCGTTCATATCCTCCATTGTGGATACTCTTCTCGTTGAAGAGTTGGAGTTTGGTGAGGGAACCCACACTATATACATAATTCCAGTTGGCCATGAGATTTTTAGAAAAGAAAGAACACGCTTTTTGGATAAGAAGAGTATGAATTTAAATGGATGAAAATTGAGAGATTTTTGAATTGATCGTTTTTTATTAAAAAACAATCAATTGGCTCTGATACCAATTGTTGATCCCAGATCTCTCAATAACACGAATATTTAAGTTATGAATAACCTAAATATATCGTGTGGATGGAAAATAGTGAAGAACACGAAGATATTCAAGAATATATTTGAGTGCCAAATGATTCACTATTATTGAATTGATTGAATGGAAAGCATCAACGATTACAAGAATAATAAGACCTATTTATACTAGTAATCTAAATATGGAGATTGTTATCTATGAAAGATATATTGCAAATCTCTTATGGAAATAAAGCAATCTAGAAATATGAAAACTAAATAAAACTAAATAAGGCAGAGAAAATCCAGTTGTCGATTGGCCATCTCCAGCTGTCTTCAAAGAGACGTGTTCAACCATGAGTCTTTAGGTCTTCTTAAATGAGTATCTATGGTTGAACAGTTTTAGAAAACTCCAAGTGTTGGTAACCAGAGGGGTTATGGAGATGCGCTGTTCATCGCACCTATGGACCTTCATTGCTTCTCTGGTTGTATAGGGCACTTAGGATTTTTCGTTGCACGTCTTCCATTGGCCTTCTGCTCTTTCTCACTTGTATGTTTTTCATTACTTTTACAATTAGAGTGATGGGGTCTAACAAAAGGTAAAGTAGGTGGGTGGGGTGTTTATATAGGGTGGGAAGGTGAAAAGATTTGAAAAGGATAAAAAATGGAAAAAGGCGTCTGACATTTGAAAAAGATGAGAGGGTTATGATCCTGAGCCTTAATAACAGCTCACACTTATGATGAATGTCAGATGTATAGGGACATGTTGTGAAAGGGTGTTGAGTATTATGGTAATATGTAGGATTCTGTATTGCGAAGGGTCATGGTCGTAGGCTGGTGACCTTGATGGGTGACCTTTGGTATGGTAATTATCCATAAGGATAATTATTAAGATATCCAAAAAGATATCTATAAAAAATTTGAAAATCCCAATTAATTGTAATATATATACTAATTACGAAGTTTTGGTCTTCTAAAAGCCCATGTTTTATAGTTTTAATCACAAAAGCTACAATTTTGCAATCTTGAAATGGGTTGCAATTATGTAGGTTTTGATGAAAATTTTGCTCATGACCATTGAACCAGAGGGGCACTGGTTGGTCATGAAGGGGGGGAACCAGAGGGATTTGGTTGGCTTGGATGAAGAACGAGAGGAGCTCTGGTTGATCATAAATTTGAGGCTCTGGTTGGGATTGGGAAGCCAGAGGCTCTAGTCTACACAACCGGAGGCTCTGGTTGTGAGTTTGGGTTGTTCCATAGAACGAAAGGGGCTGCGGTCCTAAAGACTTGGTGTTAAGAGAATCTGATATAAATAACCAGCGACTCTAGTTGTGCTTGGAACATTAGACTTGGTCTAAAAAGAAACTCTGAAGAAACCAGAGGGGCTCTAGTCCTAAGGAGTTCGCAAGACAGAGGCTCTGGTCTTTAGAACTAGAGGCTCTGGTTACTGAAATAACACATTTGGTTTGAGTAAGAGTTCTTAGATCGACCATAAGGGCTCTAGTTGCAAAGAGGTAGATTCTTTGATAGCATCCAAGGTTTACAAAGAACTCTTATTGATGCCAGAGGTGATCTGGTTGTGAAGAGTTATGAAGCAGAGGTCCTGGTAACATTAACGGTGCACGTGGTGGTCTTATATAAACTCTTAAACTAGAGGGGCTCTAGTTGTAAAGAGTTGGTGGACCAGAGTCTCTAGTCTATGAGCCAGAGGCTCTGATTGCTTTCAAAGCTTAAAGACTTCTGACATAGCAATGTCTATTCGACCAAATCCCTCTAGTTCCAAAGACTTGTGATTCACAAGCTCTTGTCTATGGAACCAGCTGGTTTCAATGAAAGATTAAAAACATCAAGTATAATCATAGCTAAAAGAGGATATTGGGAACAAGCAGGACCATAGGGGCTCTAATTCTTAAGTCCTTGAATCCAGAAGCTCTGGTCTTTAGAACCAGAGGTTGTGGTTGTATTAGAGACTTATTTAGACTTGAGTCAAGATTTCTTTGGACTAGAGGGCTCTGGTTCCAAAGATTTTGAGAAACAGAGGCTCTGTGTGCAAGGAATGTATGGCTAAGTGACGTACAAGTGTTTCCAATATCCAGAGTCTCTGGTCTAGAATTAGAGGCTCTGTTATAGAGAACTTGGTTTCTTTGCCAACTTTTGCCAGCTTTTGCATGTACCAGAGACATAAAGGATCTTTGGTTTATTTAAGAGAATGCCTTAAGTCGTGAAATTCAGCGTACACATCTTGCTAACAAGGAATATAAATCTTTTCTCATCTAAGGCTTTTGAGAAAAACTCAGCAAGTTCAATATCTGTAGGAACAAAATACATCACTATAGTTCCTTTTTCTACATGGTCTTTGAGAAAATGATACTTGACATCAATATGCTTTATCTTGGAGTGCTGCACAAGATTTATAGAAATAGCCATTGAACTTTTTGAATCACATAATATAGGAATCATTTCATAATGAAACCCATAATCTTTCAGTTGGGTTTTCATCTTGAGTACTTGTGAACAACAACTAGCAGCAACAATATATTATGCTTCTGCTACAGATGCTGAGACACAATTTTGTTTTCTGGATGTCCAACTTACTAGTTTATCTCCCAGAAGTTGACAGCTTCCAGACATACTCTTTCTATCAAGTTTACACCCTGCATGATCTACATCTGTATAGGCTTTTAGATCAAAGCCAGATTTCTTTGGTTATAAGAGGCCCAAGGAGGAGTCTCTTTTAGGTATCTAAAGATCCTCTTGACTGTAGAAAGATGAGATTCTTTCCGATTTGCTTGATATCTTTCACAAAGACAGGTAGCAAACATTATATCTGTCATACTAGCTATTAGATACATGAGTGACACAATCATGCCTCTGTAGGTTTTTACATCTACAGCCTTGCCTGATGGATTAGAGTATAACTTTGCTACTGTGGCCATAGGTGTTCTCATAGATGATGAATTTTAGATATTTTATTTCTTCAAAAGATCGGTCACATATTTGGACTGATTGATGAAAATCCCTTCTGAAGATTGTTTTGTTTGAAGACCCTGGAAGAAACTAAGTTCTCCCATCATACTCATCTCAAATTTACTTTTCATCAGGTTTGAGGATTTTTCACATAATTTGGTGTTAGTTGAGTCAAATATAATGTCGTCCACATATATTTGGACATGTAAAATATCACTTTTGTGCTTTTTGAGAAAAAGAGTTGTGTCAATTGTACCTTTTTCAAATCCATTGGCTGTGAGGAAAGTGGGGAGTGTATCATACCAGGCCATGGGTGCTTGTTTGAGCCCATATAGAGCTTTATCCATAAATTAGACGTACTCTAGATGTTTGGGGTTATCAAATCCAGGTGGTTATTGAACATAGACTTCTTTTTGCAATTTGCCATTCAGAAAGACAAACTTGACATCCATCTGATAAACCTTAAATCCCTTGTGTGATGCATAGGCTAAGAATATTCTTATGGCTTCAAGCCTTGCAACGGAAGTGAAGGTTTCATCATAGTCTATCCCATCTTCCTTGCATTAGCCCTTGGCAACCAGCCTAGCCTTGTTCCTAATCAGTTCTTTGTTATCGACTTTTTTGTTTCTAAATACCCATTGGTCTCGTGGTGGTTTTTTCTTTAGGGGAGTGGCATAAAGGACCAAACTTTGTTCCTCTCAAACTAGAGTGGCTCTTCTTGCATGGCATCTAACTAGTTTGGGTCTTGTAAGGCTTCAGAGACTTTCTTTGGTTCCACCATGCTGAGAAAGTTTGCAAAGAGACATTTATTGGCAGTGATAGACCTTGTTTTAACACTAGATGAAGGATCACCGATTATTTGGTGATGGGGATGGTCTTTTGTCCATTTGGTGCTAGATTAGAGTTCTTGAGTAATGGGATGTAGTTCTTCATTGGTAGGAATGGTTGATGGAACTGCTTGCTCCCCCTCAAATAGGTCTTCTCCAGATTCTTGTTCTGATTCTACGGACATAGAAGAAGTAGATGGTGAAGTAACAGGAGATTGATGAAGAATTGTACCTACAATATTGAGGATCTAATGAACTTCATCACCCGTGGAAGTAAATTTTGCAGTGGGCCCCGGTCCAGAGATATCATCTTCTTCAAACAAGTCTTCAAATAAATGAGTGAGTTCTGATTATGTTGGCTTGAGGTGTAATGAATTAGAAGTCTTGAGTGTTTGCCTGAGTTCTGAACTATGGTGTCCAGGAGTCATGGGTGATGCATCATCAAAAAACACATTGATGTTTTCTATAACAATTTCGGTTCTCTTGATGAATACTCTGTAGGACTTAGCGGTTTGAGAGTACCCCAGAAATATTACCTCATCAGTCTTCTTGTAAAATTTTCTTAGATGCTCTTTGTCATAGATACATAACATTTGCATCCAAAAACCTGGAAATATTTGACATTCAGACGTTTGTGGTTGATGTGTTCATAAGGGGTCTTCTAGTGCCTTTTGTTGATGATTGATCTGTTATGGGTGAAGCATGTAGTGGAGAAGGAGATAGGTAGCTCTGTTGAAGCAAACGTCGTCCTTGCTTCTTCCAAACGGGTTATGTTTCTTATTTCAGTGACACCATTTTGTTGTGGTGTTTTGGCTGCTGACAAATTCTGAGAGATACCCTCATTGATGAGATATTCATCAATTCGATCATTTTTTAACTCTGTTCCATTGTCGCCTCTTAGTTTTATGATCTTGTTTTGTAGAAGGACTTGGAGCTTTTTCATCACTGCGATGAGGAGTTCTGGAACTTCTGATTTCTTTTTGACAAATCAACCCAAGTGTACCTTATGTATTCATCAACTAGTACATGGATGTACTTCCTTCCGGAGACGCTTTGAGTGGAGATGGGCCCATAGATATCAATTTGAAGCATATCCAATGGTTTGGGCATGAGGTTTCGGTTTGGACTTATGAGAGGCTCGTTTTAATTTTCCCATTTCACAAGCAGGGCAAAGATGATATTTTTCAAATTTTAAATCAGGTGTACTTTTAACTGACTTCTGTTTGGTTAATTTCTTTAAGACTTCAAAATTTAAATGTGAAAATCGTTGGTGTCACAGACAATTTTCCTCACTCCTATGGAAAACAAGACACAAAGTATCTTGTCCCACAGAAGATTGGAAGTCCAGGAGATAAAGGTTACCTTCTCTTTTAGCCTTGATAATGGTTTGTCTAGGTTTTGTTTCAATGATACAAAAACCTATACGAAATCTCACTTCCAAAAATTTATCACAAAATTGGCTTATGCTTAACAGATTATGTTTTAAGCTTTCAATATAAGCCACCTTTACTATGGATATGTTTCCTTTAATGAGAGTGCCATACCCCTTGATTGTACCTTTGTTATTGTCTCCAAAAGTCACTGATCCTCCGGATTTTTCGATAAAGAAGGAAAGTTGACTTTTAACACCAGTCATGGGCCTAGAGCAACCTAACTCCATATATCATGGTTGCAAATGTTGGTCCTGCAAGACAAATTAAGGTTTCTTAGGTACCCATTTCATAATCGGTCCTTTCTTGTTAATTTGGGGTGATACACCCTTATTTTCATCAGCCTTCTTGGTTTCAAGCTATTTCTCTTTTCTCTTAGCCTTTGTAGGTTTGGGTTTCTTTTTACATTTCTTCTTCTGAGTTTTAATATGTTCATATATATATATATATATATATATACTAGTTCTGTACCCGCACAATGCGGCGAGAGCCGTGAATTTTAACGATTTTGAAGTTCCACTGGTTTTATTAGAGAAGATTTAATGATGATATAAGTTACACTTGGTCTTTACATATTAATTGGTTCCGGCAAACACTGAAAATTATCTGTTGAAGCCAAGATTTGAAAAAAACTTTAAACAACTCAAGGAATAACTGGATTGATCTAAGGAAGCTAAAATTTTGTTTACTCTAAGAATGGCTAATGTTAAGGAACCTCACAGACTAAAATAATTAGATAAAATGTATTGAATGCAAATTTTGAAGTGTAAAAGATATCTAAATTAAACAACTTTCTTTGGTAGTTATTTGATTCAAATGACTTTACAAATGAAGTTTACAATCAACAAAATAATTTTTTTAAACAAAGACCAGCTAGAGAATCAGATCTGGTTCATCCATTTGTGGATTTGAATTTAGGATAGGGAAGGGAATGGGAGATTTCAGTGTGAGGGGTAATGTTAAAGAAACCTCATAAGCCTCAAACCTAAGAGACTATGTTGAAGTATTATCGTGATCATGGTTTCTAAAGTTGATGATATTTTGAGTTCCATGATTTGAAGCTCCGATAAATATGTTTTAACCCCCTCTTCCAATGACTTCTAAACATAGCTATTTAGATACGAAAGGCTCTTATCAATCTACATTAAATGAAGAAAAAAATCTTTAGATAAAGTCAATGAGAATAGAAGATCCAAAAAAACATCTAAAGGCAACGAAGATAAAGGCAACGAAATTTACAGTCATTAACCAACAACAAATTAGTTCAAAGTCAAAATAAAAGTTTATATAAACAACATACCACCTCAATGTTTTCACAACTTGCATTAAGTGGCATTATATTATCCATAACGATACCATAACCAATAATTGCCTTAACTTCATATGGCATTGTTGGAGATCAGTTGAGTGAGAAGCAGACAATGATTCATTTAAGGATTGCCACTGCAAGAAGAGAGAGAAATTCAGAACTCTGATATGGGAATTAGTTGTATATTGTGAATGAACAATTAATGGAAAGTTAGTTAGTGTTTACATACCTCTAATAGCATATCTAATATGATATTATGGGCAATTCCGGATGGCACTTACCTCCGATAACATATCTATAAACATACAAATATAGAAAGAAGAAACAAAATTATGTGTTTTTAAAGGAAATTAGCTCAATAAGGCATTATTGAGACTAGGTCTATTGCTATTCTGTGAGATGTAGTCAAATACATACATGGGGAGGCTTTTCTTTTGGTAATAAACAGTCTTGTAAGTCCAAGACCACAAACAGTACAAGAAAATAAATAGTCTTGAAACTTAAACAGGAAGAATCCGTAAGTCTACTAAAACAAGTTGGAACTTGAAACATAATATGAAGTGTCTTAAAAAAAGAATAATGAAAACGAATGATACAGTTTGGATGCAACGTGTTCGACAAATGAAAAGAATGATAAAAGGCAGATGATAAACTTGGAAGTCCAGGACCAGAAACAGTCCCTGAAACATTAAGGGGTCGTTTACCAAACGCCTACTCGGGTAAGTGAACACCAAGTCACATTACCTTACCAGATAAATATGGTAAAAGATCAAGAATCTTACCTGGTAAGAGTGAGACAAGGACCAAGAGTCTTACCCGATAAGTGAGAGCGACGACTCTTACCATGGTAAGTGCTTACCGGGTAAATTGTTGCATATGTTACATTTTTGGTGGACTAAAAACTTTACTAGTAAGCACATACTAAACATAAACGATAAGCACTTACCCGATAAGTATTTGGTAAAAGGCCCCTAAGAATCCATAAGTTTGGTAAATAGTCCTGAAATACTTTGCATACAATAACCCTAGATTATGATTAGAAACACTTGTACCTTAGGAGTGGATGGTAATATGAATTTTGCCTCAGCAATTGCAGCCTATATCTCTTTTTGGTCATAGGGTCATATAGATTTGATATTGTAATCCATGCATTCCACATATCTTCCTAAACATAAATATAAACTCTTAGTTCAGAAACAAAGTAAATTGTTAATTTCATATTCCATGAATTGATAATAATGGCTTATGATCTGGCAAGAAGCATGAAATGAGTTTGGTAAACATCAAGTACAATAGGTCCAAAATCACTCCAAACAGCTTCTGAAAATTTAGTGACAAATAAACCATAATTAAACAAGTAACGACTTGTTTGAATTTAAAGAACTGGTGAGTTGGGTAAACATCAAGTAAAATGTCATCCAATAGTAATTCAAAATCGCTCTAACAAGTTTGCAAAACGAAAATGATCCAATAATATTTCGATGACTAACATTATATATATATATATATATATATAATGGAGATGACATATAGCACAACAACTAATTTAAGTTCAAGGGTACGTTTTGCAATCACAAACGAGGCATGTTAGCTTCATCAGGTTATCATGACCTACTAATTCATAACAACTATGGATAGGTTTTCAAGAAAAGATCACAACCTAAAAAACTACAAACCAAAAGGTGACAATAGTCAAGTTTAAATTTGAAAAAGACGACGATTTGTGAAACCACAAGATGTACAAAATGTTGTTTATATGCTACATAGCAGGATTAACATTTATTTTGCTGAAAAAAACTACCTTTTGATTCAACACCTTCTCTGAACTGCAACTAACCCAATGACTATCTAAAGGGCATCAACACAAAGTAAAAAGGACAAGTTAACTTGAAAAATTAGAAGACTGTGACCTCAAATCTTATGCTATAACCAATATACATAAAAACAAATTAGACATACCGAGAAACCAACATTTGATTTCATCCACGAAAACACTAAAAGAAACCTTTAGTCGATCCAAAATGAACACATAATCTGCAAAACTAAATTAGGTAAGTACAGTTAGGGATGTAATTCTCAAGCTCAAGTTAATCTCCAGCTCAAGTTAATCTCAAGCACAAAATAAAACTCGTTCTAATTAATGAGTCGATCTTGATAATACCAATGTTCGATTCGACTCGTTTGTTCCTTTATCATGTGACAGATCACTATATGGCTTAGGAGTTCAGGAATTCGACATATAAATCCATAATATAAATCTAGTAAAATAATCAAATCTCCATTATACAGAACCATGTTCGAAACTTGATTTCATATACGATAAACCATAAATAAAAGTTGTACCAATTTAGGGGCAACAATCTTTAAAAAGCTCTCAAAAGGAGAAAATGGAATGAAAAGCTGTTAAATCAAATAGTGGACAAGGGTACTCATCATATAGCTCTTAATTAGGGGCAGAAATACTAAGCCTCCAAAAGTAGCAATAAGAACACATACACTCAAAACTCAACCAAAGACATGAAGTATTGAATGAGAAAAGAGAAATATCAAAGAAATGGAAGAAAATTACATGTTATGCTCCTTGATGTATTCATTGGTGTGCTTATAAATGCAGTGTCAATGCTATCAGGCCCAGCCACAAGAAATGCAAGATTGTAGGCAAAACTTTTTCGGCGTCCTTTTCATAAAAGGCATAGAAAATATTCATCATTCTGGCCCTCGTGAAGGACTTAATCCCCCTAATCATGCCAAAATCATAATAAATTAGTGATTCATCCACATCAATAGCAGTATGTCCATAATGAGGATCAACATGAAAGAAGCTTGTTTTCAGTTTCTACTATGGCAGACAATTTCAATGAAAAAAGATAGATTCTTCACCTGTATCCAATATGCTTCCACAACACATGAAGAGATTTGAGATTTGTAAGTTGTATGTTATACCCATGACACGTGTCACCCAGATACACTGCCAATGAGCCATGTAAACCTACAGGGTTGCACACAAAGAACACGTATGCTTCCACTAAAGAAAAAGAACCTAAACGTGTGTACCGTTTTGTGATTATTATAATTACAGGGTTTAATCTATAAATATRTAKRTWATTATCTTAAATGTTTTTAGATAATTATATAAGATATTATTAGATAAATAAATAATCATTTTAGATAATGATTAAGCCTTATTAAGAGTTATGGTCAATCTCGAAGACGAACCATAAATAAGGCTTAGGGGCTAAACCAAAATAGAGGATTAGTTATGATAACTAGTTGTAGCCTCAAAACCCTTATGATACAATTATAGAATTAGGATTCTTTGGGCTAGCACCCGGTGGGAGTTCCAAGCATGTTCATGTGTAGACAACCGATAGAGGAAACCAGATTTGGTTTCTTAGTGCTACATCAAAGTTTCAATTTCAACCACAAGATAAATATTTTAAACACCCTATAGTTTGTGTAGATTCGTTTTAATTGTCAATGGATCTGGCTTTGGGTTTTATTTAGAAAAAAAAAATTCTAAACGTTTTTGTAATCGTGTTCTGTTTTTTCCGCTGCGTTTTATCAAGTTATTTTCCCAAACTAAAATCCAACAGTGTTATCAGAGCCACTTTGACAATTGTTACGATTAATCGGAAGTAGTTAAAATGGAATGTCATTAAACGAGATTTTATTTTTCAAAGGATTTCGAAAAAATCAGTTGGTCGGTTCTAATAAAACCATATATGGGCCGAGACTTCTTTTGGCTATAATTCTTTGGGCTTGTTTTAAGCAATTTTAAATTAAAATGCTTGGGCTTATTATCAATTAAAAACTAGTTTTTTTTAATTTAAATGATAGTGCTGGTTTTAAGTTAAAACTTTGGGCCGAATTTCGTTTAAAGTTAGGGTTGGTTTAAAATTAAGTTATGGATTAATTAAAACCAAATATGTTATTTGGATTTTAATAAAAATCTTGTTAGATTTGATCTTTTAAAATCCCGATTAATTTCCGTTGTTAATTATTTTTGTTTTTGGTCAATTATTTGATGTTTATTTAATTGTACCAACTTTTTGTTTTATATTATGTTTAATATTTATATTGTGTAATATATGGATTGCCCCGCCGAGACCCGTGGTTGATTTAGTTATTTATTTTTGACGAAAAATTAAAATGTATTAATTGCATGGGTTGTAATTTTTAATTTTTAATTTTCTAGATAGGACAAATGTAAATAGAATAGAATTATGTTGTATTTATTTAAATCAAAGAAGACGGAGTCCCTGAAGTTCACCAAGATGGCGAGGCCAGTGGGAGCTTGAAGACATCCTTAGTTTGACCGTAGTTGTTGTGTTGGTTCACAACACCACATTAGAGGCAAATCCATATATTATCTTGTGGTTGTTTATTTTGTTTTTTTATTTGTTTATTGCTTTTATTATTGCTATGATAATTGCAAAATTTTTTGAAAATCAAATACAAAAAAATTTCAAATCGGTAATTAAAATATAATATTTTAAAAATGATAATGTTTATAAAAAATAAACCGATTTTTACGAGTAAACTTTAAAACAAAAGTATTTTAATTTTAGAGATAAAATCAAATGTTTTAAAAGTAATTAGAAATTGTTTTTTTTTTATTTAAACCTTTCTAAAACGTAAACTAAACGCCACCCATTTAAGGTACTTGTCAAGTATTATAGATTCCAATATGATTAGTGCGTCGCCAGTCATATCAGATGATAGTAGTGTGAGACAAGGTGCCGAGACTACGAGATTCAAGTGAAAGTTGCACTTGGCCACTCACTTGAATAGTCGTGTTTTGGACGACTGATCCCATTAAACCTGAATTGAGAAATTAGGTGGGATCACGATACCTYARTATRGTYAGTTTACTTAAAAATATCATAGTATSTGAATTGACCTTCTATAAGTATTTTTAAGGCATTGRAGTGAGATTAAACGTGTCTATTTGATATATGATATATTAAATAGAATCTCACGATCACCTAAGAGTTATGTTGAACATAATTGGATGATTCCTACCTAAATAACTTATTTCTCAGACCGTGCATTACCATTTGAAGAAATAGATGAAATATGGATCTTAGCTCAAATAAAATTGATTTTTGAAATGTTAATTTATTTAATTTGAGATTTTAAAAGTCAGACTAAAATCGAACTTGGATATTGTAGATGTCTGCATCCACTCCAAACCCAGAATCGACCACAAACAACCCGTCCCAATTTGCACTCCGGTCTATCCTTGAAAAAGAAAAGTTGAATGGGACGAACTTCCTCGAATGGTTTCGCTTCTTAAAGGTTGTCCTTAAGCATGAAAAGAAGCTTTACGTTCTAGAAAAACACCCTCCAAACACTCCTTCTAGAACTGCATCCGCTGAAGTCAGGGGTGCCTTTGAAAGGCATCATAATGACTCACTGGATAGCATGTCTCATGCTTGCCACTATGACTCCTGAGTTATTAAGGGATCATGAGGACATGACTGCTTGGGAAATAATTTCTTCATTGAAATCTATGTTCCAACAACAAGCCAGGCAAGAGAGGTTTGACATAGTCAGAGCATTGCATGCCTGTATGATGATTGAGGGTTCACCGGTCAGTACCCACGTCTTAAAAATGAAAGGGTATGTTGACCAATTAACCCATCTTGGTTTCCCACTAAATAAGGAATTGGCAATCGACTTGCTTCTCAATTCCTTTACCTAAATCATATGACCAGTTTGTTATGAACTATAATATGAATGGTTTAGAAAAGTCTCTCACAAGGCTTTACGGCATGCTTATAACTGCTAAGAAAAATATTCCCAAGTTGGAAACCCCTAAACCAAAACAGGTCTTGATGATCAAGCCTAAAGGTGGGATAACTAAGAAAAGGAAGGGGGTAGCCAAGAGTAAAACTAAAGTTGGAAGCTCCAACAAGAACAAGGGCAAAGGAAAGATTCCTGATGATGTAGTTTGCTTCAACTGCAACCAAAAGGGGAACTGGAAGAAAAACCGCCCAGCCCTACTGGCAGAGAATAGGAAGAAGAAGGCTAACGCAGCTGGAACTTCAGGTATGTTTACCATTGATTTATTCATTTCTGACTACAAACCCTAGGTATTAGATACCAGATGTGGTACTCATATATGTACTACTTCACAGGGACTAAGAAGTGAAGAGATGATGAAACCAGGCTAAATGGAACTGAGAATGGGCAATGGAGCTAAGGTAGCCGCTATTGCTCAAGGCACATATGATATGGATCTTCCAAATGGCCTTACTTTATCACTTAGCAAGTTTTTATACGTACCTAGCATTACTAGAAACATAGTTTCATTTTCTCAATTACAACAGACTGGATTTATGGTTACTTTCAACAACAATACAATTTTAGCTTATCTTGACAATGTTTTGTATTTCGTGGAGAAACCACGGAATGGTATTTATGAAATTGATAGTCAAAATAGTTGTAATTATGAATCAATATACAATATAAACAATAAACTGATCAAGCAAAGCTTGAATCAAACCTACTTGTGGCATTGTCGTCTTGGACATATAAACAAGAAACGCATAGCCAAACTCCAAGCGGACGGAGTATTGGAATCATGTGATGATTCATATGACACATGTGAGGCTTGTTTACTAGAAAATATGACAAAGGCACCTTTTAAAGGTAAGCTTGAAAGAGCTACAGAACTTTTAGGAGTCATTCATACTGATGTATATGGGCCTTTTAGTTCAGTCACAAGAAATGGACATCCCTACTTCATAACATTTACTGATGACTTCAGTAGATACGGGTATGTTTACCTAATGAAAAACAAATCTGAAAGGTTTGAAAAATTCAAAGAGTTTCAAAATGAAGTAGAGAATCAACTTGGCAAGAAAATAAAAGTACTTCGGTCTGATCAAGGTCGTGAATATTTAAGCCAAGAGTTTATTGAACATCTAAGAGATTGTAGGATAGTATCCCAACTATCTCCTCCGGGAACACCACAACATAATGTTGTGTCCGGAAGGAGAAATAGAACCTTGTTGAACATGGTTTGCTCTATGATGAGTTGTATCACTCTGCCAAAGAGTTTTTGGGGATATGCCCTAGAAACAGCTACCCGAATACTAAATAATGCACCAACCAAAGGGACCGAAAAGACTCCATATAAACTGTGGTCTGGGAAGATCCCAAAACTTTCTTATATGAGAATATGGGGTTGTAATGCTTATGTTAAGCAAGAGGTTTCTAAAAAGCTTAATCCGAGGTCTGGAAAATGCCTCTTTGTGGGATGTCCAAAAGAGACTATTGGATATTATTTCTACAAACCCAACGAGAACAAAATCATTGTTGCAGGACGTGGTGAGTTCTTAGAAAATGATTTTCTATCAAGAACCACAATGGGGAATATAATAAATCATGAGGAAACTCAAGAACCACAAGATGAGACAATGGTTGACCCTGACCAACAACGAGATGATCAACCTCAACAAGTTGTAGAGAAAAATGACGAGATACAAACAATCCGAAAATCATGTAGGAACCATCTTGAGCCTGAAAGATATGATTATCTTACTGGAAATGACATAGTTTATGATGAGCCAGTTACCTACCAGGAAGCGGTATCAGGTTTGAATATGATAAATGGCATGATGCCATGAAGGTCGAAATACAGTCCATGGCAAATAACCAAGTTTGGAACTTGGTAGATGCACCCGTTGGCTGCTAAATCGTAGGATGCAAATGGGTATTCAAAAAGAAAAGTGACATGGATGGGATTGTACATACCTATAAAGCTAGGTTGGTAGCAAAAGGTTTCACACAGACTCAAGGAGTAGAGTATGATGAAACCTTTTCTCAAGTAGCAATGATAAAATCGATCAGCATCCTCCTTGCCATAACTGCATATCATGACTATGAGATATGGCAAATGGATGTTAAAACGGCACTCCTTAACGGATCCTTAAGCGAGGACGTATACATGGTACAACCAGAAGGTTTTAAACATCCAAAGTATCATTGTAAGGTATGTAAATTGCAAGTGTCTATATATGGAATCAAGCAAGCATCTCGTAGTTGGAACCTCCATTTTGACGAGAAAATCAAGGAATTTGGTTTCATAAAAAACGAAGATGAACCTTGTGTATACAAGAAGGTCAGTGGGAGCATAATAGTATTCCTAATCCTATATGTTGATGATATACTAATCATCATAAACAACATCCCAACACTTAAGGAAGTAAAAACATTGTTAGGAAAATGTTTCGCGATGAAGGATTTAGGAGAGGCATCATACATTCTTGGCATAAAGATCTATCATGGTAGATCTAAGCACTTAATTGGATTAAGCCAAAGTACATACATTGACAAAATCTTGAAACGCTTCAAGATGGAGTGTTCCGAGAGAGGAAACTTGCCAATGGTACACGACATACAACTGAGTAGAACTCATGTCCAAGTACTAAAGAGGACATGAACCGCATGAAGGGTGTTCCCTATGCTTCAGCCATCGGTTTAATAATGTATGCCATGCTAGGTACTAGACTGGACATATCGTATGCTTTAAGCATGATGAGCAAATATCAGTCAAACCCAGGTGATGCTCATTGGGTAGCAGTAAAGAATATCCTGAAATACCTGAGAAGAACTAAGGATATGTTTTTACTGTACAGAGATGAAGAAAAAGATTTATGTATCCAAGGATACACATATGCTAGTTTCCAGACCGACCGTGATGACTTTAATTCATAATTGGGATATGTGCTTGTGTTAAACGGAGGTGTTATGAGTTGGAAGAGCTACAAACAAAGCACAATAGAAGACTCAACTATAGAATCATAGTACATTGCAGCATCAGATGCCGCAAAGGAAGCTGTTTGGATGAAGAAATTCWTCTCTGACCTTGGGGTAGTTCCTAGCATATGTGACCCTGTCGAGATCTATTGCGACAACGAGGGTGCCATAGCTCAAGCAAAAGAACCAAGGTCACATCAGCACTCTAAGCATATATTAAGAAGATTGTTACACCCCACCCTGTGAAAGTGTAAGTAAGAAGTATCTTACTCTAGTCAATAGGACTTCGTCTATTGAAGCGGTCTGGACTAAGATCTCTCATGCAGAAGATCAAGAACCAGAGCTCTTACTCAAGAGTGAAGGTTCCATACATAAAGAGCCCACGCTCTATCCCCGTGGACGATCAAGCCTTATGCACCAAAAAGCATAAGCGCTTGACACAAAGCTTCAACTCCAAGATCCAGAGCCTCTGCATAGTACATGCAGAGCCTCTGCATATGCAGAACCTCTGCATAGTACATGCAGAGCTTTTGTATGTTACAAGCAGAGCTTCTGGCCACTCTCTTCATGGAACGCACATGCTAGCCCAAACTTTCTCGCAAACCTCTAACAGATTTAAGGCGGCTTGACCAAGTCTGCTCCGCTTTTCAAGGGAAGTCAAAGATAAGGATGCAGACTAGTCAGCTCAGAATTTCAAGCCTATTTTATAGCATAGTTGTTAGACCTATGCGTATATAAGGAGGCTTCCGCTTCGGGTTTAAATAACCTGAGAAATCTTACTTGTAATATACGGAATTATTGTGAGATTACGAGTTTTGATTGTTCTTTACATTCATCAATAAAAGCATTCGACATATTCAAGTCATTTTATTGTTCTTATTTATACTTTGAATATTTCGATTAATCATTTGTGGTACACTGTTTGTTTTCACTCCTATTATTTATAAACTGTGTTTTACTGCAAATTAAGAGTATCTGAGTTCCAACAATTGGTATCAGAGCCTGCTAATCAAATTCATTGATTAGTCGATCGATATCCATCTGGATTCTACTCTTGATTCTTTTTGATTATTCATTTTAAAAAGAAATTTCAATCTTATTTTTCTCAGTTTAAAACGTTTGCTTTTGTGTAATCTGGAAATCAATTTTTTTTTGTCGATCATCTTTCTCGTCAATCTTCTTCTCAAAAATTTTAATCAAAAATGTCGTCTCAATCATAGAACTGCATGTATAGTGCCGGTACGTTGACCAAACCTCCAACTCTCATTAAGGAAGAATATCCCCAACGGAAAATTCGGATAATAAATTTTTATGAGGGTCTTGACCTCGAACTCTACGAGTCAATTTTAAATGGCCCCTATGTCCCTACCACCATTATTCCTCGTATTCCTGTTGTTGGTGATACATATGAGGTAACTGCCAGGCGAGTACCCAAACTTCATCATGACTGGAAAGATGAAGACAAATGCAGAGTGGAGGTGGATCAGAAAGACAAAAGGCTTTTGATCATGGCACTTCCCAATGAGATTTTTCAATCTCTTGATGCGTGCGACTCTGCCAAGGATCTATGGGATCAACTAGAAAACCAGTTGGAAGGAGGTATAAAGATGAAGAAGAACCGTGATGCTCAATGCTTGAACGAGTACAACAGCTTTCAGGCGCTTCCCGATGAGTCTTTAGAATAGACTTATCACAGGTTCAATACTCTGATCAATAAATTTCGCAAATGTGATGTGATCAAAACCCAAGAGGAGAACAACATGCTCTTCTTAAAAAGATTGAATGCAGAATAGGGAAACCTGACGATGTCTCTCCAAGCGAATCAAGATCAGGAGTAATGGACGTTGCACGACGTGTATGGGACTCTGCAAGCTCAAGAACAAGAGGTGTAGAAAGCCAAGGTCGCTGTGGGTGGACCTCTGGCTCTTGTCTCTAATTCAAAAGAGACAGGATCTAGCCAGCCACACAGAGAGCAAAGATCCAAAGAGGAAAGATGGAAGGGAAAGAAGGCTCTCATCATTGAGAGTGATGAAGAAGACAAAGCTTCTAGCTCTAAAGACGATGATATAAGTGCCTTTACACAATCCTTGGCCCTGATCACCAAGGAATTCCAAAGGAAGTTTGGGAAGAAGGTCTTCGAAAAGCGAGGAAGACAGAGCGATTGAAGCAGAGGCAAAAATTTTGAAGGAAGGAACCCTCCCTCTATTTTAAACAAGTAGGAGGAAGAGCCATCGGACAAGAAGAAGCAAGGTGTTCGATGTTTCAGATGCGGCAAGATGGGGCACTACTCCAAAGAGTGCAGAGGCCCTTTGGTGAAAGACAAGTTGTACTATAAAAACAAGTACAAGTATAATCGATCACAAAGGATCCTCATGGCAGAACAAGAGAACTAGGTCTTTGACTCCTCGTCTCAATAAGAAGATCAAGCCAATTTCTGTGGGATGGCTATCGAGAATGACAGAGAAAAGTTTGGATCTGACTCTGACTCCTAGGTATGTTCCATCTCTGGCTATTCTCATTCCGACCTGGAAGAAAGCATCTCTGCTTTGACAAATCATTTCGTCAATCTACAGCAAAAGCTCTATGTCGAAAAATCCAAAAGAAAATCCTTGGGAAAAGAAAAATTATTTTTTGAACGAGAGACAGAGCTGCTAACTATAGAGAAACAAGAGCTATCAGCGGAAAATGAGAAACTTTTACAAATAAAACGATCCACTAAAACAAGTCTTAAATCAGATTGCTTAAAATTAAAAGCGGCAATAAAGAAGAAAGAAACAGAGCTTCTAGAAAAGAAACGTGACAGATTAAACTCTGAGGCCCTAAAAGATTATTTTCAAAARGAAAGAGAGTTCCTACACCAGAGCTTACAAAGAAAAGAGCTCTTGATCAAGAAATATCAAGACACTCAGTAGGTGTATGAAAAAGTAAATTCTCAACAGGATAAAGCAGGATTAGGTTATACAGACCTAGACCTCACCTGGAAAAAGAAAACTACTTAGGTTGGGCGAAAAACAAAAACCAGATTTTCCTATTTTGTATACAGCTTCACCGTTCAAAAGATGTAGGCTTGAAAGTTGAGCCAGAACTCAAAGGTTGAAATTTAAAAATATCTCTTACTATTTAAAATGTGTGCCTCAAGTCGATTTAAAATGCATACAGAAGACAAACGAGATTTTTTGTTTTGGCTCTACAAATCTCGAACATCTTAAGACTAAGAGTGAGGTTGTCAAACCTAAACCAGATGAAATCAAGAGTTCATCCGCAGAAAATTTTCTTAAAACTCTGTATCCAAAATCATTGGATGACTTCACAGAAACGATAAGACAGGTTTTCGAGCAAGATTTGCTTGAGACCTTGAATTATCCTCCTAAAGGTCATGCAGATTCTTCTGAGTATAACTCCTCGGATACTTTTGAAAGTCCCACAAAACAAAAGACGGAAGAAGCCTTTAGCTCATGCATACGAGAATCTCAAGTTCTTAATGATACCTCTGTATTTCGATATTCACACAAGGATATTCTTAACTCTGACTCTGAGTCAGAGGTGGACTCGTTTAAGGAGGAAGTTGAGACAGAGATTGTAGCCAAAGAACCAGAGGTTGCAAAACCCCCTATTGAGAAAAATATTATTCTAGGTTATGGTCATGTAAGCATGACAACAAGCGCTAAATCCGCTCCCAAGTTTGAATACTGGGTAAAGAGTACAAAGTCTGTTTCTTCTGCATCGAAGGGCTCAATTTCTAAATCTAAGCCAATTAAGTTCACTCTGGAATGGAAGGGAAAATCTACTGCATGCTCTAATTTCAATTCCTCTGTTTCAGAGAGGCCTCTGAAGGCCAAAGGAGTAGGAAAGAAGAAAACAGAGAAGACTCATTCATTGTCAACATAATTAGATCTAGATAGGAAGTTTGTTAGAACTACTAATGCTAGGAATGATTGTAATAATATGTTCTTTAAATCTAATAAATCATTTTGTCATTCAAAATGTGTTCATAATTGTGAATGTTTCTCTTTGCTGCGTAAATTAAAGCAACATTTCTCTGACCCTAACTGTATTCTCTCTGGGTCATCAAGGATGAAATCCAAGAAGACTCAGAAGAGAAAGAAGGCTTCTAAAGCGAAGTTTGGTAACTCAGGTGATGAGTGAAGCCTCTCCCTAAGCCTAAAAAGCTATCTTTTGTCCCTAATCATCGAGGACTCATTATGAAATGGGTACCTAAATCCCTAATATTTGTTTTGCATAAGCCGCATGTGGACATTTGGTATCTTGACTCTGGATTCTCAAGACACATGACCGGTTATAAGAGGTTGCTTTCCTCATACAGAGAGAAGATTAGAGGAAAAGTAACCTTTGGGGATAACATGCAAAGAAAGATAAAGGGATATGGAGATCTACTACAAGGTAAGGTTTCTGTCTCTAAGGTTGCTTATGTCTCTGGGCTTAAACATAATCTTCTGAGCATAGGTCAACTATGTGATTCTGGCTATAATGTCAAGTTCCAAAAAGAAGCTTGCTCTATTATGTCAGAATCAGGTCAGGAGTTGCTAAGAGCCAAAAGAAAGGGAAATCTATATCTCATGAACTTCTCACCAAAAGATAATTTAGAGACTCTCTGTCTCGTGTCTCACAAGTATGAAGAAGCTTGGCTATGGCATCACAAGTTGTCTTATCTAAATTTCCAAAATATAGAGAAGCTTATGAAGAATAATTCGGTTGAGGGACTTGCTGCCATAAAGTTCGAAAACGACCATCTCTGCCCTGCAACACCGCTTGTTTCACTCAAAATCGATAGTTGATCGTGAAAAGATTCACATATGAACTTTTTCATGGAAGAAAGCCTTCTATAAGTTTTCTTCATATATTTGGTTGTACTTGTTACATTCTCAACAATCGCGACCAACTTGGAAAGTTCGATCCAAAGCTGATGAATGAATTTTTCTTGGATATTCTTCAGTATCCAAAGCCTTAAGAGTATTCAACAAACGAAGACAGACGATAGAAGAATCTATTCATGTCACCTTTGACGAATCTCAATCAGCTAATTCAAGACCCATCTTAAATGATGAGGATGAATTAGAAAACTGGATGTTCTCTCACTATGTGGACAACCTGAAGCTTCCAACAGTGCTCCTCTCAACACTGAATCCCCTGAAGTTGAAGATGATCCACTTATCATTCCAGTTACAACTAGTCACTCCAACGCTTCTTCTTCAGAGATCGATGTCGTGCCCATTAGCTGTATTCCTTCTTCTACTTCAAACGATGATCAATCAATGAATGAAATGCCTTTGGTATCTGAACCTATTTCAGTCGCTGAATCTGAGGCTCCTTTGGCGATAGTCCCTATTGCTGAAGATACTATAGCTGAAGCCTCATCTTCTGTTACTGAACTTGCCTACTCAGATGAAATTCCTCTATCTGCTCAGCGATGGACAAAAGACCATCCAATTCATCAAGTTCTTGGTGATCCAGATGCAGGTATTAGGACTCGTCCTGGTCTAGGTAATATTTGTCTCTTTGTCAACTTTCTTTCTTTAGTTGAACCCATGAAAATCAATGATGCTATCTCTGACCCTAGTTGGGTCCTTACCATGCAAGAGGAGCTCATTAAGTTTGATAGGAACAAAGTTTGGTACCTTGTCCCACGTCCATCTGACAAATCTGTGATAGGCACCAAATGGGTTTATCGAAATAAGTTGGATCAAGATGGTGCGGTTACTTGTAACAAGGCTCGACTTGTTGCTCAGGGTTATAGACAAGAAGAAGGGATCGACTATGATGAGACCTTCACACCAGTAGCTAGACTCGATGCAATTCGACTCTTTCTAGCCTTTGCTGCCCATAGAGACTTTAAAGTCTACCAAATGGATGTAAAGAGCGTTTTCCTAAATGGGAAACGTCAAGAGGAAGTTTATGTTGAACAACCTCCAGGGTTTCTGGACCCTAAGTATCTAAACCATGTCTACAGGTTGGATAAAGCTCTTTATGGGTTAAAACAGGCTCCCCGTGCCTGGTATGATACTTTTTCCTTATTTCTCATCTCTGAAAAATTCGTTCGTGGAAAGATTGACCAGACATTATTTCTTAGGAAAGTTAAAGGTCACATCATTCTAGTCCAAATTTATGTCGTCGATATTATATTTAGTTCCACTAATCCCTCTTTGTGCTTTTGGTTCGCTAATCGCATGAAGAAAGAATATCAGATGAGAATGATGGGAGAACTAACCTTCTTTTTAGGTCTCCAGATCAAACAATCAGATAAAGGTATCTTTATCAATCAAAGTAAGTATGTTCGTGACATGCTGAAGAAGTTTGATTTATCCAACAGTTCATCTATGAAGACTCCAATGGCTCATCCACTCTTTTTAAACAAGGATCCAAATGGAAAGCCTATAAACGTTACTGTTTATAGAGGAATGATCGGCTCCCTGCTGTATCTAATAGCTAGTCGACCCGATATCATGTACTCTAAATGCTTATGTGCAAGATATCAAGTTGAACAAAAGGAATCCCATCTGATTGCTGTAAAACGCATCTTCAGATATCTTAAGGGAACTCCTACCATGGGTCTTTGGTACCCTAAAGGTTCAGGCTTTGACGTAATCGGTTACGCGGATAGTGATTTTGCAGGTTGCAAAATTGATAGGAAAAGCACCACTGGAGGTTGTCAGCTTCTAGATGGAAAGTTGGTGAGCTGGACAAGCAAAAAGCAAAACTCAGTGTCCACATCAATAGCTGAAGATGAATACGTAGCCGCTGGTAGTTGTTGTGCTCAAATTCTTTGGATGAAAAACCAGCTGATGGACTACGATCTTCAGTTTTCAAAGGTTTATATCTATTGTGATAGCACTAGTGCTATTGCAATTGTAAACAACCCTTCATATCACTCCAAGACCAAACATATTGAGATCCGATATCATTTTATCAGAGATCATGTTATGAATGGTGATATTGAACTTCACTTCGTTCCAACTGAGTACCAACTCACTGACCTTTTCACCAAGCCTCTTGATGAGACAAGATTCAACATCTTGATCAGCGAATTGGGGATGTTAAACACAGAAGACTAATCTTTAGTTATTAAACATCACTCAATAAGTGAAATGATTCAGTGCTCTATCTCTGACACTGAACTCTTGAGTAAATATATATATTCTCTCTAAGGTATATTTATTCTTCCCTTTTCTTCGACTTAAAACCTTCACTGAAGCTTTTCATCTTCAGTGACTTAAAAGTTTTAAAAGTTGGTTTCAGTGATTCTCTTATCACTGACCATATATAAGTATATCTTTATACTTATTCTCTTAAAAATCAAACATGATCATTGAATCTCTTTGATCAGTGATTAAAATATTTTTAAATGGTAGGTTCAGTGATTCTTCTATCACTAACACTTATGTCTTAAAACCTTTGCTGAAGCCTCTCTCCTTCAGTGACAAAAATGTTTTAAATGGTCTTTTCAATGTTTAGTTAAACACTGTATGACTCTTCGTTTTCTTAAAAACCCTTCGTTTTTAAAAGAAAAATAGTTAATGAACCGTCTTTATGACGACATTTTCTATTTACTATGTGCAACGCTTTGAGATGCGCAAAAAGGTATTGGCATACGCTACCTCATTTAATGTCATCCAATCATGGATGAGAACCTGCCATTTTTCATCATGGCCCCTTTCCCCAACCGTCGTCTTTTCTCTCTCTCATATTTCTTTCTCTCTCTCATATTCCTTTCTCTCTCCTCCTACCTATAAATATGAGACCTCTCCTCGACTTTTCTCTTTACGCTTTCAAAATTTCTAAGATGAACCTCTGCTAAAATTTCCAAAGCAAGAACTCTCACAATCTTCTCAAGAACCTTTCGATTTTTTCTCTCAAATCATTGAGGTCAAATACTTTTTTTTCTTTATCTTCTGTTAAGAAATAAGTTTAATGATTTCAAGAAACTTGTTCTCTTGAAATATTAAACAATAAAGATTATTTAACTAACTCTTACTTGGTTATAATCTTATTTCTATAAATACATTCTACTTGAAAAAACCCTAATCCTTCTTTAAGGTTTTTTCAAAAGAAGTTTTTATCGATTCAAAAACTTATCTATATTCTTCTCCAAAACAAGTCTTGGTTTTAAATAACAATCTATTTTATCTTATTCTTATTAAAAACAGATGGCTGCCAAGAACGTTAGCTTCTCTCTCGATGAGGTATCCTTCAAGGCCAACAATCACATTGCCTTGTTGGATATTCCCTCGTCCAATGCAAACTACCAAGAAGCGGCCAACTTTCTCAAACAGTCGTCGCTTGGTTTCGCTCTCAACCATGAACCCATCATGGTCAAATAACTTCTCCAGCAGTTCTGGTTCACTGCTGAGGTCGTGGACGTCGAGGTCAAGCCTGACAGACACGTTGAACAGGTCAACTTCACCTTCAACCTCATGGAACTGAAGTTTGGCATGAACACCTTGAGGACGACTCTTCGCCTTCCCAAAGTCCCCTACGACAACGAACCTACTACGGCCGAGATCATCGAGTGTCTCGATGCCATTGGCTATCAATGACCAATGAAGAAGGACTCAAATGCTCTCATGAAGTCTTTATAAAAGATTGAGAAGAACAGGATGCCAGCTATCTACCAATACTTGTTCTCTCACTTCATCCAGTCAATGGATAGAAAGACTGGAGGTCAGGACCAGGCCTCTAGGATCGCCTTGACAATAGGTTTTTCTGCGATTCAACGTCATAATATAAATTATGTTGTGGTCATTTTCGATGACCTAGTGCTGAAGTTGAACAAGCGCCAGCGAGAAAAGGTGGTGCCTTACACCAGGTTTCTTTCGATGGTCTTTGCTAAGATCTTTGGAGATCATTACTCCACGGAAGGTAACCTCCAAGTTTCCAAGCTTGGATCCAGGATTCTGGATCGTAAGCTGAGGGACAGTGATGTGGCACTTTCTTCTATAGTGTCCTTTACTACCTCCTCTCCTCGAGTGGCCAGGACAAGGGTAAACCCCCCCCCCCCCGAGTCTATCCCAGCCACCAAAACCTCCTCCAAATGACCTTCTCAACCAACTCTTGGTTCTCCTCAGAGAGCCAAGAAGGCCAAAAAGGGAATAGCCACGTCTCTGGCTGAAACCTCTCGACAGGTTTCAACAATTAAAACTAGCCTTAACCCCAAGCCACTTTTAGCTAACCCTCCTAGCTCTTCAGTGATTCCTCCCATCACTGTCATATCAGTGGCACCTACCCCAACCGCCTCAGCAATTCAAATCACTGAAGGTGTTAATATCAGCGCCGCCACCGCTAAACACCCTCATCTCTTCTCAACCATTTTCTCTTCTCCTCCTTCCTTGGTCTTTACACGTGTTGATGATGTATCAGCGATCGTCCTCCCTAATATTGAAACACACACCACTAGACCTGAGGTTGCTCCTCTCGACGCTCCTCAACATACAGATGTCCATCTTTTCGAGGGCATCTTTGCTCAAGCCAATGACAATCCTTTCGATGTCATTGATGGCCCCTCAGGTATTCCATCCTCCTACCCTTTCATTTCTACTAACCATGAGCCTCTTGTTGCTCACTCTTCCTCTATTGTAGGTCCTTTTTCTATGCATCAGCCAAATGCTAAAGAAGAGAAGAAAGAAGAAGAGAAGGAAGCAGATGGAGGGGATGAGGAGATTGATGATGACTATGATATGGCATTTGATGTCAAACTTCTCCTCCTAGCCGTTGATTCAGTTTTCTACAGGATGATTGAAGTTCACCGAGAGATGCCCCGCAAGGCTGACCTTGAWGCGGACCTCTCAGCCCTCCGAGCAGACGTTCAAGAAGTTCAGAGTCAGCTCTCAACTCTCCAAGACGCTATAAGAGCCAACGCTGAAGCCATTGTTGTTCTCTCCAGTAGAGCTGATGATGCTCAGGTTCTCTCTTTTCAGCAAACGGGCCTTCTTCAGCAGATCCTGGATGTTGTTCGTCAACCAGCTCCAGTGATCCCACCCTCTTTCTCTATTGATGATCGCGCTCAGTTCAATGAGACGCGTGAGGCAACAACAACTCTAGCCAATGCTCAATCAAGGCTAGAGAAAATGATGGTTATCCAGCTGTAACAACCCTCTCAATTCCCATATACATATAATCCACATACATATTCTCAGAATACTAAAAATAGTATTGTTACAAAACATATACTAACAAAAACTCACTTTCATACATTTATGAGTAAACAAATATCATCAACATTAAAGTTTTCCCTTTCCTTTATCCTACGAGGTAAGATGACCTGCAAAACCGGTTAGTCCAGCAGCTTAGCGTTAGACCCAAAAGGTCTAGTGAGTGCATAAATCTCAAACAAATAACACACTTTCTAAACAATCAGTTCATAATCAAACCTGTTCAGATACATATACTCATTTCATCTCTCTCGCAGTTACACCGCCATTACATCTCTCTCGCGGTTACACCGCCATTATATCTCTCTCGCGGTTACACCGCCATTACATCTCTCTCGCGGTTACACCGCCATTACATCTCTCTCACTGTTACACCGTCATTACATCTCTCTCGTTAGAATATATCAAAAATTCTAACACATTATCTGGATTTGAAGTCCGGTCAACCTTGTCCGGATATGAAATTCGGACAAACACTTAGAATATCAAGAGGGTTACATCATCTCCGGTCAACAATCCGAATAACACCTTGTATAAGCTTTTTCCTGTTAACACTTAGAATTAAGTCAATATCTTTGTCCGGATAACAAGTCCAGACAATACCCCGCTCAAGACTTAACCGATTTAAAATAATCCGGACAATACATCGTCCACCCTTTCACCAATTTAAAACAATCCGGACAATACATCGTCCAACCTTTGACTGATTTAGATGAGATCCGGTCACCTCTTGAACGGTTTAAGGAGAACTCAGGACACTCTTTGTCCGATTTAAAGACTTAACCAAATATTTATGAAATGCAGTTCATAAATAGTAGATTCTAGCAGAAAAGAAGTAATAACCAATACTTTAAAGCAATATACACTCACCTTTGATTATAAATTTTGACTTCAATATCTGTAGCTTCTTTTCACTCTTTTCTCTCTACAATTTTCTTCTCAAATCAGCCAAACAAAGAGAGAGTTTTCTTTATCAAAGGCACTTGCTATATATAGCAAGTGCCATAACCGCCTTTTACTACAAGGTGGCTATAAAACTCTTTCCCCCCACACACCAATCCTCACACACACACATACGTATATATATATATATAAGTATATATATATATATATATATCAAATTCTCAAAATATAAATTTTTAAACCGGAATATTACAACTTTCCCTCCTTAAAAGAATTTCGTCCCGGAATTCCTTTTAAGCAAAAAGATAGGGATACTTCATCTGCATCTCTGATTCTGATTCCCAGGTGGCGTCTGGTCCCTTGTGATAACGCCATTGAACTTTTACTAACCCAACTTCTTTATTTCATAATTTCTTCACCTTGTAGTCAGTAATCTGTTCAGGGTTTCTTCAAAGCATAACTTTTCATCTACCTTAATTTCAGGTAACTGCACTGCCACATCCGGGTTTATTAGACACTTCCTTAAATTTGACACATGAAACGTGTCATGGATCCCACTTAGCTCTAACGGAAGTTCTAGTTTGTAGGCCACTTCTCCAATCCTTTCAGTAATAAGGATTGGTCCAATGTACCTTGGACTTAACTTTCCTCTCTTACCAAAACGTACTATTCCTTTCCATGGTGATACCTTCAACATCACTCTATCACCTACTTGAAACTCAATCGGCTTCCGATGTTTATCTGCATAACTTCTTTGTCTATCTTGTGCGGCCTTCATTCGCTCTCGAATTACTCCTATTTTATCTGCAGTTTGTTGAACCAACTTAGGCCCAGCTAACTGTTTTTCACCTATTTCGTTCCAACATAAAGGAGTTCGACATTTGCGTCCATATAGAACCTCGAAAGGTGCTGCCTGAATACTCAAATGGTAACTATTATTGTACGCAAATTCCACCAGAGCCAATTGACTATCCCATGATCCTCCAAAATCAATGACACATGCTCTAAGCATATCTTCCAATGTTTGGATAGTTCGTTCACTTTGTCCATCAGTTTGAGGGTGATAAGATGTACTTAACTTAATCTGAGAACCCTTCTCTCTTTAAAAGCTTTTCCAAAACATAGAAGTGAATCGACTATCTCTGTCTGAAATAATTGATAGAAGAACACCATGATGTGTCACTATCTCATCAATATACAGTTTTGCCAATCTCTCCATTGGATAAGATTCTTTCATAGGTAAGAAGTGTGTAGATTTGGATAACCGATCTACTATCACCCATATAGCATCATAACCTTTTGATGTTTTTGGCAATTTGGTTATGAAATCCATAGTGATGTGATCCCACTTCCATACTGGAATTTCTAAAGATTGCAACTTACCGTAAGGACGTTGGTGTTCAATCTTTACCTGAAGACATGTTAAGCATTGCTCAACATGCTTAGCTATATCCTTCTTCATACCCAGCCACCAATAATGTTGCTTCAAATCTCGATACATTTTATTTTTACCTGGATGAATTGCAAAACGTGACTTATGAGCCTCACCCAAAATACGTTTTATGAGATCACCATAGCATGGTATCCAAATTCTATTCTGGAATTTCCAAAAATCTCTATCATCTTTTACCAAATTAGATATTAATCCACCCAATCTTTCCTGTTAGACCTTATCCTTTTTCATTGCCTCATATTGAAATTCTCGTAACTCTTCTTGAATATTGGGTAACAACTCAACTCGTAAAGCTATAGCTTTGATGGTTCCACTTTTCTCTTGTTGACTTAATGCATCGGCTACTACATTTGCTTTTCTTGGATGATACAAAATTTCACAATCATAATCACTTACCAATTCCAACCATCTTCTCTGATGCATATTCAGGTCTTTCTGATGGAACAGATGTTGCAAGCTTTTATGATCTGTGAAGATTTGACATTTCGTTCCATACAAATAATGCCTCCATATCTTCAAAGCAAACACTACTACCGCCAATTCCATATCGTGAGTAGAATACTGCCATTCATGATCTTTTAACTGTCTAGAAGCATAAGCTATTACCTTTCCACGTTGCATTAGTACACAACCCAAACCCATCTTTGATGCATCACTATATACCACAAAATCTTCCATTCCATCTGCAAAGATAGAAATGGTGCACTGCATAACTTATCCTTCAATATCTGAAAAGCCTGAGCTTGTGCTTCATCCCACTCATATTTAACATTCTTCTTGGTTAGCTTCGTTAAGGGAGTAGCTATACGAGAGAAATCCTGTATAAACTTACGATAATACCCAGCCAATCCAAGAAAACTTCTGACTTCTGTTGGAGTCTTTGGAGCTTTCCATTTTTCAATAGCTTCAATCTTGAGTGGATCTACTTTAATCCCTTCTTTTGAGATAACATGCCCTAAAAACTGAACTTTTCGCAGCCAAAATTCACACTTTGACATCTTGGCATACAGTTTCTCTTGTTTCAACAATTCCAGAAGTAATCTCAAATGATGTGCATGCTCTTCTTCCGACTTAGAATATATTATAATATCATCAATGAAAACAATCATAAATTTATCAAGATAGGGACGACACACCCTATTCATCATGTCCATAAAGGCAGCAGGCGCATTTGTGAGTCCAAATGGTATAACCAGAAATTCATAATGACCATAACGTGTACGGAATGCCATTTTCGACACATCTTCATTCTGAATCTTCAATTGATGATAACCAGATCGTAAATCAATCTTTGAAAAATAAGTAGCTCCAAGCAATTGATCAAACAAATCATCAATTCTTGGGAGAGGTTTTTTATTGTCAGTTTATTCAACTCCCGATAATCAATGCACATCCTCATTGATCCATCCTTCTTTTTCACAAAAAGCACCGGTGCACCCCACAGGAAAATACTTGGTCGGATAAAACCTTTATCCAACAATTCTTTCAATTGAGACATTAACTCCTTTAATTCAGAAGGAGCTAATCTATATGGTACACGCGCAACAGGTGCTGCTCTAGGAAGTAATTCAATTTGAAAATCAATCATTCGATCCGGAGGTAGATTTACCAAATCTTCTAGAAATACCTCAGGAAACTCCCTTACGATTGGAATATCCTCCATCTTTCCCTTTTCTTTCTTCATATCTATAGCACATGAAAAAAAACTAACACATCCCTTCTGTACATACTTCCTAGCCTTTAGAACTGAAATTAGGCTAGAATAACGATCCCGTCGATTTCCATAAATCACAACTCTTCCTTTTTCAGGCAAGTCTATATGAATCATCTTTTCATTACAGACTATGTTGGCTTGGTTTTTAGCTAACCAATCCATGCCTATAATTATATCAAATATCCTTAAAGTCAAAGGAGATAACTGTATAGGTACCTCACATCCTTCTATACTTATAAAACATTCATCAATTCTTTACTCAATGCTTTAGATTCTAAATGTGCGTAATTAACAAATGATGGTGTCACAAAAGAACGATTTGTACCCGAATCAAATAAAATTTTGGCACATACTGAATTAACGATGAATGTACCTGTTACCACTTCAGGGTGCTCTTCCGCCTCGCCTCTCGTCATCTGAAAGGCTCTCCCTCTTGTAGACTCCCCATGTTTTATCTCTCCTCTATCACTTGTATTAACACGATTATCCATTTGTCCCCGACCTGTTGGCACATAACCAGGTCCTCGGCCCCCAGAATATCCAGATCCCCGTCCTCCAACAAAACCAGACCCTCGACCTTTAGCTTGCGGACAATCG
>NC_037529.1:41083790-41084901 GCF_001531365.2 Cynara cardunculus var. scolymus
CCATCTGTATTTTGTTAAAGAAATAACATAAACAGGAAGATATAGGGTTAGAAATGTACCAAGAGTATAGAAAAAGTTTTTAAACAAGAAAAAACTTCTTTTGAAAAAAAACCATAAAAAATAGGGTTTTTCAAGTAGAATGTGTATAAAGAAATAGATTTGTTAATCCAAAAGGAAATGATTAAAAATCTTTACACTTTAATGCATTTAGAAAACAAGGTTCTTAAAGATTAAACACATTTCTTAAAACATAGAAGAAAACAAGATTCTGACCTTTTGAATGTGAAAAGGAAAGGTCGAAAAAGAGGGTTTGAAGAGAGTTCTTGCTTTGGAGAAAATATTAGCAGAAGTTCGTCTAATGTTTTTGAAAGCGTAAAGAGAAAAGTGAAGAAGAAATCTCATATTTATAGGTAAGAGTAGAGATAGAAGAAATATGTGAGAGAGAGAGAAAAAGACGACGGTTCAAAAAGTGGTCATGATGAATAATGTGACACGTTCTCATCCACGATTGGATACCATTTAATGAGGTAGCATAATGACAGGTCATTTTGTGCGTCTCAAAGCGTCGCTCTTAGAAAACAGAGAATGTCGTCATAAAGACGATGCATTTATTATTTTCTTCTAAAAACAAAAAAATGTTTTTAAGAATATGAAGAGTCATTCAGTTAAAAAAGTACTGAGAGACTTCTTTTAAAACAATTTAGCACTAAAAACGAGAAAGTATTCAGTGATGGTTTTAAGACATCATGTTTTAGTGAAAAGAGTCACTGAAATTGGTATTTAAAAAACTTTTGATCACTGAAGAAAAGAGTTAGTGATCGTTTTAGATTTTTAAGATAAAGTATAAACTTATACTTTAAGATGTGGTGAGTGTTGAGAATCACTGAGACCGCCTTTTAAAACATTTTATCACTGAAAAAAAAAGTATTCATTCAAGGTTTTAAGTTTTGAAAAGAGAAGAGTAATCATACCTTAAAAGAGTATATATATATATATATACTCAAGAGTTCAGTGTTAAGTATAGAGCACTGAATCACTTCACTTACTAAGTGATGTTTAATGACTGAAGGTTAATCTTCAGTGTTCAACATTCCCAATTCGCTGATCATGA
>NC_037529.1:41088476-41114749 GCF_001531365.2 Cynara cardunculus var. scolymus
AGAAGAAGGAGAAGAAGAAGGAGAAGAAGAAGGAGAAGAAGAAGGAGAAGGAGAAGGAGAAGGAGAAGGAGAAGGAGAAGGAGAAGGAGAAGAAGAAGAAGAAGAAGAAGAAGAAGAAGAAGAAGAAGAAGAAGAAGAAGAAGAAGAAGAAGATTTAGATCTATTTATCTTGTTAGACTTCTTAGGAAAGGATGCTGTGACAGTGGATTTACCTTTGTCTTTGCACCTAGAACTCAATGTTAAGCATTTCAGCTTTTGATTTGCCATTGAGGGCATTGTAAAGGTTAACCGTCAGCGTATCTAGTGCAGAAAGACTAGAAAAAGAAGAGGGTTCATTCAGGATACATACTTGAGTAATAGAGGATGGCTCATAAGAGGTAGATGCTTTAGACGATCCTTCATCAGCATCAATGGCCATCAAGTAGACATAAGCTTTATCTTCTTCGTCTGAAGATGATTCATCAGATGATTCAGCCCAGTCATGCTTTTCAGCAATAAGGCCTTTWGCCTTTCGCTGGTTGTTCTTCATCTTCTTGTATTTCTCCTTCAGTTTTAAGTATTTTTCATCTTTGTTCCTGAAGGAGGAGGAAGCTTTAGAAGATGGCATCGCAGTCTTCTTAGATCTACACTCACCTACAAAATGTCAGGGCCGGTAACAGTTGTAGCAGACAGCTGAAGCCTTGTCTATTCTTTTAGACTTTGGCTTCTCCCGGAAGGATAGCTGAGGAGATCTGTGGAAATTGCTTTTACTGGCGAACCTCCTAAATGACTTAGTCATGAGTGCCAGGGACTCATCAAAATGTGTTAAATCAGATTCAGGAATGTCCTCAGAAGAATCTATCTCTGTGATGACCACGGGAGGTAGAGAAAAAACAAAAGGAATAGAAGTTTCAACTGAAGAAGCTTTAGAGATCAAAGCTAAATGAGAGCTTTTCATTTCCCTGGAATCTTTTACAAGATTCTTTTTAGTTGGCGAGATTGCTCATGGTTAAGCAGAATCTCGTATAAGGTAGAAAGAGAAAGAGTGGACATGTCATTTGACATCTTGAGACACATGGAAAAGGTATCCCAAGACTCAGGAAGGCATTCTAGAAACTTAGTCAAGGTTTCAGAATTAGAATATTCCTGTTTACAGCCCTTAGATCAATAAGAAGGCAATTAAATCTTTGATGTACTTCAGACAGTGTCTCGGACTTTCCACAGAGAAAATTTCATATTGTCTTACTAGATTGATCTTTCTAGTCTCCTGAACCTGAGTTGTTCCTTCATATTGGACACAAAGAGTATCCCATACAGATTTAGAGGTTTTGAGTTTCATCACAGATTTAGAGGTTTTGAGTTTCATCACTGACTTTTATACAATTATAGACAATTTTAACTTTCAAGACGAATACAATTTTACACTGAATTTCAGTCCTAACATTCTTCCTCTTTGTATTCAGACTTGAAAAAATTTGCACGCTTTGAGTCTTGTTTGAACTTTGTTGCTTTAAGCACTCTATGTCTTCTTCAAAACAATCTCCAACTTGAATTTTTCAGACAATCGTTTGTTGAGAAAGATCTTCTAACATTCTCCCCCACGAATGTAGAACAGCGATGATCTTCTCTTTTGACAATGTAGAACAAAAACAATAACAATCTTCAGAAATGATTTTTTTTTATCAAACTTTCTCTTCAAAGGAAATCTTTATCAGCAAACTGTTGTAAAATTGATCTTCCATTCAATAACTCTTAGACATTGTAGCACATGAATAATCTTTTGTAATAATCTCCAGTCGCACTCCCTTTGAGTCTTTTGCCGAACTTTGTTGTTACTCCCCCTTGATCTTTATAACATATTCCCTTTATATCGTTCGGAATTGGACATTTCATTTATTATTTCATATTCCCCCTTATGATGAAATGAGAATCATTACATCATACTTCAGAATGAATGAAACTTCAGCGAGAACCGTCAATTTATAAAAATATAAGCAGATCTTTTCAAATCCACTTGTATAATCTTTTCAGATTAAGGGAATGGGAAGTTAACAACCAATTTCAACGTATGAAATTATTTTCAATCTTATAAAAAGATTAGCCTGTGAGTATAACAAATATACTCAGTACAACGGATGTACTGTATATATATGAGACTTTATGAGGTTCGTCACACCAGGTCTTCCATTCAATCATCGATAGCTTAATAATAGCATATCTATGAATGTTTCGGCAAAATAACATATAAAATGCAAAACCTGTGTAATGTAGAAAGATAAAGCAACATATGCTTCTGTTTCGGCTCAAAAAAGATAAACCGTGTGGACTACACAAATTTATCAGACTCAATTCGTGATCAAAAAGACTTGAAGGGGGACATATATCCTTCTGTTTCAATATCAACTTTCTCCGAATGAGAAATTAATAGATTGTGAGCTGCGTGCCCCAAGTGTTATTGAAACACTTATTTGTTAAGAGATAAATGAGTAGCTAGTGAGGTTGTGACAAAAATTGACCTGGGCTTTGCCTTTTTCAATATTAGTCTCGAAAGAATGGAGAACTACTAGATTATGTGGTATGCCCAGAAATTTAGAAGTTTGGAAGATGATTCTTGTATTCTTTTAATCCTGACACAACTCTCGTCAATTCTTTTGTCTCACAACAACTACCCCTCTCATTTTCATTTTAGTCTTAGCACACAAACCCTTTTGTATTTAAAGCTCACTCAAATATGGTTGTCCTCTTGGGTAGGTCTGTCGGTTCTGACATTCCATATAAGCACTAAGTCCCTCCTAAAATTTATTATGCTCAAATGATTACAACAGTTGATCAAAAATAGTATTTCTGTAAAGAACAATGATCAGATAAAATTGATCAAGAAAAAAATTTATTGTTTAAGCACAAACAATGAAGGAGTGATTTACAACAACGATCAGATTATTCGATATGTGAGAGAAATGAATGAAGATCTGTAAGTATGAGTTTACAGATTCTGATTAAAAAAATGAAGTATATATTAATCAAGGTAAAAAAAATCAGAAAATCAACCTTTGAATACAAACGAGCGTATTATCACCAAAAAAGATTTATATAAGAGACGTGATAATAACAGTTTGAAGAATAGCTGAAACAGGTATTGGAGTTATGTACGATGAGAAATTACACAAGTAAAATCTCAGGAAATACCTGTTCAGAAAATGTACTCGTTTTAAAGAAAAATCACTTCCCGAAAACATTTATTGAACTTCTAGAGACTCCCCCTAGAAAGTAGATTATAGAAATGTTTCGATTCAACTCAAAAATTAAAAAAATAAGGAAAACATTTTTAGACCGGGTCCTAAACTGGGTGTTTAGAAACCACAAACAGTAAAGCACGGGTCCTGAACTGTGTTGTTCAGAAGCCGTGTTTGGAACAGATTACAACTCCCCCTGCATTAGTGCATCAATGATATGATATTCTTATCAATGCAAACTTGATACACTGCAAAATCAAACTAGACAGATTTTGGTACCCAAACAAACTTGGGTCCTATTTTGTTAGTATCGTGTGGGGTATGTTGTAACTTCCAAACCATCTATTTCTATTAGATGCTTTCTTTTTGGCACTTTGAACAGGATGATCAGATACAAAATATGATCCATGCCGGTTATTGTAATCATACATGTTCTTACCTTTCCAATCCTTCTAATCTCTGTTGTCTGTACTCCATCTGTTGTAAGTCTTCTTGTTCACAAAATCTGTTGTTTTGCATGTGGAGCACATGATTTCTTCTCTTGCTAAGATGAATCAAATCAGTAGTAGATCTTACAAAATCAAGGAAGATGATTAGTAACAACAGGGGTACGAGATGAAACATATTCAGATTTACTTACCCAAATGCTTTTAACCTTAGAAGAATTATTGGGTGATCTAATGATATACCCTTGATAATATTGATTAGAAGAACGAGAATAGTTCTTAGAAACAATTGATTTAGGGCTGCTTGAATAACTATTCGATTTGGAACAGTCATAGAAGCTAGTTTTACACTGAGAAGGAGAACCAATTGAGCTTTGAGCACAAGAAAAGTCTTTGACTTTCTGTAAAAGATGGTCTCTTTCAATAACTAAATCAAACTTATTTTTAAGTTTTGTTCTCATCTTCAACTCAGTTTCAAGGTATGTCTTCAGATCAGACAGTTTCTTTGTAGTGTCCAGGAGTTTACCTTTTAAGTCCTTCTTAAGAATTTCAAACTTCTTCTTCTGATTTATAAACTCTCTTCTCTCTTCATCTGAGCTACTCTTCTCATTCTTAAAAGCGATGTCAAGCCACTTTTTCTTTTTCAGCAAGCTCTTTAGCAATAATAGTATGTTTCTTTGTAGTATTTCTCTTCTCAAGAGCAAATTGCTTCTTTTCTTCATCTAAAGCCTTCTGCTTTAGAGCAATGCTGTTAGAAAATTTCTGAGTTTGGCTCTGACACTCTTCTGTGATGTCTTTCTTCTCTTTATCATTCTTGGCACGTTCCAATATTATCAGTTGCTCAAAATCTGAGATTTGCTTTAACAACATTTCGGCGTTCAGCACCAAATTTTCTTTCTAGTTCAATCACCCTCTTCTTCTCTTTCTCAAATTTCTTCATCTCAACATCCAAACTATTCTCAACTCCTAGAACCTTCTCTTTCTCTAAATTCAGTAACTTCCTTAACTCAATCAGATCACTCTCAGACTTATGAAATTTTCCAGTTAAGTTCTTTGTCTCTGTATTATTCCTTGGAGTGTTTCTCTCAGTCGGTAATTCATTTCTAACCTCTTGAAGTTTATTAAACAAATCTTTGTTAGCTTTACTCCAAATTTTCAGATCATCATCATAATCCTGTCTGACAGACCTGAGAGTGTTTTCCAACTTTTCAATCTTGTACATGAAATCATTTTCAATATGTTCACAATTTTCTTTATGCTCCCGTTTTAAATCTTTAATACACTCCATATTCGCATGATTTTCATAAAACACATTCAGATATTTCACTTTATAATCTTGTATGCTCTTATTCAACTCAAAAATCTTATTTTTCAGTTCCTCATTCTCCTTCTCAAGAAAACCTGCCATTTAAAAAATTCAAGATTGATCAAATAAAGAATCAATGCAGTTCAAGAAATTGATCAAATAAATACAATCCAAAAATATTGCTCAATCAAACTCAATTCAAAAATTCACACTTCGCAAAATTACCAGAAATTCAAAAATCACTTCAAAAAGAAAATTCTAACACCAAAAGTCAATAAGGAAATTGAATTAAAATTCCAATACAATCTCCTGGAAATCCAATCTGGTCAAAAAGATCTTTTCCTAGTTTATCTCATAGATATCCTTTTACTAGATTGTTATCTCTTAGACTATATTGCTATAAATAGCTTTCACATGTCTTGTAAAATAATTATTCCTTCTCATTACAATTATTATAGTGAAATTTCTTGAAGCTTTATATTCCCTTGAATATCTCATAAGTTGTTCTTCACTATTTTTCATAGATACGATAGATTAAGGTTCAATAACATAAATTTTCGTGTTATATTGAGAGATCTAGGATCAACAAATCAATTACTAAATTTACTTTCTTTCAAGAAAAAAGGCTACTACTGACCCTAGGATGCTTTGTTCATAGAAGAGACTAAAGAACGAGGACTAACAAAATGTGTTCAGGTTGCATAATGCAATTGAGAAATTCTCATCTTTGATTCCTTTGGTGGTGTCTAATGAAGGTATGCAACCTGCAGAAGTTGATTGGAAATCAGATATGATCGATGTTTCTGTTTCTTTGAAATTAACAATCTTGTTAGGGTTGCTTCTTAGGGATATTAAAGATTTTTGGTAGGCTGCACTGATGCTATCGATTCTTTTAAACAAAGGGTCTTCTGTTGAACATGTTGTAGATAATGTACGGCTGTTTAAAAAGTTCAAGGAAGAAATCTTGAAACTAAGTTTAGAGAAAGTGTGGGAGGTCAAACCATTGATTAATGGGAGGGAATGTCTACAATATCGTCTAAATCTCAAACCCCACGTTACATCCATTTCAAATTTTGTCATTGTTTTGTTTGGTTTAAAACCTTAATCACTTATGTTGTATTTGGGATATGCTATCTCGGTTAGATTCATCCTCCATCGAATGTCTACATAATATCTCAATTTTTACAGATGTGAACCGCTACAAAACAACTCATTTGGCTCTGAGAAAAACCACAATTTATGGATAAAAGTAAGTAATGCTGGTAGAGTTTCTTGTATTACTATAAACAACTTAGATCCAAAGTGTCAACCGTTTTGAAGGAAACTACAGTAGCGTCTTGAAGTATAATATATAAGGTCTAGAATCGGAACAGAAGCTGGATTAAATGAATCGCTAAGCAAGTTCGGCTTCAACAAAATAACATTATGAATGAATGATTTGCATAACTAAAGTCATCACGTGCATAACTGTGAACGGATTACTCATAATATTTAGACATTTTCAGAAGATCACCTAAAAAGAGATTATTCACTATACAGACAAATCTAAGAAACCATCAACACAAATTTTCAATAATGAGTTTAGCTATGAAACATCTACTTAAACAATGCATAACACCTACTTAAACAATGCATAACACCTACTTAAACAATGCAGTTAGCAAACTTACACGATCAATCCGGTCAGAAAGTGGACAACTAGAGAGTTGGGTCAAAAACAACTGGCCAAGCTAAATTAGCAAAAACGAAAACTAATTACAGTATGCCAAATACTGAATAACTCGAGCATAATATTCTCAAATCTCAAATCTCAAATGAAGACAACAAATATCAAGCGGAGACAAACTCAAATCAAAGTTATGATATTCTCAAACAAATTATCTGCAGAATATGATAGGTTCCAATAAGAGCTTAAAAAAATATAGTTTCTACTTGGGGAGAGAACTAAACACATGTGTTTTAATTCAACTCAATTCTAATAGAAGGAACTTCAATCCTTGACCATATTCAATTTCGTAAATCAAGCGTCTGCAACAAACCCTCACTTAGTATACCTAACTATGTTGAATCAATAGCAAGAACAGAGAGGTAGTTTAAACAATTTTAACACAAAATTGAAGAGAGAACTAAGACATAACACTAGGTAGATAGAACAAAGGGACCGTTGTAACTTTTAGAGATTGTGTATCTGTTGTTCGAGCAATCGATGCAGAGAGAAAGACTAATTCAAGCAATGGAGATGATCAACATGATTCGACAGACTCGAGCGATTTGAGGGCGTGATTGAGCGATTTGAGGGCATGAGGTCTGTGATTGAGTGACGAGAAGTGAGGGCGTGAGGTCTGTAAGAGAGAAGAGAAAGGTATTCATATATTTATTATTTAACTTTGATTTAATATTTAATATAAATCTTCTAGATCATTATATTTTTTTATTTAATTTTAATTTATTTTTTAATATAAATCTTTTAGATACATTTTTAAGGGGTAACTAAATACTTTTATTTAATTTTAAAAATCTTAATTTTTTTATTAATCTTTAGATAAGCTTACAAAAGTGTTCCTAAGAATTGATGCAACATTTTAGAGACAATTTTACAAAAAACTTCTCTAAAACTTTTAACGACATTTCTTACACCGTATAATTAGCGTATAAATCCTTCTTTAAATATCGTCCAACCTTTAGTTACAATTCTCATTTTTGTCATTTAAATCCTTCTCTATACTGTAGCTTTAGATACACTTCTAAAAGCTTCTCTGAAAATTTCTTCTCTAAAGCTCCTTCCTCTTATAGTGTAATATGTGATCAAGCTATGTTATTAGACACATACATTTGATCTTCTTCCTCGATACCATCGAAATAGACTGTACAATCTTCTTCCTCGATGCCTTCGAAGAAGAGTATACGCTTTCCCTAACTCGATTTCTTCCTTGTTTTCAGTTTCACCTTCGAACGGGAATATAAGCTATCATTGTGCTGTTTGTGACAACCCAAGGTCGACGATGATGCTTATCACTACCCAGATGATCGGAATATTCTACATCGTGTTATTTGAATTTTAGGATATCAATTTCCAATTTTATCCTTCCATGTCTTCAAAATATTAGAAATTGTTTTACTAATTATTTAAGTTTGAAAAATAGTTTAATTTCTCTAGTATTGTAATTTTAAACACAATTCTTGGCTTAGATGTTATTCTCACATTGTCTCGTTTGAACTTCCACCTCTCACCCCTCTCTCTCTCTCTCTCTCTCTCTCTCTCTCTCTTTATATATATATATATGTATATATATAGCTATATGTTTATATATTTCAATTTTAACCTGATTTTTAAAGTTTCAATCACAAGTATGTTCAAATGTGAGTAAATTCACACGATATTTTTACTATGTTATACAACATTTACAACTCATTATTACATAAATACAACTACTTAATATGTTTGAATTTTATAAAATTAACTCATAAACAACTTATAAACATAATTAAATACAAGATAATCTTTGAACCTTATTAATACAACAAAATACTACATAAAACTTAGGGATGACAAAATTAAACCAACCAACATGTATACCAACTGTACCAATCAAGTTGATACCAATTTAATTGGTACCAATTATTGTCGGTTGGCAATACCATACCAAGTATACAAACTTGGTTGGTACACGGTATTGAAAGTCGTATACCATGGTACCGGCTTATTTATTTTTATTTGTTTTTTGTATCTTTATGTATTGGATATTAAACTTTGTAACTTTAATTATATTATTTGAACATTTGAATGTTTGCAAGTTTTATTATTTGCAATTAAAACCCGTTAAACATCTTACCTCAAAACTCAAAATTTGACTTAAATTTGAGAAAAAAAATGGCAAGTTTTCATAGTGCATAAACAATACTAACACATATTAACCGAATAAAGTTGGTACCAATTAAGGTGGTACCAAAGACAGTTGGCTGGTAAGCGGTATAGGATTTTACATACAAATTATAACGGGTTTGTACACGATATTGGAATAAAAAGATTTGATAACGTACCAATTCCATCCCTGGTAAAATTTATAAGCAATAAAAACTCTCTCATTTTTTTTAAACTACACAAATCTATAAAATAAAATTAAGTAAAATAAAATTAAGATATTACGTTATATTGTAAAGATACACTTCCTAGCTTTATTTTCATGCATTTCTTTTCACAAATTTTGAGTTGATATTTTTCATATTTGTTTATATATTTTGTTTTATTTTTCTTATTTTATGTTTATTATAAAATATTTTAGATATTTAAGTAATAAACTAATGATTTTAGTTAGATGATATATTAAAGTAGACGATTTTATAAAGAATAAATTCAGTCTTAACGAACGGATCATTAATCTTTACTTATTACAAATTTATTACAATTTTATTACATATGTAAATTCAGCTTTACGGATATTTTAGTCGAAATCCATATCCTTTAATAGTAACGGACTAGCCTTACTAGCATAAATCAATCCAGAGATCGCAGGTAAAACGGACCGAAAGCCCCGCTTTTGCCAGCATGACAGCAAGCACGGACTGGCAGCAAGGAGTCAACTGAATGACCAAAGCATCGGTTGCTTCCACGTATTCCTTTTTACGTTTTTTTTTAACAAAAACAACCCCTAAAATATTCTCTCTCTTTGCCTTCTCCCTTCTCCCCATAACCCCCCTGCTCCACAAACCTACAACTCCTCTTCACCTTGACCATTGTGATCTCTACCCACCACATGCAACCTCCATCAATTCTTTCTCTCACGACATGAATCTAAAACCTCTTGCCCGATCAACAAAATCTTCATCTTATTCTATCAATTTAAGTTCTTTTAAAAATTATCAAAGCATGGTCTCTTCATCTCTAGAATTACTAGTACCATATTTAAAACTCAACCAATGAACTATGACTTAATTATTCCGTTGCTATGAGTCATCCTAATCTTATGTCAGGACGTACGGGCTAAGTGGGATCCTCATTTTGGTCAACCGGCTATAGAAGCTTTTACTCGAAGGGGGTGCTCTTGGCCCACACAACGAGCACGTCCTTGTCTTGACCCTAGCCATTGATGCAAAAAAAATTCATGAAACATATGACCAGATCTCAGTTTTCATGAAACAAATCACGCATTCCATTTTTTCCATGGAGGTCTCCGATGCTGATACAAGAGATAGAGGTCGAAAATGTTGCTGCTAGGTTCAGTAGCGGATCCAGAAATTTTGATAATAAAAGTCGGAATTTGAATTTATAAGTTTTTGGGGGTCAAAAGAAGAAATGCATTTATAAAATTTAAAAATTTTAATATAAAAAAATGAACTTATGTGACCGCCAACTCTTGGATGTAGATCTGCCTCTGGCTAGAGATGGCGGTTGAGGATGATTACCCAGTTCGTGGCTGTCGAAGTCATGTGAACAAGGGCAGCACAACGAGGGATTCATGACATGAGGGTAATGATCATGACCCGTGTTTGCGGGGCTTCAGCAAAGATAGGATACGCTAGCGTTATCTATTTAAAAAAGAGAAAATAATGAAAATATCCCTCATTTGATTTAAAAAAAAGGATAACGAGAGTTTGTAAGCAGGAGCAAAACCAGATGATTTTGTATACACTAAAGACAAATTTATAATAACTAAAGTTGAGAGATTGAGTTTTGCTAAAAATGACATAGTTCAAGGACCAACACCAAAATTCTCTCTCTTTTTTAAATAAAATATATTTTTGTTTTTAATTTTTTAATAATTAATATCAGGTATAAAATGAGTTCGCCCAGCCACTCTTCCCATAATATTTGCTCTCTTTCCTCCGTACCCTGCATCCATCATCGTCAACGGAGCAGTTGCTTCTGCTCCCTTCGTTATTCTCTACATAGAGAGAGAGAGAGAGAGAGATATCAAAAAAACACACAATTTGTGTGTGAGAGAGAAAGAAGAGAGAGAGAGAAAGAAGCCATTGATCTCGAGATCTGTGTTCTTGTTCTTAGATACGGTCAGTAACCTTCCGTTTACTTCACGAAGAACCTCTCAACCGCCATTTTCTTTCAACATCCTTGAGATTTAAAATTTCTTCTTCTTCTTCTTCATTTTCTTCTGCATAAATCATATTCTCCGAAAGGTAGCGAAAAATACCTTTGCATTGACGCTTCTTATGCGTGTAAAGAGTATGTATGAGAAAAGCGAAATCTAGTTATCCAAATCTGACTCTGTTAAGCAGTTTTCTTCACCGGAGAGTTCTAATAACTGTCGTTCACCGAAGACTGAACACTGCTCTCTCGTCCTCATATCTTACAGAAAACATATATGCAGAGTTCATGGTATACTTGATTATTTTTATCTCTAATGTTTGAATATTTATAGCTGCCGCATAATTTTAGCTTCACAAAGCCATGGAGTTTATGCATTTCTGTTGTTAAAAGTCTCTCCTCTTGCCTCTTGGAACCTCCTTTCTCCACCTCAAGGTGGGTTTGTTTTTCCTAATTATTCTAACATGATACCAGAGGCAAGATCCACAATTGAGCCATATTTGCTCGTCTATCTTCTTTTGAAGCGACTGATTGAAGTTCCACATTGGCGACTTAGATCAATTCTGCTATGTATATGTTGGAACCTTCTTCCCTACTTAGGTCAAAACCGTTCTTAGTGGTTCTTTCAGAAATTGCAAAAAAATTCATTCACTGTGTCATGTTAATGGTGTTACATCCTTTTCAAGTTAAAATTACCTTACTATAAAAATTGCATTGTTTAATGTTTGAAACTATTGTCATCATTACATTTTAAAAGTATTGATTACGTTCCAATATTTCATTAAATTTGTCATGAATATAACTGCTTGTATGATTATTGTAATTAGTTTATGGTGTTATGAATTTAAGAATTAAGGTAGTGTTTGGTACGCAGACTGGATGGGACAGGACGGGACATGATTAATTGTCTGTCCTATGTTTGGTACGACTAGGACAGGACGGGACAAAACTATTAAAATGACCATATTACCCCTAAATGTTGTTCAATATTATTTTATATCATATAATAATTGTAAAATTACAACAAATCAATCAAAATATTGTCATTTTAACTTTAGTCCCATGTTGTTCCACCTTTTTTGGTGGAACAAAAAAAATCAAGATTTGTCCAACTAAAATTAAAAATAGTCCCACCTTGTCCCATGTTTTTTTTGTCCATGGCATGCCAAACATGGGACTATTTTTTTTGTCCCGTCCTGTCCCATGTAGTCTACATACCAAACGCACCCTAAAAATCTTCGTCGACAAATGGAAAATTAAGGAACAGGTAACAGGATGCTGGAGGAATTTTAGAAACTATGAATAATATATCATCTAATTGTTTATAGAAAGTACTCACAGCTGGTTTCTCTTTTTTTCCATCAATGTATACCTGCTGTGACATGAGAGAAAAGGTTGACTTTATGCCTCCAAAAAATGCCACTTGGACTCTAGTTTCTTAGCACTTTGTTACGTTGTTATGAATTAGTCTCCATTAATAAGGCCAACTTCCTTGATCAGTTGCAATTTTTGGTTTCATTCTAACTTCTTTCTGTTACATTTACCTTATCTGCTTCTATCATTAATAGAGAAGATATCCTTAAACTGGTGCACTATTTATGGCTCTATCAGGACTCCACAAGAGTAGACATTCACTAATGTGCGCGATGAAGCTACACTCGGCTGAGGTCCAATCTTCGCTATTTTTCTTTCTTCTAGTCCTGCCACTAACTATCGCTGATCTCAACTCCGACAAAATTGCCCTTCTGAACTTTGCTGCTGCTGTGCCACAAGGTCGAAAACTCAACTGGAGAAACAAGACTTCCGTTTGCAAGTCTTGGGCCGGTGTGAGTTGCAATGGCAAACGCGTAACTACACTTCGCCTGCCCGGGATTGGACTCTATGGCCCTATTCCAGCCAACACTCTAGGGAACCTGGATGCACTTACTATTCTTAGCCTTCATTCTAATTTCCTTAATGGCAGCCTCCCATTTGATATTCTTTCCCTCCCTTCTCTAACCAATATATATCTCAACAAAAATTACTTTTTTGGGGAAATACCTTCCTCTTTTTCTTCCCAACTTGTAACACTTGATCTTTCCTCCAATTCTTTCACAGGAAACATTCCTACCTCAATCCAGAATTTGACCAACCTCAATACACTAAACCTCCAGAGAAACTCCCTCACTGGATCGGTCCCTGATCTCCAGCTCTCGGGTCTTAAGCATTTTAATGTCAGTAACAATCGACTAAACGGTTCAATCCCAACATCTTTAAATAAGTTCCCTGCTTCATCTTTTGGAGGGAACTCTGGGTTGTGTGGACCACCCCTTAACAAATGTCTCTCGCCTTCGCCTTCGCCTTCGCCTTCGCCTTCACCATCACCCGCGCCTGCTCTTTCTCAAACTCCATCTCCATCATTCTCACCTTCTCCGTCAACAGATCTAGTTTTACCACCACCACAAACACGCGTTCCTCCGGCCCAAAAGCTGCCCACTCAACTAAAAGACAATAAGAAACTGAGCAAAGGTGCTGTGGTTGCCATTTCTGTGGTTTCTTCTTCTATGCTATTGCTTATGCTTCTGACACTAGTGGTGTGGTGTGCAAAGAAGAAAGAAGGTGAAGCAAGTGGGAGTAAAGGGAAAGCTGCCTTTGGTCTTGGGAGAATTGAGCAGCCTAGAGAGGAGTTTAGCAGTGGTGTGCAAGAGTCTGGGAGGAACAAATTGGTTTTCTTTGATGGGTCAGCTCATAAGTTTGATCTTGAAGACTTACTCAGAGCCTCTGCTGAGGTTCTGGGAAAGGGGGGTTATGGTACAACTTATAAAGCAGTTTTAGGAGAAGGAACATTGATGGTGGTAAAAAGGCTGAAAGAAGTGGTGGTGGGGAAAAGAGGATTTGAACAACAAATGGAGATTATTGGGAGTGTTGCAAAGCATCCAAATGTGGTTCCTCTTCTTGCCTATTACTATTCTAAGGATGAAAAGTTACTGATTTATGATTGTGCTGCATCCACCAGCTTGTCCTCTCTATTACATGGTATGTCATCCATTTCTCTTTCAAACAAGTTCAGATTATATCATCACTTGGTGAAAATCTTTTCAAGTTTATGAAAGCCGTGGGAATTTTGTGATACAGGTAACAGGGGTTCAGCAAGAACACTAGATTGGGAAACCAGATTAAGAGTTGGCCTTGGAACAGCAAAAGGGATTTCTCATATTCATTCTGGAAAACTAACTCATGGAAACATCAAAGCCTCCAATATCTTGCTCAACCAAGACAACCATGGCTGCATCACCGATTTCGGGTTAACTCCTCTTATGGGTATCCCTACTCTCCCACCACGAACCTCTGGTTACCATGCACCCGAAGTTGTAGAAACCAAAAAAGCTACTCAAAAATCAGACATCTACAGCTTCGGTGTTATCCTACTCGAAATGCTGACTGGGAAAGCACCTGTCCAGTCAGCATCGTCCGGCCAAGATGAAGTGGTGGACCTCCCAAGGTGGGTCCAGTCCGTGGTGAGAGAAGAGTGGACGGCCGAGGTGTTCGATGTGGAACTGATAAAGTACCAGAATGTAGAAGAAGAGATGGTGCAAATGCTTCAGATAGCCATGGCATGTGTTGGGAAAAGCCCAGAAACGAGACCGAAAATTGATCAAGTGGTTAGGATGATAGAGGATATCCGGATGCTGGATAATGAGAACCCGCAATCGTCCTATGATAACCACCGGAGAAGCTGAAGCCGAACGCCATGACTAAGAAGAGGCGAAGGTCCATAACTTGTCTATTTTCTCACTGTTGCTTGCTTGAAGAAACTGTATAATGTTGTTATAGAAATCATTATTCATCATTTTGGTTTTTAATACACGTTGGTTGTTCCAAAAATAATAATATTGTTTGTTTATTTAATTTCTTATTGACAACGTTTTCCTAAATCAAAATTAGAGGAAAAATAAAGGGTGTTGGCCTCCTATTACTTATTTATGGGTTCTGATTTGAATTAGGCTTCTTCACATATGGCAACCAGTAGGCGAAGTTCAAGTTTGACGCCAAAAAATATTGAGAGAAATTCTATGGATTGGGCTTCTTAACCCTGCCACCTAGAGACCCTTGTGTGTTGTGTCTATTACTTATTTAACTTGTACATGACCCTTTTAGGGTGGGATTGTGTGAATAGGTTTAGGGATTGCCGGTCATAAACCATATTGAAATTTAGGTGGTGTTTGTTTTTTGAAAAAAGCTCTTATTTTATCACCTATGTCTGATTCGGTCAGACATAAGGTAATTCAGACTGTTTGTTTTTCTTTTTCTTTCAGAGCCACTTATCACTTATTTTCCTCTTAAAAATTAAGTGATAACCTAGCCACTTATTTTCCTCTTAATCCTAAAAACTATTCAGAGAACCGATTTCTACTTCATCATTCGATCGACTTCACCCTCTCAATCGATCGACTTCACCCTTCTTACCGTCTCAATCGATCGACTTCACCCTCCATCGCCTCTGGTGGCTTCAAATCGACCCAAATCAGATCCAAATCAAGAGGGTTTTCTTCTCTGTGGGTTTTCGCCACTGTGTGTTTTCGTTCATGTACAAACCAGTAGTTGTGCACCTTTATCCTCGTGAATCAAGGTATTTTCGTCCCTATAGTTTTCATCATGATGGAGATTTGCTTCAATTTTAGAGGTGGATTTGGGCATTGGATTTTAGAGAAGGAGTGGTGGGATGAGGGTGGAGATTGAGGATGGAAGACTTGATGTGGAGGAGAAGGAAGAATTAAAGGAATCTTGGGAACATAAACAGAAGTGAAATCAGAAATCACAAAAGCAAACTATTGATTCAGATTTCAGACTTCAGACGTTTGCCAGTTTACAAAAACAAACAGTCTGACTGATTCAGATTTCAGACTTCAGCACCACCTCTTAAAAATCAGAAGTGAATTCAGACTTCAGACTTCAGCACCTCTTAAAAAACAAACGCCACCTTAGTTACGTGTTTTTTAAACCTTTTTTTTTTTGAAAAAAAGGAAGGAGAGGGAAAAAGAGGGAAAGTAAAACAAAAATTTTATGTGTGCGGAATTTTTTAGGAGAGAAATGAAAGGAACCGAAAAAATAATAATGAGAAGTTTCCTTTTAAATGTGGAAGAAAAGAGAAAGGAAATCAATTAAAACCCCTTAAAGGAGATTATTTAAATCACAAAACTACCTAATTTTTCATTATAAATGATATATTTTTAAACAATATATTTGTAAAAATGAGATCTTTTCGTTCTTTTTTCTTCTGTTGAAATTTGGTCATTATTTTAAACTAATTACAATTTTGATTATTTTGATTGGCATTTTGTTTCACTTTTGGTTCCCAATAACACTAGGCAATAAAATTAGTTAAGTTAGAAGGAATTTTAGTTTTTGGTTTATTGAATTCTACAGTAAATTACGATTTTAGTCCCGTGGTTTGTCTTTTTCTAATTTTTTTTTTCTTTCCTACCTTTTACATCTTTTACCTTTTTATGTAATTAGTTAATGATGATTTAACTAAAAAGACACTAAAAATATGTTATGTTATTTTCTAAATTTTACGTTTAAAAAAGTTTTGTGGTTAGCTTAAAATGAATTGACTATTGAATATTTTTAGGCAATTTATTCTATGAAAATTTGTCTCTCTTAATCCAAAAAACATCTTCTATTTTAAATTGGTTTTAAAATGTATGGTTTTCTTTTTCTTTCTTATTTATGTAAGATAAAAGTTGAAATTTATTGATATTTATTAATAAGAAAACGTATTATTTTTAGATACTTCATTTAATTACTACAAAACAGAGGAACTTTTAAGACGGACAATTCCGTCAAAAATGTTGACTTTCAACGATAATTCTCGTCAAGAAAATTTTGGTCGAAAATGTGTTTCCAAGAGATTTTCAACGAAATTTATGACAAAAATAATCCGTTGAAAAAACGCATGAAGATTCCAAGATTTTCGACAACTATTTTGAAGGATATCTTCGACGTGTTTTCGATAGAAGTAATCTTCGACGAATTTTGGATGAAATTAGTTTCATGGGATTTTCGACGGAAATGTTTTCATGGAATTTTTGATGGATTTTGTTTTATGGATTTGCGACGGATTATTTTTCATGGGATTTTTGATGAATATTTTTTATGGAATTTTCGATGGATTTTTGCAGGGCATTTTAGATGGAATTTTTATGGGATATCAACTAACGGTTTGGAATTTTCGACGGATTTTCTTGGGATTTCTCATAGATTTCCGTCGAAAATGTGTATCAAATAAAAAAATTAATATAATTATTAAGTATGTTTTCGAAATATAAATATAAACTTTTCTTAATGAAAAATAAATAATCAATTAACAACTACTTTCATTATTTTATACTTAAAATGTTTATCTATGTTTTGGAAATAAATATAATTTTTAATTTCAAATATAGTTAACTTATTAAACTATATAGCTTAACTAACTTACCAATTTATATAATTTCGATCATTTCAAAACAATTCAAGATGAAGTACAAAACAATTAAAATGTGTGGTTATTATTGGTTATATATATTTTATTAAGATAAATTTAAGTTTGTATTTTTGAATTTTTTTTAATAATTATATTATAAAAAGTTTATTTGATACTGTTGTTTGCCCAGATGATTATAACTTATAAGAAACAATGAGATAATAATTACACAATCTAAATAACAAATCAGTCGACTTCTATTGATTCAAAATGTGGAATACGAAATATTGGTTTTGCCTTAGTGGCGCTCTCAATAACTAGTTGATAATTACAATGAAGAGTTGACCTACTCTAGAGACTAGGGAAGCTATATATATATAAGATAGTCCCCTTTAAGATCAATCTTCTATACATCTTCATAACAATGGCAGATCTAAGATATATCATTCAAGAACACAAGATGATATTTGAGAGAGAAAGTCAACAATCAATACTTGGTCAAACCTTCTTTAAGTAATATGATTTTACAAATGAGCTACTTCTTTCCTAAATTTACAAAGACATCACCCTATTTATAGGGCCAAACTACTAAACATAATCAAAGTCAAACCTATCTAAGAAAAGTCAAACACGATGACTTTTACAATTATAGACAATATTTAACTTTCAAGACGAATACAATTTAATACTGATTTTCAGTCCTAACATTCTCCCCCTTTGTATTCAGACTTGAAAGAAATTCTGCGCTTTAAGTCCTGTTTGAACTTTAAAACTTTAAGCATATTATGTCATCTTCAAAAGAATTCTTCCACATGAAATCTTCAAGCAAACAACTGTTGAGAAAGATCTTCTAGCATTCTCCCCCTTGAATGTAGAACAACAATGATCTTCTTTTTTGACAATGTAGAACAGTAATCATCAGAAACAATGTACAAGATTTGATCTTCAAAGAATATTCAGAATTAATCTTCAGTGACTGTTGTAAAGATGATCTTCACATTCAACATCTCTCAGTCGTTGTAGCACATGAATAATCTTTCTGTAATTATCTCCAATCGCACTTCTTTTGAGTCTTTTGCCAAACTTGAAGTTACTCCCCCTTGATCTTTGCATCAGATTCCCTTTAAAATGTTCGGAAATGAATATTTCATTCATTATTACATACTCCCCCTTATGATGAAATGAGAATCATTCCATCATACATAAGATGAATGAAATTTTCCGCGTAAGCCGTCAATTCAAGAAACTGTAAGTAGATCTTTGCAAATCCACTTGTTTAATCTTTTCAGATTAAGGAAATGAGAAAGTAACATCCAACTTTAACGAATGAAATTGTTTTCAATCTTATAAAAAGATTGGCCTGTGAGTATAATAGATATACTCAGTGCAACAGATGTACTGTATATATGAGACTTTTTGATGCTCATCTCACCAGGTCCTCCATTCAATCATTGATAGCTAAAAAATAGCATATCTATGAATGTTTTGGCAAATTAACATATAAAATGCTAAATCTGTGTAGTGTAGAAAGATAAAGCAACATATGCTTCTGTTTAGACTCAAAAAGATAAACCGTGTGAACTAAACAAATTTATCAGACTCAATATGTGATCAAAAAGACTTGAAGGGGGGGGGGRCATATATCCTTCTGATTCAATATCAACTTTCTCCGAATGAGAAATTGATAGATGATAAGTTGCGTGCCTCAAGTGTTATTGAAACACTTATCTGTTGAGAGATACATGAGTAGCTGGTGGAGTTGTGACAAGAATTGGCCTGGGCTTTGCCTTTTTCAATATTAGTCTCGAAAGAATTGAGAACTAATAGATGATGTGGTATGCCCGGACTTTAGAAATTTGGAACAAGATTTTCGTATTCTTTTAATCTTGACACAGAGCTCATCAATTCTTTTGGCTTACAACAACTACCCCTCTCATTTTCATTTTAATCTCAGCACACAAACCCTTTTTGATTTAAAGCTTACTCAGATATGGTTGTCCTCATGGGTAGGTTTGTCGGTTCTGACATTCCATTGAGGTATTTCTGATAAGCACTCAGTCCCTCATAAAGTTACATTTTATGCTTAGATGATCACAATGGTTGATCAAAATATTATTTCTTTAAAGCACAATGATTAGATAAAAAATTGAACAAGCAATTTGGCTTTATGCACAATTAACGAACGAATGATGCGACAATGATTAGATTATTCGATATGTATGAGAGAAATGATTGAAGATCTGTAAGAATGAGTTTACAGATTCTGATAAAAAAATGAATGTATATCAGTCAAAGAAAAAAAATATCAAAAAACAATATTTGAATACAAACGAGTGTATTATCACCGAAAATGATTATCTTATAAGAGACGTGATAATAACAGTTTGAAGAATAGCTAAAACAGGTATTGGAGTTATGTACGACGAGAAATTATACAAGTAAAATCTCAGGAAATACCTGTTCAGAAAAATGTACTCGTTACCAAAAAAATCATTTTCCAAAAACATTTATTGAAAATTTCTAGAGACTCCCCCTAGAAAACAGATTTAAGTAATGAATCAGTTAAGCTCAAAAGAATAAAAAAAATTGAAACATTTTAAGTACGAGTTCTAAACTGAGTGTTTAGAAACCACACTCGGTAAAGCATGAGTCCTGAACTGAAATGTTCAGAAGCCTCGTTTGGAATAAATTACAACTCCCCCTGCAATGGTGTATCACTGAAATGATATTCTGATCAGCACAAAATTGACACACCTGCAAAACCAGATTAAGTAGATTTTGGTACCCAAATAAACTTGGGTCCTATTTTGTTAGTATCTGGTGGGGTATGTTGAAATTTCCAAACCATTTATTTCTATAAGATATTTTCTTTTCAGCACTAATAACAGGATGATCAGGAATAAAATATGAACCGTACCAGTAATTATAATCATACCTGTTCTTACCATTCGAATTAGTCTGATATCTGTTGTTTGTACTCCATCTGTTATAGATCTTCTTATTCACAAAATCTGTTGATTTACATATRKAGCACATGATTCTTCTCTTGCTAAGATGAATCAAATCAGAAGTGGATCTCACAAAGCAAGGAAGATTGTTAGTAACAACAGAGTTCTGAGATAAAACAAATTCAGACTTATTGACCCAAATGTTTTTAACCTTTGAAGAATAATTGGGTGATCCAATGACATACCCTTGATAATATTGATTAGAACGAGAATAGTTCTTAGAAACAGTAGATTTAGGACTACTTGAATAACTGTTCGATTCGGAACAATCATAAAAGTTTGTTTTACATTGTGATTGAGAACCAGTTGGGCTTTTAGCACACGAAAAGTCTTTGACGTTTTGTAAAAGCTGGTCTCTTTCAGCAGCAACTAAATCATATTTCTTTTTCAGTTCAGTTCTCATGTTCAATTCAATTTCAAGGTCTATCTTTAGATCAGACAATTTCTTTGAAGTATCCAAAAACTTACCTTCTAATTCCTTCTTTAACCTTTCAAATACTTTCCTTTCTTTCTTCATCTGAACTTCCCTGCTCATTTTCTGAAGCAATGTCAAGCCATTTATTTTTCTCTGTAAGCTCTTTGGCAATTGCAACATTTTTCTTGACAGTATTTTTCTTTTCAAGAACAAACACTCTCTTCTCCTCATCTAATTCTTTCTTTTTCTGAACAATGCTGTCTGACAATTCCAATTTCTTTCTTTGACATTCTTCTTCATACTCTTTCTTCTCTTTATCAAACTTGGATCGTTCCAAGATGATAAGTTGTTCAAAATCTGAAATTTGATTTAAAAGAAATTTAGCATTCAGCTCRAGAGAATTAATCTTATYTTCATAAGATTCACGTTCARTACAAAATCTTTTCTCAATCTCAATAATCCTCTTCTTTTCTTTCTCCGTATCTTTCCTTTCAGCATTCAAATCCTTCTCCGCTTTCAAAACCTTTTCTTTCTCTAAATTCAAAAGCTTTCTTAGCTCAATCAGATCACTTTCAGATTTATGAAACTTCTCAGTTAAATCCTTAGTCTCTGTATTTTTTCTCCCAAAAGAGTTTCTCTCAGCATTTAATTCATTTTGAACTTTTTGGAGTTTATTGAACAAATCTTTATTAGACTTACTCCAAGTTTTCAAATCATCATCATAGTTTTTCCAGACCRARCTCAGATTTTTCTCAAGCTTTTCAATCTTATACTAAAATTCCTTCTCGATTCTTTCACATTCGTTTTTATGATCTTTCTTTAAAACTTTGATATATTCCTGATTAGCATAATTCTTAGTATACATATTTATGTATTTCTCTTTATAGTTCACAATGCTCTTTTCCAGCTCAGCAATCTGAGTTCTCATCTCCTTTAGAATATCTGCCATTAAAAAAATTGATCAGTTATAGAATCTATGCAGTGAAATCAGTAAAAGAAATCAGGAACAATTAAGCTTAAAAAAAATAAATAACAGAAAACACAAAAACTGATGAGAATTAAGAAAAACAACGATGAACTGTCAAAAATCAGTAAAAATAGTCAAAACTGTTAAAAACAGTTAAAAACTGTTCAAAATAATTAAAGACAGTTAAAACTAATAAAAAACAGTTTACACGACGAAAAATACTTCAAAACTGTCTCAACCAGTTAAAAACACAAAAACCAAAACAGATAAACGAAATGATCCAAAAATTACAATCTAAACAAAAATTAAAAACTCAAAGACTAAAGACACAACAAGTCCAAAATGAAAATAAATGTCCAAGTCCAAAAACAATAGAAATTTTTACAATTACAACCCAGACAAACAACTCAAGTCTGTCAGAAAACCAAAAAACAACACCAAAACAGATTATTCAATCAATACAAATTATTCAATAGTGAGTTGTTGAACTTGATGCAGTTCTTCTCCACAAACTCTGCTTATCTTCACAAACTCTCTGAGAAATATCAAGCAATAATACCTTCCAATCTTGTGAAATGAACAGACCTGTAGAAGGGAAATCACAGCTTGTCAATCATCCACACATATGTGTTTCATTCAATGCTGCAAGCATGAGAGTTTTAGCAGACTCAATGATAAAATAAAAACCAGTAAATTGCTAGCCTTGAGCAATGAACAAAGCTTAATACAGCTGCAGTTGAATGAAATTCCAACTCTGCAAATGATCGAGGCACAACTATATACAGCCTTTTAGTCAAGTGAATATCAATCTAAAATCAGATGTGACTGTTACTAAAACTTCATGTGTAGTTCTCCAATCTATTATTTGACAGACTCGGATAACCATAAGAACATGCAGTGACTGAAGACACTTGTTCAGGTGAAGAAATGAACTCGATCTTTGCTGCTGCTGTAAAAACAGATTGCAGAATTAGAAAACTCCTCAGCAAAGATCAACACAAACAGGTTCTGTAAACCTTAGAGCAATATGAACCAAAATTCAGCAACTGAAATTTTAACAAAGAACAAGGAAGCAGACTAAGATTAACACAGAAAAACACCAAAACCAAACAGAAACCTGCAATTTAGAACATACAGAGAACAAAACCAAACAAAAAATTTGTAAGAGCTAACCCAGTGATATCAAATCTCAATCACAACAAAACCTAAAGTCCAAGAGCTGAACCTTCAATCCCAATAGAAAATACTTGTGTGAAACTACCAGCTGAAGATTAAGCTCAAAATGAACCAACTTGGATTTATGCTTACTACCAGCAGCTTGAAAACATGAATCTGCTTTCCAATCTATATGCTGTCAATCTTGTACCAAGCAACTACAGAACCTGCTTAAACCTGTGCGATTATCAAACAACAACTACAATAATTGAAACAGGCGATTTATGAATTAAACTTGTGTCTTTGGTCAACCAAACAAGTCTTAAGCCTTGAAACAACTAATTTTGTGTACAATGTCTTCAATCCAGCCAAGAACAATAGATAGAAAACTTCTTCTTCAATGATACCAGACTCTTTGAAACAATTTAAAATCAAATTAACAAAACCTGTGATGATCGAGAAAGAGACATATAACATACCTCATATTAGAAATGTGTACAGTGAAATAGATTCTGTAATGTAGGTTTCAAATCAAACAATTGCAAATCAGCTTCATAGGTATGCAAAGCATTGAGCGATTAAGAATCCGGACAAGATGGATTGAACGATTTAATAAACCGGATAACTCGATGCACAAAAAGCTAAGTCCTAAATCGCTCAACTCCGCTCAAAGCTAAACCTAAATCGCTCATGTATCCGCTCAAGCCTAAGTCTTAATCCGCTCAATAAATCGCTCACAGCTCAAACTAAATCGCTCATGAATCTGTTTTAAATCGCACACAGATCTCTCAAATGATGACCGTATACGATCAATCAAAAGTTACCTTATGTCCGAATTCGATCAAATTGAGCTACCCTTGAGTCTAAATCGCTCAGAAATCCGTTCAAGAATAAAAATCTGTGAGATTTAGGATTACTTACCTGTGAGCAAGTTGAAATCCGAGAATCAAGAATCAAATGAAATCAGTGAGCGATTAAGAATCCGGTCACTTATCCGGTCACGAGTTGTGCGAACCGGACACTTATCCGGTCAAGAGTTGTGCGAATCCGCTCAAGAATCCGGTCAAGTTGTGATCGATTTAATCTTGGAGGATGAATCTATTGAGTTCTGTCCGATTTAGAAATACATATGGTTTTGTGCGATGAAGTCTCCGTATAAGTCTGTCTAATGGAAGATTCAGAATGGGCCTTAACACTAGTTGGGCCGGACAAACACAAAATAACAAAAATAATTAAAACTAAACAGGATCAAAAACACTGATTTAAAAAAATTTAAGAACACGAAAAAATTTTAAAATTCACAAAAATTCACCAAAAACACGAAAAACAAAGATTAAAACGCAAATCTTTGTGTATAACAAAGATTCACGAAGAGATTACACACACTTTGATCCTAAAATTAACACCAAAACATAAAAAAATTTAAAAAAATTGGATCAAAATCAAAGAAAAATGAAGAACTTGAAGAACAAAAAATGAAGAACACATAAATTCCAAAAAAATCTTCAAAAACACTGATTTCTTCTCTTGATTTCTTGCACACTCTGCTCTGATACCAATTGATAGTCCCCTTTAAGATCAATCTTCAATACATCTTCATAACAATGACAGATCTAAGATATATCATTCAAGAACACAAGATGATATTTGAGAGATAAAGTCAACAATCAATATTTGGTCAAACCTTCTTTACGTAATATGATTTTACAAATGAGCTCCTTCTTTCCTAAATTTACAAAAACATCACCCTATTTATAGGGTCAAACTACTAAACATAGTCAAAGTCAAACCTATCTAAGAAAAGTCAAACACGGTGACTTTTACAATTATAGACAATATTTAACTTTCAAGACGAATACAATTTAATACTGATTTTTAGTCCTAACAATATACATTGACGATATTTACATTTTTGGTCCCTCTACTTTATTACAAACAATATGTACACCTAATATTCTCCCTTTTTTATAATAAAGCCGCTTCAGACAAATCTTCTTCTTCTCGGACAGTGGCCAAAATATACTTCAAATCTGCTCACTATTCATCGGTACTCTAACTTCTTGTGAATCAAGTCCAAAGCATTCAACATCATGTTCTTGTCATGCGGGTTGAGCTTGTCAAGTACTTTTCTTTCCAGTTGCAGCTTGTTTGACAACTTCAGTTTGATGAGCTTTGTGATTCCGTCAGAGTAGGATGGTAGCTCGTTGAATCACATGAACTTCTTTTCTTCGACGATGTTGGAGTGTACAATGTCAAACTCTGGCTGCTCTATTATGAAGAACGAGGGCAGGGGCTCTATGTCTTCCAGAATCTGCTTCGTCTTTAGCAGATCTTTGGTTGATTGCTCTCGATGCCCAACTGCAAGTCCGATACGTACCGGAGCATTATCCGATGGATCATGAAGCACTTGATAGCTTCTAGAGCTATCTGCACGTCTTCAGATCTGATAGTCCATTGAAATATATCCAAGTACATGGTCTCGAAGTCTTCAAAAGATAAATGCCTGAAATCGGTGTAGTTCACGAGTCTGTCAGTGTAGATGTTCTTTATCCCTACAATCTTGTTGACTTGACCATATTGTGCGGTTGAGCCTTCGCCTATAGCATATCAATGTTGTTGAGGTGAGTGATCCAGAGAACTCGAACCAGATCTGTTGATCCCAGATCTCTCAATAACACTTATAATCTAGTTATGAATAACCAAATTATTGTGATTTTATGAAGAAAGATAAGAGGACTCAAAAGTAATATATGAATATTCAAGAACAGTTTGAGCTTCAAAGGTTTTACTTTATTGATAATAAAACGTAAAACACAAAGAGAACTTCTCACGTATGCGCTCTTTTTACAATAGACCTAGTTGTCTATTTATACTAGTTAGCTAATGCTAAGATAACTAACTCTTGCTACTTTCTAGCAAATAATCTAGCTAACTTATAATGTTTATCTTTCACATGGATAATCACTATTTACAAGATAAACTATAATTCCAGTTGATGATTCATTATCTCCAGCTGTCATTATTGATGTGGCGCTTTCATCCTTATCTTCAAGTCTTCAATGCATGCTTGGATGAATACTTAGAAAATCTTCTAAGTGTTAGTCTGTCCATCATATCGATGAATATACTTTCCATTGCATCATCCATCGATCCGCTGGTTGCACTTGGTCCATCGGTTTGATGGTTGGTCTTTCCATTGATGCTCTGGTTAGTCTTTCCATCGATCCAGACTTAGTCTTTTCTGCCTTGATGTCTTCATCGGTCTTCTGGTTCTTCATC
>NC_037529.1:41115699-41120262 GCF_001531365.2 Cynara cardunculus var. scolymus
TGGCACTTGAGGTCTTCTCCTCATCGACTCCATCTGCTGAATGATCTCGTCCACTAGGCTTGTTGGAGGATGCCTTGAGGAAGAGGGAACATCCGCTTGCACCATTGGTTGTGTTTGGGTTGGTTGGGTTGGGGTTATTATAGGTTCTGGTTGTTGGGGTGATGAAGGTTGGGTTGTAGTGGGCTCTGTTTGTAAGGGTGAAGAAGGTTGGGTTATAGTAGGCACTGATTGTATGGGTGAAGAAGGTTGGGTTGTTATGGGCTCTGGTTGTAGAGAAATGATGAAAGGTTGAGTTGTGCGGGGTGTTGGTGAGGGGGTTAAGGGTAGGTTTATATTTGGTGTAGGAGAAGAAGGTTGATGTGTTTGTGGGCTGGTTGGTTCTTCATAGGTTGAGGAACTCAACACGATGGGCTCTGGGGTTGTAGCTAAGGGAACCTGGATATGCGGTTGATCATCAGAGGGCAAGGCCTCTGGTTCCCTTGCTTGGGTTTCTTGAGGTGAAGGTTGGTGTGGTGCTAGTTGCTGTGGTGCAGCGGATGTTGAAGTGTATGCAGCCGCCGCCTCTTTCTCCCCCTCACGAGGGCCAAGGCCTTGATCCTCGGGGTCTTTGTCGTCGTGGCGCCTTCTTTTGCTCGGGCGGCTGCTTGAGCAAGAGGCTTGAGACCTCTTCTTCCTCTTTTCCTTCCTGAGGGATGTAAGATACTCCCTCAGGGCTGCCTTTCTGGTGGTCTCCTTCATTGAACGAAGGAGAGTTGATGTACGTCCTTGTTCATCAACCATCGTTTGAGTGAGAGCCCTTGTTGGTTGGATGGCTCGATGAACAAACTTTGCACTGATCTCGTTGAAAGAGGAGACCAGTGCTCTTGATAGTGCTTGCATGTCTGCCTTTGTGGCAAACTCGGTGGTGGAGGTGGAGGTTGTAGGTTGTGATGGGATGGTGGAGGTTGAAGTTGGTGGTGGAATGGGGAGGTTGGTGATTAGATTTCTCACCTCTGTAGTGAAGAAAGAGAAGGCTTCATCGAATGAGGGGCCTGCAGAGGGAGGAGGTTGTTGAGGGGTGGGTTGGGGTATTTGGGCAAGGATGGCAGCGGGTAGTTGGGTGAGAGTGTCTTGGGTGGTTGTCATTTGGTGGGTGAGGGTGGTGAGGGTTTCATCGATTAATGAAGTGGAAGGTTGAAAAGGTTGGGGAATTTGAGAGATGATGGAGGATGGTAGTTGATGATGGTGGCGTGTGATGGTTTGTAGTTGGGAAATAATGTATGTGAGGTTCTCATCGGTCTCAGTTGCCTGAGCCGTGAGGGTGGCAAGGGATTGGATGAGGACTTGGTTGCGTTGGGTGGCTAGGGATGAGATGGTGTTATGATGTTGGGTGATGGTTTGTTGGAGAATTTGGAGGCGGGATGAGTTGGTTTGGGTTTGGGTATCGATCTGGTTTAGATGGCATTGAAGGATGGCAAGGGATTGGTGGAGGTCAGAGGTATCGGGTGTGGGTTGTTTTTCCACCAGCCCTTGTATTAGGAGTTTAAGGTCATCCAAGGACCGCATCACTTTGTCAACAAAGGCTTGGAACTCAGCCTTAGTGACCAGATCTGCTATTGGGGTAACCCCTGCAGCAACAGATACTACAGGTTGGGCCTCTATTCCTGAGGCGTCTTCTTGGCCTTGTGTGAAGGTAGGCCTTGAAGGACTTCCATCATGTCCTTGATAGCCTTCAAAAGAAGAGCTATCTCGTGATGTTGGGACATCCTCTTCCTCTTCCTCAGCTTCAGAGGCTGAGTAAGTGAATCGGATGTGTGTTCCCTTCGATAGATCAAATATCAAGGAAAGTGGTGCACGAAACAAAGATCACTCTGAATGATCTATGGGTTCAACATCAGAAGCAACGAATGCTTCTGTGTGTGTGAGGGGTTGTGGCGAGCCCTGAGGCGAAGGGGCTTTTATTTCTTCATCACCTCTCTGTTGAGAGAGGGGTGATGGATGATGGGGTTCCTCGGCTKGWTCATCTCCAGAGGCCCGAAGRATGGCCTCTGGATGGCTAGCTTGGGTTGGGATTGGRCTGGGTCRTCCTGTTTCAATATCCCTTTGGCTTTGATCGCCAGGGATAGTGGATGTGGTTGCCCTTTGGGTAGTGGGTTTGGAAATATGTTGGTGAGGGACGGGGGAATCAATAGCATCATCATTATCATCATCATCATCTTCATCATCCGATGAAGATGATGCTTGTGCTCCCTCGCTTGGAGGGGAGGGGGGACGGCTCTAAGTGCTCCGGGGTAGCTGCCCTTGGTTCTTGGGATAGAAGAGAGCGTTCATAGGCGCGACATATCTCACTTGTCGATGGAATGACAGTGAGCATAGCCCTTGATAGTGGTCTGTTGATGCGATATCCTTCTTTGAAAAGAGTTGGGTGATGTTCGTGCATCTTGTAGACCGGTGTGTATGGCTCTGTTGCGGGGAGAGCATTTTTTCTCATTGCATCCCCAATTATGAGAGCAAGGAAGCGAGGGAAGAGGATAGCAGACAGTGGTTTTCCAGCGGCTTGAAGTTTACACTTTTTCAGCACAGCCGCGTGGATCTCGGTGTAGATGAGGACGGCGTAATCGATGTTGAGGTTGAAGTAGAGTGCCATACATGATCGTCATTATGTTCAAATTCCCTTGGTCGAGGGAGCCTAACTTGCACGTCAGGGACCGGTTCAGGATTGAAAAGAACAAATTTCACATTGGTGGGAGGAATTGTCTTTTGAAATCCGAGATGTTTCGTATCTCTTTGTTGTAGCCTAACATCCTTACAAACCTCAGAATGTCCTTGGAGGTTGGTAGCTCATCATATTGTTCAATTTCGAGCTCTCGTCTCGTTGGAATGCATAACACCTTGGAAATTTTTGCTCGTGAAATTTTGACGGTGCAAAGCATATCGTTTGGTGCGTCGATATCTCCCATTATACCGTGATTGGCATCGTCAAATTCACAGTTTTGCCAGTACTATTGAACGTATTTGAGAATGCAGTTTTTGAAGAATTCAATCATTATCCCGTACCTGTCATCATAGAGAGTGTTTCGAAGCTCGATCATGTGATTATTGGGTTTCATGGGGAGAAAGATGATAGCCCTACTGTCTGCTCCCGTAGATTGAATGCGGCTATCGTTGTTGTCGGATTCGTGGGAAGCGGAGGATGCCATTGCTATGGAAGTTTGCAGGTTATTTTGTGTTCGTCAAAAGCTATTTGCAGGTTTTGAAGGCGTAAAGGTGGTAATGGTGGGGAAGATGAGTATTTATAGGGTAGATGGGTAGGGTGGGGGGGATTGGGGGGTGGAGGAGTGGTGTGGTAGTGGTAAGGGAAACATTTCTTTGATTATTATAATATAATAATCATGAGAAAAGTGGCGGTTTGGGTTTTGGATGATGGGATTGGAGGAACGTGAGCCGTCGTGATAGTACGTGCCATAAATTAATGTGGACACGTGTCACGCTGGGATTTGGGAGGGGAAACAAAAAGGGGACAACCTGTTTTGTGTCAGGCGCGTGGTTTGAGTGACGTCATAAAGGATTTGAAATGAGGATTCATTCCAAATAATAGCTTGGTGAAGACGTTTCCCAAAAAAAATTAAAATCTCATCTAATTGTAAGATTAATACTAATTACGAAGTTTTGGTCTTCTAAAAACCCTTGTTGTATAATTTTTAGTCACAAAAGCTGCAATTTTGTATAATCTTAAAAAAATTGTTTCAATTAAGATGAGTTTTATTTTAAAAAAAATTTTCATTGAACCAGAGGAGCTCTGGTTATTCATGACAAAATGAGTGTGTAACCAGAGGAGCTCTGGTTAAGCATGACAAAGTGGGTGGGTAACTAGAGGAGCTCTGGTTAAGCATGACTAAGTGGGTGGGAAACCAGAGGAGCTCTGGTTTTAATGTCAATTAAGACAAGTAGAAATGTTGGATTTGCTTGATATAGAGAATTTGGTTGACAAACCAGAGACTCTGTTGAAATGTAGCAATCCATGTTTATAAAACCAGAGGAGGTATGGTAATGTAATCATATGTAGCATTTTATTGGTCAAGAGGCTCTAGATAGTAGAACTAGAGGCTCTGGATGGAAAATGCAAGTTTACAAATGTAAACTTTTGCTCCCCCTCAAAGGATGCGTGGAGATATGAATGAAACTTGAGACCATAGGGGCTCTGGTTATGAAGGATGAAGAGATTTGAAGAAAAGATGGTTAAGTGTGGAAAAAAATGTCTTTGAGACCAGAGGGGCTCTGGTTGCAAAGATGTTGAATCCAGAGGTTCTGGTCTTTAGAACCAGAGGCTTTGGTTGTGAATGATGAAAAAGATAAAGTTAAATATGACTAAGTGTGAAGAGCAAAGAGTCTTTGATACCAGAGGAGCTCTGGTTACGAAGACTCTGGTCTTTAGAATCAGAGGCTCTGGTTGTGAAGGATGAGAAAATGAAGTATGGAATGAAATAGTGAAGGCTTGCTATCATTGAAACCAAGGCCAGAGGCTCTGGTCTTTAGAACCAGAGGCTCTGGTTGAGATAAATAATGTATAGCAAGTGAAGGAAA
>NC_037529.1:41122317-41123237 GCF_001531365.2 Cynara cardunculus var. scolymus
TTTACTTGCTATTTCTTATTCTCTTTACAACCAGAGCCTCTGGTTCTAAAGACCAGAGCCTCTGGCTTAAGATTCTATGAAATCAAGTCAACCATTTCCCTTCCAACTCCGTTTTCATATCTTTTTTTTCAACCAGAGCCCTCTGGTTCTATTGTCAACCAGAGCCCCTCTGGTTCTATTGGAAACTAGAGACCCACTGATTCAAAGCAAAGACTTGGTAATTTTAAACCAAGTCCTTTCTTTCTACCAACCAGAGCCTCTGGTTCTAAAGACCAGAGCCTCTGGATTTCAAATCCTTTGAAACCAGAGCCCCTCTGGTCCTTGCTCGCCAAAATCATTTATATGACAAAGTGTTTCCATTAAACTAGAGCCTCTGGTTCCAAAGACCAGAGCCTCTACTTTCCTTCACTTGCTATACATTATTTATCTCAACCAGAGCCTCTGGTTCTAAAGACCAAAGCCTCTGGCCTTGGTTTCATTGATAGCAAGCCTTCACCATTTCATTCCATACTTCATTTTCTCATCCTTCACAACCAGAGCCTCTGGTTCTAAAGACCAGAGCCTCTGGATTCAAAGTCTTTGCAACCAGAGCTCCTATGGTGTCAAAGACTCTTTGCTCTTCACACTTAGTCATATTTAACTTCATCTTTTTCATAATTCACAACCAGAGCCTCTGGTTCTAAAGACTAGAACTTCTGGATTCAACATCTTTGCAACCAGAGCCCCTCTGGTCTCAAAGACATTTTTTCCACACTTAACCATCTTTACTTCAAATCTCTTCATCCTTCATAACCAGAGCCCCTCTGGTCACAAGTTGCATTCATATCTCCATGCATCCTTTGAGGGGGAGCAAAAGTTTACATTTGTAAACTTGCATTTTCCATCCAGAGCCTCTGGTTCTACTATCTAGAGCCTCTGGT
>NC_037529.1:41123777-41125198 GCF_001531365.2 Cynara cardunculus var. scolymus
AATAGGCTATCCCCTTTTTGCCGCTTCATTTTTTCCCCTCCCAAACCCCAGCGTGACACGTGTCCACATTCATTTATGGCACGTACTATCACGACGGCTCACGTTCCTCCAATCCCATCATCCAAAACCCAAACCGCCACTTTTCTCATGATTATTATATTATAATAATCAAAGAAACGTTTCCCTTACCACTACCACACCACTCCTCCACCCCCCCATCCCTCCACCCCACCCATCTACCCTATAAATACTCATCTTCCCCACCATTACCACCTTTACGCCTTCAAAACCCGCAAACAGCTTTTGACGAACACAAAATAACCTGCAAACTTCCATAGCAATGGCATCCTCCGCTTCCCACGAATCCAACAACAACGATAGCCGCATTCAATCTACGGGAGCAGACAGTAGGGCTATCGTCTTTCTCCCCATGAAACCCAATAATCACATGATCGAGCTTCGAAACACTCTCTTCAAAAACTGCATTCTACTACCTGCTCTCTCTCTGGTAAACCCAAAGGTTCCTCTCAAATATGTTCAACAGTATTGGCAAAACTGTGAATTTGACGGTGCTAGTCACGCTATAATGGGAGATATCGACGCACCAAACGATATGCTTTGCGCCTTCAAAATTTCACGAGCAAAAATTTCCAAGGTGTTATGCATTCCAACGAGACGAGAGCTCGAAATTGAACAATATGACTAGCTACGAACCTCCGAGGACATTCTGAGGTTTGTAAGGTTGTTAGGCTACAACAAAGAGATACGAAACATCTCGGATTTCAAAAGACAATTCCTCCCACCAATGTGGAATTTGTTCTTTTCAATCCTGAACCGGTCCCTGACATGCAAGTTAGGCTCCCTCGACCAAGGGAATTTGAACATAATGACGATCCTGTATGGCCTCTACTTCAACCTCAATATTGATTACGCCCTCCTCATCTACACTGAGATCCACGCGGCTGTGCTGAAAAAGTGTRAACTTCAAGCCGCTGGAAAACCACTGTCTGCTATCCTCTTCCCCCGCTTCCTTGCTCTCACAATTGGGGATGCGATGAGGAAAAATGCTCTCCTCGCAACAGAGCCATACACACCGGTCTACAAGATGCACGAACATCGCCCAACTCTTTCCAAGGAAGGATATCGCATCAATAGACCACTATCAAGGGCTATGCTCACTGTCATTCCATCGACAAGTAAGATACGCCGCGCCTATGAACGCTCTCTGCTGTTCTAAGAACCAAGGGCAGCTACCCCGGAGCACTTAGAGCTGTCCCCCCTCCAAGCGAGGGAGCACAAGCATCGTCTTCATCGGATGATGAAGATGATGATGATGATAATGATGATGCTAGTGATTCCCCCGGCCCTCACCAACATATTTCCAAACCCACTACCCAAAGGGCAACCACATCCACTATCCC
>NC_037529.1:41125723-41138497 GCF_001531365.2 Cynara cardunculus var. scolymus
AGAAATAAGAGCCCCTTCGCCTCAGGGCTCGCCACAACCCCTCACACACACAGAAGCATTCGTTGCTTTTGATGTTGAGCCCATAGATCGTTCAGAGCGATCTTCGTTTCGTGCACCACTTCCTTCGATATTTGATCTATCGAAGGGAACACACATCCGATTCACTTACTCAGCCTCTGAAGCTGAGGAAGAGGAAGAGGATGTCCCAACATCACGAGATAGCTCTTCTCTTGAAGGCTATCAAGGACATGATGGAAGTCCTTCAAGGCCTACCTTCACACAAGGCCAAGAAGACGCCTCAGGAACAGAGGCTCAACCTGCAGCATCTGTTGCTGCAGGGGTTACCCCAATAGCAGATCTGGTCACTAAGGCTGAGTTCCAAGCCTTTGTTGACAAAGTGATGCTGTCCTTGGATGACCTTAAACTCCTAATACAAGGGCCGGTAGAAAAACAACCCACACCCGATACCTTTGACCTCCACCAATCCCTTGCCATCCTTCAACGCCATCTAAACCAGATCGATACCCAAACCCAAACCAACTCATCCCGCCTCCAAATTCTCCAACAAACCATCACCCAACATCATAACACCATCTCATCCCTAGCTACCCAACGCAACCAAGTCCTCACCCAATCCCTTGCCACCCTCATGGCTCAGGCAACTGAGACCGATGAGAACCTCACATACATTATTTCCCAACTACAAACCATCACACGCCACCTTCATCAACTACCATCCTCCATCATCTCTCAAATTCCCCAACCTTCYCAACCTTCCACTTCATCAATCGATGAAACCCTCACCACCTTCACCCACCAAATGACAACCATCCAAGACACTCTCACCCAACTACCCGCTGCCATCCTTGCCCAAATACGCCAACCCACCCCTCAACCACCTCCTCCCTCTGCAGGCCCCTCATTCGATGAAGCCTTCTCTTTCTTCACTACAGAGGTGAGAAATCTAATCGCCAACCTCCCCATTCCACCACCAACTTCAACCTCCACCATCCCATCACAACCTACAACCTCCACCTCCACCACCGAGTTTGCCACAGAGGCAGACATGCAAGCACTATCAAGAGCACTGGTCTCCTCTTTCAACGAGATCAGTGCAAAGTTTGTTCATCGAGCCATCCAACCAACAAGGGCTCTCACTCAAACGATGGTCGATGAACAAGGACGTACATCAACTCTCCTTCGTTCAATGAAGGAGACCACCAGAAAGGCAGCCTTGAGGGAGTATCTTATATCCCTCAGGAAGGAAAAGAGGAAGAAGAGGTCTCAAGCCTCTTGCTCAAGCAGCCGCTCGAGCAAAAGAAGGCGCCATGATGACCAAGACCCCTAGGATTAAGGCCTTGGCCCTCGTGAGGGGAAGAAAGAGGCGGCAGCTACATACACTTCAACATCCGCTGCACAACAACAACCAGTACCACACCAACCTTCACCTCAAGAAACCCAAGCAAGGGAACCAGAGGCCTTGCCCTCTGATGATCAACCGCATATCCAGGTTCCCTTAGCTACAACCCTAGAGCCCATCGTGTTGAGTTCCTCAACCGATGAAGAACCAACCACCCCACAAACATATCAACCTTCTTCTCCTACACCAAATATAAACCTACCCTTAACCCCCTCACCAACACCCCGCACAACTCAACCTTTCATCATTTCTCTACAACCAGAGCCCATAACAACCCAACCTTCTTCACCCATACAACCAGAGCCTACTATAACCCAACCTTCTTCACCCTTACAACCAGAGCCCACTACAACCCAACCTTCATCACCCCAACAACCAGAACCTATAATAACCCCAACCCAACCAACCCAAAAACAACCAATGGTACAAGCGGATGTTCCCTCTTCCTCAAGGCATCCTCCAAAAGGCCTAGTGGACGAGGTCATTCCAATTCCACTATTCTTCTAAAGATGATTTTGAACTCTGTTTCTTCAAGGAACGGAATTTTGATTCTTATTCTCTCCCACCTCTATTCGTGTGTTGTTGCTGAAGTACTTGGGCCCGCAGTTCTCTAACTTGTTGAAGGTTGGGGATCAACCGATCTCTTTGAGGTGAATCTGGTAAGGCATCAATGAGATCGTTGATGTGGTCCAAATCTCCTTCTTCAAGCATTTCATCGTTAGAGAGTGTGAAGAAGTTGTCTATCTCTTCCTTAATTTGCTGAGGCTAAGGCCCTTCTTCATCAGACGCTAAATCAATGATCGGGCATGGGACCTCAGCCATAACAATAGAACATTCAATACTTTGATCTTCAGCATCCTTTGGCTTTTCAACCATTAGCTCTGGTTCCACCTTGATGGATTGTTGACGATGACCTTGACTCTATTGTTGTAACGGTTCTACACTAGGAGTCGGTCTTTGGATTTGGTGGGAGATGTCATGGTCGGTGGTTCTTTGTCATTTCTCTCCTTCATGATGATCGGGGTCGGCATCCTCATTATCATGTCTTCTTTTTGAACCCCCTGCCTGACTCTTGCATGTGTCCTCAAGGATTTGAATCCTCTCGGACAAGGCCTGGAAAGATATTCTGATGGTGTCTGCCATGTTGTTTAGTTGAGTAATGAGACCTCAGAAACTGCCTCGGACCTCGTCTTGTAAGGCGTGGAACTTCGGTCTCGTGACATACTCAGGTTAGGTTTGCGCCTTGAGCATGCCAATGAAGTCAACTTCCACCTGTCCTCCCTCATATGCCTCAGACAACAATTTAGCATATAATAAGGATTTGAGTTCTTTAGTTGAGCACTCAACCTACTCTTGAGGCGGTGGAGTCAAACTCACATGTTCCATGACCGATTTTCCCTTTAGTAGTCGTCGTATTTCATCTACCTAGTTGTGCATTGAGGCTTAGACGACAACAAGAGCACCAACCAACATCTGCATTGTTGTTTTGGGTAAGGGAACAACAGGGGCACTAAGCCTTCTCGTTGACATGACAGTTGAATCAACTGTGTGACCTACATTTAGTGTCAGCATTGATGTGGTACTGGTAGGATTTCCATTCTGTCCTCATGAAGTATCTGTAGAAAATATCACTCTGGATGTTTCGACGTGTTCACAAATAACCGCTAGTTGAGCAACATATGCTCCAGGTATATGTGTCCTAATAGTTGTATTAGGATCTAGACTCGATGTGCACAGAAGTGATGTCGTAGACTAGGGCAATGATCTAATTATTTCAATATCCACACTCTTTGAGTGAAAGGTAGATACCAGATGTGGTACATCCTTGTGATTTAATGAAACTAGCACCTACTCAGAGGTGCTAGAGTAGATGGGATGGGTGTTCATTTGCGTAGCTGGGTCCACTACAACTTGGTCAATACCCAATCCCAACGGTGAGACTCGGTAGTAGATGTGGTTACCTGACTTATGGTGGTTTAGGAATGGTCCTGACATTTTTTGGACCATATCTCATGGTCCGTCCCATCGCTCACCATCCCGTCTCCACCCTCATCCATCCTTATATCACCGACTACTGTTGAAACAAATTGATCAAGATCCATGACGACAGTATCATGGATCTTCTTCTTCTGTGCTAGACTCCGTAATCTTTGGCAGTGCATTGATGTGACTTGGTAGGCGTTCAATGTCATCGGGCGTATCGTCATCGTCTGAGGAGTCATCCTCTGAAGACGATGAGGAGTCAACGACAATTGGCCCTCCATCATTCGATGAATCATCTTCATCGTCAGAAGAGTCAGAAGCAGAACCATAGGTAGCCCCATCTACAGACCCCCTCATTGTCTTTTTTTTGGATCACTACCTAGACCTACTTCCCCACCAACCTTAAGGATCGGTCCTTGGGGAGATACAGTTGGTTCTGGTCAGACCATTAGATTGTGGACCTCTCGATACGCTACCACACATGGAGCGCTCTGGTCTGCATAAGCCAGGAGATCAACATATATAGGAAGTACCTGTTTGAATACAAGATCAGAAAGCTTCATGAAGTGTATGTCAAATTCAGGCCTTCCTTTTTTGGTTGGGCATCTCGAGATCTCACTGTTCGACCACATCAGGATTTATATGATCATCTGAAGAAACCTCTGAAATGGCACAAACTTTCTGGCTTTGTTGTTGGACTTGTCAAGGTGCAGATTAAGACGACATAGTCGTAGTGCATGTTGAAGGAGATCCCATGGAACATTCGCAAGATAGAGATACTGTACCTGTCCATCCCCGTATGCTTGGAAGTCATGCAGCGGCTGAAAATGTTGAAGAGCATGTACCATAAAGGTAGTAGGAATGCCCTCTTGAATTGTCCAGCTGCAGTGATGTTTTTCGTGTAGCCCAAGGTTCGTAGAACGGTGCTTATCTGTTGATCCGAGGCGAAGTTACCAAAGTCTTCTTTCCCCAATCTCGAGGTCTTGTCTGTAAGTCCTAAGACGCGTCTCAACCGCCTTAGTGTTAGCATCGTCTCAAAATGGTTGATATTAGCAGTGAAATGGCGGTCTTCTACTTCAGGGTGGTACTTTAAGGCTTTCTAGAATTGCTGAAGGTAGATCACTGGGGTGTGTGCAGTTGGGTCAGGGCTACGTTTAGAGGATGGCCTTTGAGGATCTCGAGAATGATTCACTGATCACATCTCATCGAGTAGTCTAGGGTGTGATTGTTTGGTTGGATTTTGAGGTAATCAACTTTGAGGATCAATTCGTCGTCGGGGTTGGTGGTGGTTACAGATGGTACCGAAGAGCGGATGGAAGACATCGGTTCTCTTCGTTAGATAGATCTTTCAGCTTCTGTATCTTTGATGTGGCTAAATCGTAAGTGTGCATACAGTGGGCACAAAGTCCCCAAAGTGGCGGTGCAAGTGCACGCCGACACTATGATCACTTCAAGTAATAGAGTGGTATAGTACCAAGATCGTTTCCACAGGGACCGGACTTACTGAGAATCAAAGACTTTCATGAACTTCTTGAACAATGCTTCGAGTTGAGAAAATATTTGAGTTTTGATTGGTGCAAAGCGTTAAAATACGAAATAAACCTTTAATATTAAAAGACGGGTATGGGTGTAAGCTTTGCTTAAGAATATTGCAGGAACAATTTGGTCAGAAACTCATAGGACCTCTATAAGAACTCCTATCTCTCGAAAGTGAATTCTTATATACTGTGCCCACAAAGTGCCCACAAAGCGTCCAGTTTTATCAATCTTAAACTTGCCGAATTAGCTACTAGATAAAAAGATATCTGGTTTCACTAGCTTGAAGATTTATACTCACAACTTATTGTAGCATAAACTCGACTAATATCTGAACAAAAGCTAAAAACATGCAAAACCCGCATCTCTGCGTGATTATCAAAGTCTCTCTCATATCTTTGTGCATCATCTAAGCCGTATTTCAGATCCATCCATCTCTGGATCAAGAATCTAATATTAACACTTCAAAGTGATTGGCTCATCTGCGTTGAGTTTACGTCTCGACTTAAATGACCAAGCTTAAAAATCAATAAAAATGGCAACACCCACGTGTGCCCTTAAATTCTTAAGCTTGACTCACACCCACACCCAAAGGGGTGCTTAGCTCAAATAGGAATTAGAAAACATAACGGAAACAAAAGAAGAAAAATGCATAAGAAATACTTGAACTGAAAATAATACTTAAATTGTTGCCCACATAGGGCATACAAAACACAGTGGCGAGAATTAAAGACTAACTACGAAAATTAAATTACAAGCAGAAATTAAACTTGCTCTACTGCTGTAAAGCTTGAGAGAATGCTCCAAGGTTGCTTAGCTAAATTGCTGGTGGAGTGGATGCCTTACAACTGAGAGAAAGTCTTCAAAATATAGGAAAAGGTGAGGACCGGACAAACTCTTTGTCCAATGGATAAAAATCTGCATTGTCTAAAGGGTAAGGACCACCCATCACCACAAGTCTACTCACTCTCTGGCCTTGTCACTTCTTCTTTGAAAGGTTGCAAAAGGTAAAAGTACTACAATAAATTATGAAAAGAAGGCTTTTCAATCAAAATAAAGGTAGGAGTACTTTATTGTCTTTTTATCACATAACCAGGCCCATTCTTCCAAGCAACTCAATGTTTTGATCTGAACTTAGAATTAAATCTCATTAATATCCAAGAGAATGAATATTTGAATTTTGTTCCAATCCAACTAGATGCAAATCCGCAATGAATGCGAGCAGAAAGTGGGCATTTTACCAACAATAATGGGTTTTTTTAGAAAATAATTAAATTCTTGACCTTTCATCACCTCTTAACATATTTTGGATAAAAAATACACGATAGGAGCAAAATGGGTACCAAAGATACAATAAAATAGGGGTATTGAACAACAAATAAGTCTCACAAAATGAGAGTTATCACACCCCCAAACTTGAGGTATTACTTGTCCTCAAGTAAAAGAACATAAATAATAAAAAAAAACAAAAAGAAAGGAACAAGAACGAAACACTTACGGAAGGTGTTGGCAATTCGTCTAGCAAAGAGGATGTACAACTTCCTTGCTTGATCTTCGTAGTGTTGCCGTTAATCAGTAGGGCTTAAGGGTTTGTGTTTTTGGCAATGATAGCGTGTGTCCCTCCCCCAAACTTATCCTATACTACAAAAGGGTTTGAAACATAAGTTCTCATTGATTTACTTTTGAGTACTTGGAAAAAGTTCGTGACCCATTTCTTGGCATAAACTTGCCCTTTTGGATAACCGGGCTTTATTTTTGTCTTCCAATTTTCCGAAGACCGATTCTTCTATTTTTTGTTTTGTTTTCTTTTCTCTATTTCTTTTTTTTTCATACCTCCCAATTTTTCTAAGGTATATTTTTTTCTTGAACACTTCCCCCCAAACTTAATATTGACAATGTCCTCATTGTTGCCAAAGGGACCAAATCGGTACGGGTTGGGTGCGAAGGGAAATGTGTTTGGGCCAAAAATATAGAAGGAGGGCCTACAGCCTTTTAACTTCAACACTACGAAAAATCATCCAAGGATGTTGTACCTGAAATGAATAATGGAACTAGACAAAACAAAAAGAAATCCAACACCATGTCATAAATATTCACACAAAAGAAATGACGTTCCGTAAATCATACACAAAAGACAGAATAAAAGAGTATATATACCCCACAAGATATACCCAAAAATAATGTTTTTAGAGGCTGAGATCAAAAGTCGAGAATTAAACCATTTTCTGCAAAACTGCTTACTGTGGGCAAGCAAGGACTGCATTAGCCTCCTTGGAGCTTTGGACAATGGGAGCAGCAGTAGGAACATCAACAGCAGGCATGATAGCAGTTGTGGCAGTGACAGTAGCAGCAACAGGAACACGAGGAGCAGGAGCAAAAGGCGCAGCGACAATAGAAGTAATCGGCATGTGAGTCTGTAAGGGCGGGAATCACCAAACTTGGGGAGGGCAAAGACCACTAGGGAACCTTGGAAGTTAGGCCGTCAAGAGGGTATCTTGACGCCCGTAAAACTGTCTTTCCACCCGGTTCCAATCTCGAGTATATGCCCAAAAGCGAGCATTCTTCTTTTCCAAATCAGAGACTCGGTCTTCAATGCTCCCCACCCTCTTCAATATCACCTCTAAATTTTGATTCGTCTCTTCCCATTGGATTGCCAAGATGGACAACCAAGTGGCCGACCCATACCCCGAGCCTAAAGGATTGCTTGGAGGTGGCTCGGATGGGCTGGCCTCATCATTGCCACAACTTAGGATCTTCGCAGATGGTTCAGTCATGGGGACAACGGGTGGCTCCGATATGTGTGCGGCGGGTGGTGCGGTAAGTGCGATAGTTGGCGACTCCGAAACAGCGGTAGTCAGTGGCTCGAGAATACCGACTGGTGGCGCATTTGGTTGAACGGTTGATGGCGCCATGGGTTCTTCCGCATCTCTCTCAATCGAGACGGAATTCTGCAAATTTAAAAAGGGCCGAGAGGCTCTATGTCGACGGTCGACCATGTTCTGTCCCAAAAAGGGAGAGCTGACAACAATTATACTCATCATTGGTAGGGACCCTAGCCTTGGCCATAAGCTTCGTGATAAGGGCCGGAAAAACTAGGCGTGAATGCATCCTCTGAGAGGCGGCCAAAATGGATGCATGTATAATCGGCCCAAGGTCGATTGGCAACTCGCACATTATGCAATAAAGGAGGATGCATCGGTCCCGTGATATTGTACTAACATGAACAGTAGGGATTAAATTGTGTCACAAAAACTGAAACTAAAGTCCCGCCTCTGTGTTGAGATGGCCGGCCAAAATAATTTGGCGCCAGTTGTCCCTCGACCATCCACGATCGGGGAGCATAAGGAGGGATGTGATATCATCATCGGCAACTTCAAGAGTCCCTTTCATAATTTGTGCAAACGAGCATTCCGACGGTGGGATGAGTCCAAGGGCCGCATTAAGCATCGGCCCCGACCAATCAACTTTCTTACCCCGAATATTCACCGAAATGCTCTTGGTGGTGCCAACGGCCACGTAAAACTCGGTTACCCAAGATACGTTGGCCTTTAAAGGGGCAATCACCATTTGTTCCCACCGCAAAGCCACCAAATGGTGCTTGATAGCTATAAAAGAGTTGACCAACCGTGGGTCAAAGACCCGCTCAAGAAAAATTTTATTATTTTTAATACGGTTATACCTCTCTTGAAATGTTATCACCTTTTCTTTCTTTTTCTTTGGGGTTTGCTGCCTCTTCTGCTTTGCTGCCGCCTTCCTCTTTTTAGAAGGTTTTGGCTTACTGATTTCCAAAACCTCCACTTCTGGAATTTCTTCTTCAAAATCCTCCATTTCCTCCTCTTCCTTGGCCACATCTTCAGCATTTTCTAAGTCCTGTGCCATCTCATCCTCATAATCACTATCTTCAGGCATTGGTTTTGGTAATGGTTAAGGAATAACAGACTCTGAACTTGAACTTTCAATACTTCCCGAGGAGGTTTCTGTGCTCACAGTCTGCCCACTAGGGGTAGTGACTGATATTTCCTCAACAGGAAGTTCATTTTCTGTTTGAGTCTCAGGGGGTTGCTATGGTGATTCTTCTATTGACTCAAGAACAGAAAAAGGAAATAAATCTTCAGGATTAGTAGAAGCATTTGCTTCAAAGTCAAAATGAAACTTCTCCCCTAAGGTATCACTTAAGTTTAGGTCGAAATCGTGTATGGTGGGTGGGCCGAGTGGTGTTGAGGGAAGGGGAATAGAGGGCTGTTGAGTGGGTGTAGGGTTAATCGGTGGTGGGATGGGGTTAGATAGAGAGGTTATAGAGGGTGGTATGGTTAGGGCTAGGAAAAGGGGTCGTGGCGTTGATGATGGTTGGGGAAGGGTTACGGCGGCCGGCGGTCGTGAAGTAGACGGACCGGCGCCGATGGTGGTGGTGGTGTGAATAATGGTGGAAGGGGTAAAAATGGTGGTAAATAGGGGAGGAGTTTGAGTGATACTAACCGGAGTGACAATGGCATGATACTCGTCGTAGTCAACCCGCACGGTGGATGACTGACCGGCGCCGGCGGTTGATGAATGTCTTGTCGGCAGAGCAAAAGCAATGGGGTCCGACGAGAGGGGCGTTGAATAGTGCATCGATGGAGCAACCGATGGTGGTACGGGAGTAGCGGATGATGCGTCGCCGGCGACGGTCCGGCGAGTAGGCGGACGATAAGGGGGCCGGCCGGTTGGATTGTTCCTTGTTCTAGCCATGAAAAGAGAGAGGAGAAGATGAATAGTGAAACATAAGTAAATTTTCCCCCCTTTTTCATAGATAACCGATGGATATAACATAGGGAACCGCCCTACTTGCATGCAAAACCTTTGTAAGGACAATTGATTTGAAAAAATGATGTCATGGTACTAGTCAAATCACCTTACACAAGCCTCCTTTTTCAGAAAAATCATCATCACTTTTTTTCAAAAATGAACTCATTTATTTTCTTAATTTCCCTTTTTCATTTCCTTGTTAGATTCCACAAAAATCCGCCAATATTAAAAAAAAAAATATTAACCAAAACCCAATTCAGAATGTGAGCATGAGATGCCTACTGTGAGCATACCTGCATGAAATAAACAAAAAGTATGTTGGTCACGGTTCCAACATCTTCCTAAATCGAAACGTGGCGCTGGCTGCTACGCTATAAGGGAAATAAGGTTGCGCCTTCACCAAGGCAATTGCTTTTGGTGTAGTGGGTAAGCGCTTGATCCTAACAAAGTACAATAACTAAAAATATTTACACTATTTACAACAGTAGGTTTGACAATTAATCAGAGAGATTTTTGGCGTGGATCTTGCATTCCTTCTGGGAAGAAATGCTTGACCCGATGCCCATTCACTTTAAAAACCGTATTGTCTTGTGGGTTCAAGAGATCGATAGTTCCAAACTTTCCCACTTCAACAATAGTAAAAGGTCCCGACCATCTAGATTTGAGTTTTCCGGGGAAAAGCCTCAACATAGAATTAAAAAGAAGCACTTTTTGACCTTTTTCAAAAATTCTTTGATTGATCCTACGATCATGCCACATTTTCGTTTTTTCTTTATAAATTTTGGCATTCTCGTAGGCTTGGTACCTCCACTCTTCTAACTTATTGAGTTGGAGCTTTCTTTTCTCTCCCGCTAGAGTTGCATTTAAATGTAATTCCTTAATAGCCTAAAATGCCTTATACTCTAACTCCAACGGAAGGTGACAAGATTTTCCAAAAACAAGTTGGTACGGAGACATGCCCAATGGACTCTTGAAAGCGGTACGGTAGGCCCAAAGTGCATCATCCAATTTAAGCGACCAATCTTTTCGATTTGGCTTAACCACTTTTTCTAAAATATTTTTTTATCTCACGATTCGAAAGTTCCGCAAGACCATTTTGCGGGTGGTAAGCCGTGGCTACTTTATGTCGGATGTTGTACTTCTCAAGAGTGGTACTTAACACTTTGTTTATGAAATGAGTCCCTTCATCGCTTATCAATGCTCAGGGTGTTCCAAAACGAACAAAAATGTTTTTATACAAAAATTCCACTACCATTTTGGCATCATTTCTTGGGCAAGCCTTTGCTTCTATTCATTTGGAGACATAGTCTACCGCAACCAAAATGTACTGATTGTGAAAAGACATGGGAAATGGTCCCATAAAGTCAATACCCCAAACATCGAAAAGTTCGACTTCCAAAATATTGTTCAAGAGCATCTCATTTCTTTGGGACAAATTCCCCATGCGTTGGCATTGGTCACAACTCTTCACAAATTCAAAAGCATCTTTAAACATGGTAGGCCAAAATAATCTGCTTTGTAAAATTTTAGCGACCGTACGTTGTCCACCAAAGTGGCTTTCGTACGGTGATGCGTGACATTCTTTTAACAAAGCCTGAATTTCATCATCTGGGACATATTTTCTCAAAATTTGATCTGATCCCAATTTAAAAAGGGATGGATCGTCCCACAAATAATGCTTGCAATCGTGAAGAAATTTTTTAAACTGGTTTCCCTGAAAATGATATGGTTTAAGGCCACATGCAAGATAGTTGGCAATATCTGCATACCAAGGATTTTGTTTTTGAAAAGTGTGTTGCATGGCCAAAACAAATTCATCCGGGAAAAATTCCTTAATCTCATGACTCCCCCCACTTGACACATTTCCTTCAATTCTAGAAAGGTGATCGGCCACTTGATTGTCACATCCCTTTCGGTCAACAATCTGAAGATCAAATTCTTGCAATAAAAGAATCCATCTAATAAGTCGTGGTTTCGCATCAACTTTGTTAAATAAATACTTTATTGCATAATGATCTGTATGAACAGTGACTTTGGTGCCAATCAAGTATGAACGGAAACGATCAAAAGCAAATACTACCACAAGTAATTCTTTTTTCGTGGTGATATAATTTAATTGGGCTTCAATAAGAGTCTTACTTGCGTAGTATATGGGGTGAAAAATTTTATTTTTCCTTTGCCCCAAAACGGCACCCACGGCCCAATCACTTGCGTCACACATTACCTCAAAAGGTAGGGACCAATCGGGTGTGATAAGAATGGTTGCCGAGACAAGAGCATTCTTGATTGTTTCAAAAGCCTTTTTTACAATCGGAGGTGAACTCAAAAGCTTGGTCAACATGCAACAAGTTACATAGGGGTTTTGCAACTTTAGAAAAATCCTTAATAAACCGTCGGTAAAAAACAGCATGTCCCAAAAAGCTACGAATGCCTTTGACCGAAGTAGGTTCGGGCAATTGCATTATCACCTCAATTTTAGCTTTGTCAACTTCCAAACCTGTCTTTGAAATCATGTGACCCAAAACAATTCCCTCTTGTACCATAAAATGACATTTTTCCCAATTTAAAATCAAGTCATGGGTTTTACATCTCTCCAAACTTTTCTTCAAATTTTCAAGACAATTTTCGAAATTAGTGCCAATAACCGAAAAATCATCCATAAAAACTTCCATAGTGTCCTCAATCATATCCGAAAAAATAGACATTATACATCGTTGGAAAGTGGCCGGAGCATTACATAAGCCGAATGGCATACGTCGGAAAGCAAAAGTTCCAAAGGGAAAAGTGGAAGTAGTTTTCTCTTGATCTTCGGGTGCAATATGGATTTGATTGTATCCCGAGTACCCATCCAAAAAACAATAAAACTCCTTTCCAGCCAACCGATCTAGCATTTGGTCTATGAAAGGCAAAGGGAAGTGGTCTTTCTTAGTAGCTAAGTTCAATTGCCTATAGTCCATACAAATTCTTCACCTGGTAACCGTAACTAGTTGGGATAAGTTCTTTCTTCTCGTTGGTGATTACCGTAGTACCACCTTTCTTAGGCACGCATT
>NC_037529.1:41138645-41169123 GCF_001531365.2 Cynara cardunculus var. scolymus
GGCTTATTCCCCTAATATCAGCTATGGTCCAACCGAAAGTTTTCTTATGGTCCTTCAGCAAATCTATCAACCTTTCCTCTTGTTCATCACTTAAGTTGGAAAAATAATCATGGGTAATTTTTCTCCTTCCATAAGATATGCATACTTAAGATGTGAAGGTAGTGGTTTTAACTCCAAATCGGGTGCTTCTATAATGGACGGGGTTTGGGTTGGTATATCTTTAAAATCTAACTGTTCAAAGGCAGCTATGTCCTCAAGTAAGTCTTCTTCACAAATGTCTTCTGCCGTGCCCACAGTGTCTCCACTGTGGACACAATCGATCAAACTTAGATCTAAATCTTCACCTACTGAGTAAATAGACGAACAGTCCTCAATCTTCTATTGAACTTAAGAGTCTTAAACACATTGAAAGTCACCTGCTGGTCTTTCACTCTCATGGTCAACTCACCCTTTTGTACGTCAATCAATGTCCTACCCGTAGCAAGAAAGGGTCTCCCTAAGATGATTGGAACATTCCTATCGGCTTCATAATCTAACATTAGAAAGTCGGCTGGAAAGATGAATTTGTCCACTTTAACCAAGATGTCTTCAATTTTACCTTTCGGATATGCCAAGGACCTATCCGCTAATTACAAAGTCACGGTAGTAGGTCAAACTTCCCCAATTCCCAACTGATTAAAAATGGACAAAGGCATGAGATTTATACTTGCCCCAAGGTCACACAAGGCATGACCTACTTCTTTCCCTCCAATAGATCACGGGATGGTGAAACTTCCCGGGTCTTTTAATTTTGGGGGAATTTTGCAAGTAAGAAGGGCACTACATTCATTTGTTAAAGACACGATCTCAAATTCACTAAGTCTTCTCTTTTTATTGATGATGTCTTTTAAAAATTTAACATAACTAGGCATTTGCTCGAGAGCTTCTACCAAAGGTATGTTAATGTGGAGTTGTTTAAAGATGTCTAAGAACTTTTTAAACTGAACATCCACATTTTTGGCTTTCATCCTACCTGGAAAAGGTAAATCTCTTAGATCTAAATCAGTTGTACCGGTCTTTTTCTGTTGGGTTGTGGGCAGTTTCTGCCCACTGTGAGCAGTGTCAATTGGAGACTGGGTGGTGTTGGAACTGGGCAAAGCTGCTGTTTCTGGAACAGRAACTGGAATTTGAGTTTCTTCAGCTGTAGGAAACAGAACTGGAAATTTCGATGTGTCAAAAGAAAGTGAAATATTTTCTTGACAAATTGGCTCCATGGGTGTTTCCTTTTCAGTATTAGAGTCTCCCAAGTTCTTATCACTTCTTAAAGTCACGGCCTTGACATGTTCCTTAGGTATTTCCGTGTCACTAGGCAAAGTTCCTTGAGGTCTATTCTTTAGATCTATGGCAAATTGGCCAAGCTGGGTCTCAAAACTTCTCAAGGTGGCATTGGTTTGGTTTATAAAACCTTTAAGTAAAGATTCAAGTGAACCATTACCCTCCGATGCATTTTGTTTCCTAGGCGCATGCGATTGTGAAGATTGTCCGCTTTGGTACATGTGGTGATTACCTTGCATGTGATGACCACCTTGATGAAATCCCGGGGGATTCGAAGGTCGGCTTTGGACTTGAGTTGCCCCGGGGGGTTGAACTCCTTGATTTCCGGCCCATGAAAAATTCGGATGATTTCTCCAATTTGAATTGTACGTTGGAGAAAATGGGCTATTTCTTGTATGGTTTCCAACATAATTTACCGAAACGGGATTTACGGGGCAAAACTCATAAGAATGACTTTCTCCACAGAAAACACAAGATTCAGTCATGGAAGAATTAGACATTATGGATTGGACTTGATTCTTTTCCGTTCAAGTTTAAATTATTTTTAACCAAATTAGTTAGGGCAACAATTTGGGCATTCAAAGAAGAAAAGACATCAAGCTCATGAATGCCCGAGGCAGATTTAGAAATGACAGAACGAGGGTTAGACCATTCAGAATTATTATTAGAAATTCGTTCCAAAATATGATACCCCTCGTTGTAGGTTTTAGCTGTGAAAGCACCACCGGCCGTTGCGTCAAGAATAATCTTAGCGGCACTAGAAAGCCCATTATAAAAGGTTTCCAATTGAATACAATGAGGGATTCCGTGATGAGGACACTTCCTAAGAAGGTCCTTGAATCTCTCCATCCATCCGATACCGCTTCATCTTCTTCTTAGCGAAACGCCATAATTTCATTTCTAATCTTTACATTCCTTGTAGGAGGAAAGTATTTTTTTAGAAATTTTTCCGCCAAATCATTCCAAGTAAGGATCGAGTTTGGTGGTTGGGAATTTAGCCATGCTCTAGCTCTATCCTTCAATGTATAAAGGAAAATCGTCAAGCGTAAGGCCTCTTGAGTAACTCCGGGAATCTTAAAATGATCCGTCATTTCTATAAAAGATTTCAAATGAGAGTGCGGATCTTCCGAAGATARTCCCCCAAACTGACCCATAGCGGAAATCATTTKAAACATAAYYGGYTTGGGYTCAAAAGATGTTGYYRTCATTTCGGGCCTACCAATTCCCGAGGCCAATTGACCAAATTCGGGAGTTGCGTAGTCCCGTATGCCTCTATTTTTGTCATCGACAATATTAACCGTGGCTTCCCGAGGAGGTGGATTATCCCCCATTGTACGGTTGGGATTTCGCCGATTGTTTCTACCTCTTCTTCGTCTCCTAATTGTTCTTTCTAACTCAAGATCAAGAGGTAAAAGATCATCGTGTTGTATCCGTGGCATACAACACAGGAACAGCGAATGAAACAACTGACCAAGGCTCAAATGAAAATCAATATCTCAGGATAAAAATCGCGCCAGTCCCCGGCAACGGCGCCAAAAACTTGATGTGGCTAAATCATAAGTGTGCATACAGTGGGAACAAAGTCTCCAAAATGGTGGTGCAAGTGCACGCCGACACTATGATCGCTTCAAGTAATAGAGTGGTATAGTACCAAGATCGTTTCCACAGGGACCGGACTTACTAAGAATCAGAGACTTTCGTGAACTTCTTGAACAATGCTTCGAGTTGAGAAAATATTTGAGTTTTGATTGGTGCAAAGCGTTAAAATACGAAATAAACCTTTAATATTAAAAGACGGGTATGGGTGTAAGCTTTGCTTAAGAATATTGCAGGAACAATTTAGTTCAGAAACTCATGGGACCTCTATAAGAACTCCTATCTCTCGAAAGTGAATTCTTATATACTGTGCCCACAAAGCGTCCAGTTTTTATCAATCTTAAACTTACCGAATTAGCTACTAGATAAAAAGATATCTAGTTCCACTAGCCTGAAGATTTATACTCACAATGTATTGTAGCATAAACTCGACTAATATCTGAACAAAAGCTAAAAACATGCAAAACCCGCATCTCTGCGTGATTATCTAAGGCGTATTTCAGATCCGCCCATCTTTAGATCAAGGATCTAATATTAACACTTCAAAGTGATCGGCTTATCTGCGTTGAGTTTACGTCTCGACTTAAATGACCAACCTTAAGAATCAATAAAAATGGCAACACCCAAGTGTGCCCTTAAATTCTTAAGCTTGACTCACACCCACACCCAAAGGGGTGCTTAGCTCATAATGAAATTAGAAAACATAACGGAAACAGAAGAAGAAAAATGCATAAGAAATACTTGAATTGAAAATAATACTTAAACTATTGCCCACAGAAGGCATACAAAACACAGTGGCGAGAATTAAAGACTAACTACGAAAATTAAATTACAAGCAGAAATTAAACTTGCTCTACTGCTGTAAAGCTTGAGAGAATGCTCCAAGGTTGCTTAGCTAAATTGCTGGTGGAGTGGATGCCTTACAACTGAGAGAAAGTCTTCAAAATATAGGAAAAGGTGAGGACCGGACAAACTCTTTGTCCAATGGATARAAATCTGCATTGTCYAAAGGGTAAGGACCACCCATCACCACAAGTCTACTCACTCTCTGGCCTTGTCACTTCTTCTTTGAAAGGTTGCAAAAGGTAAAAGTACTCCAATAAATTATGAAAAGAAGGCTTTTCAATCAAAATAAAGATAGAAGTACTTTATTGTGTTTTTATCACATAACCAGGCCCATTCTTCCAAGCAACTCAATGTTTTGATCTGAACTTAGAATTAAATCTCATTAATATCAAAGAGAATGAATATCTGAATTTTGTTCCAATCCAACTAGATGCAAATCCGCCATGGGATGAATGAAAGTAGAAAGTGGGCATTTTACCAACAGTAATGGGTTTTTTTAGAAAATAATTAAATTCTTGACCTTTCATCACCTCTTAACATATTTTGGATCAAAAATACAAGATAGGAGCAAAATGGGTACCAAAGATACAATAAAATAGGGGTATTGAACAACAAATAACTCTCACAAAATGAGAGTTATCAACCTTCTTCTTATTCCTCAAGGATCAAGGTATCTAAACCTACTTGGAAACCTAAGTCAAAGCTTCAGGTGAATGTTTCACCCAAAAACTCTAAATCCTCAACTGTTCCTCCTAGAACAAATGAGATGGGAATCCTTAGAGCTTATCCCTCTTTTGTTCCTTTGGTCCTTCCTAGACCTAAAGATGCTATCATCTATTGGAAGTGCAGACACTATGGTGAAGCTACACATATTGCCAACAAGTGCCCTTCTGCTTCCAAGGATGGTCCACCAGCTAAGGGAAAGAAAGTAGCAAAGGCTGAAAAATCAACCAAGGTGAAATCTGCCACCAAAGCTGTGAAAATAACTAAGGTGAAGAAAATCACTGAAGCCTCTTCCTCAGGCTCAGTGAAGACACCTACTAACTCTATGCCTTCAACGTCAGTGGTTGTTGCTCAGAATCTTACTGTAGCCTCTTATTCAGGCTCAGTGAAGACATCTGCTGACTCTGAGTCGTCAGCTTCAGTGGATGTTGTCTGTAACTCTACTAGACCCAAAGAAAAATGGGTACTAAAGCAATTTTAATTTATTTTCGTGTGCAGGAAGTCAAAGGAATTTGGTATCTCGATAGTGGATGCTCGAGACACATGACTGGAAACAAATCTCTGCTCATTGACTACCAGGATGAAAGAGGCCCTTCCGTGACCTTTGGAGGCAACAAAAAAGGATATACCAAGGGCTTTGGTATAATAACCAGCGGTGCAACTACTTTCAAACATGTTTGTTGGTCCCAGTCGGGTCTACAAGAGTTTTAGACGAACAGTTTGTAGAAGGGGGGGGGATGAATACAAACACATAAAACTTTCTAATTTAAAAATATATATTGATAGTGAAAGATCAATACAGATTTTTGCAGATTGATTGCGAAAATAGACAAGGTAAAGAATAACCTAACTAACACAATCTAAGTTTACACACAGATATACTTAGAAAAATAGAAAAGATTTGCTGAAAAGATAAAGAAAGAAAGATGTTCTTCTTGGGTAAGAACTTTAGAATTCTTGAGAGAGATTCTAACTTGCTTGAAGATAAGCAAAAGTGTTCTTTTTAGATGTATGCGTATATGCATGTGTTCTCTACATGGAGAGAGCACTTATCTATTTATACACATTACATTAAATGCATATCAGATTGGTTTGAACACGCATCAAGCTTTAGGAGGAAAGCTTGTCGTTTGTTAAAGTGAATAGTACAATTGCCTATTCATAAGTAGACATCCTTTTGTGGAGTTGGTGGGCACTAGATTTGACTAGTCGTCGCAGTACTGTACTATACTCTAGAAAGGGTATGGGTTTGTCCTCTGTGTGGAAGGACAAGACAAAAACGATCTTGTACAACAAGCTTCATTTGATTGCTAAATGTTGGAATAACACTGAAGGTCTCTTCAGCATTCGCTGAGGCTTGGGCATTCTTCACACATATGTTGACCAGGTTGTAATCACTGAATGTCGCGTCAGATCACGAACGCGCCTGTCACTAATCTTCAGTTTTAGTCTTCGATTTTCACTAAAGGTTCTCTGGTGTGAGTTTTGTCTTCTTGAAGTATCGCTGCTGCTTTAGGATTTACAATAAATGTTTCAGCGATCACCGAACATACTAAATGATGATCGCTAGAACTGAAAGAACATAAACATAATACTTCAAATAGGTAAAATGGATTATCATCAAATCAATGAAAGAGAGGATCAACAATGTTGCATATGTTGAAGGATTGAAGCACAATCTTCTTAGCATCAGTCAGCTGTGTGACAAAGATTTCATAGTAAAATTTTCTAAGAATTCATGCTACTTTTTCGACAAGGATGATAAGGTTGATCTAACCGGTTCTCACCTAGAGAATGTATACATCATCAACATGGATTCTCCTCTAACTAAGAACAATTGTTTTCTCTCTAAAGCCTCGTCAAAAATCAACTGGCTATGGTACAAACGACTTTCTCATCTCAACTTCAAGACACTAAGTGAGCTGTCTCAAAATGATGTCGTCACTAGTGTTCTGCAACATACCTTTGCAAAGGAATCTCTTTGCTCAGCTTGTAAGAAAGAAAAACAGACAAGGGTTAGCTTCAAGTCTAAACAAGTCTCTTCAGTGACCTCTCCACTTCAGTTATTGCACATGGATCTCTGTGGTCCAGTCAATATGCAATCAATAGCTGGAAAGAAATATACAGTTGTCATTGTTGATGAGTATTCTACTTACACTTGGGTCTTCTTTCTCAGATCCAAAAGTGATGCACCTGAGGAAACTATTTCGTTCATCAAACACATAGAAATACTTAACAACATTAAGGTACGATCTATCAGAAGTGACCATGATACTGAATTCAAGAACAATACTATGGATAGCTTCTTTGATAACAAGAGAATCTCTCACAACTTCACATCTATGAGAAATCCAAACAAAATGAAGTCGCTAAAAGAAGAAATCGAACAATCATTGAGGCTGCTCGATCCATGCTCAACGAATCCCATCTCCGTACTCAATTCTGGGCTGAAGATGTCAACACTCTTGCTTTACTCAAAACCTGTTGCTAATCGTTAAGAGATTCAATAAGACAACTTACGAACTCTTCCACAGCAGAAAGCCCCGTCTCAGCTTTTTTCATATATTTGGTTGCACTTGTTACATTCTTAACAACCGTGACCAACTTGGAAAGTTCGATCCCAAAGCTAATGATGGAATCTTTCTTGGATATTCTTCAGTATCCAAAGCCTTAAGAGTATTCAACAAATGTCGACAAACCATTGAAGAAACTATTCATGTCACCTTAGATAAGTCTCAATCAGCTTACTCTAAATCCATCATTGATGATGAAGAAGAGTTAGAAAACTTGATGTTCTCTTACTTTGGACAACCTGAAGCTTCCATCAGCAATCAACCCAATGCTGATTCTCCAGAAGCTGATGATGATCCACCAATCATTCATTGCATCTAATAACCAAGGCGAATCCTCTACAGGGATTGTTGCAGTTCCCATTAGCTGCATTCATCTCTCTACCTCAAACATTGACCCATTAGTGGATGAAATGCCTTCAGCATCTGAATCTCAACTTGTTGTTGAATCTCTCTCTGAGGCTCCTTTAGCAATTCAACCTATTGCTGAAGAATCTGTAATTGAAGCCTCACCTTCTCTACCTGAACATCAATGCTCAGATGATAATCCTCTACCAGCTTAGAGATGGAGTAAAGACCATCCAATTCATCAAATTCTTGGTGATCCAAGTGCAGGTATTTAGGCACGTCGTGGTCTAGGTAATATCTACCTCTTTGTCAACTTCCTATCTCAGAGCCTAGCTGGGTCATCATCATGCAAGAGGAACTCATATGAGTTTGTTAGTAAAAAAGTTTGGTACCTTGTCCCACATCCATTTGACAAAACTGTGATAGCCACCAAATGAGTTAATCTAATAAGTTAGATGAACAAGGTATTTTAACCTGTAACAAGGCTCGTCTTGTTGCTCAGGGTTATAGACAAGACGAAGGAATCGATTATGATGAAACCTTCGCACAAGTGGCTAGACTTGAAGCTATTCGACTCTTTCTAGCCTTTACTACTCATAAAGCCTTTAAAGTGTTCCAAATGGATGTAAAAAGTGTTTTCCTTAATGGAAAACTCCAAGAGGAAGTTTACGTTGAACAACCTCTAGGGTTCCTTGACCCTAAGTATGCAAATCATGTCCATAGATTAGATAAAGCTCTTTATAGGTTAAAACAGTCCCCTCGTGCTTGTTATGATACCCTCTCCTCATTTCTCATCTCTGAGAAAATTTTCCATGGAAAGATTGACCACACATTATTTCTTAGGAAAGTTAAAGATCACATCATTCTAGTCCAAATTTATGTCGATGATATTATTTTTGGTTCCACTAATCCCTTTTTATGTTTTCGGTTCGCCTATCGCTTGAAGAAAGAATACCAGATGTGTATGATGGGAGAACTAACCTACTTTCTAGGTCTCCAGATCAAGCAATCAGATAAAGGTATCGTTATCAGTCATAGTAAGTATGTCAAGGATATGTTGAAAAAGTTTGATCCATCCAACAGCTCCTCTATGAAGACTCCAATGGCTCCTCCTCTCTCACTCAACAAGGATCCAAAAGGAAATCTATAAACGATACTGTTTATAGAGCAATCATGTGCTCCCTGCTGTATCTTACAGTTAGTCGACCATATATCATGTATTCTACCTGTCTATGTGCACGATATCAATCTGAACCTAAGGAATCCTATCTGATTGCTGTAGAACACATATTTAGATATCTGTAGGGAACTCCTAACTTGGGTCTTTGGTATCAAGGGTTTAGGTTTTGACCTAATAGGTTATTCCGATAGTGATTTTGCAGGTTGCAAAATTGATAGGAAAAACACTACTGGAGGCTGTCAGCTTCTAGGTGTAAAATTTGTTAGCTGGACAATTAAAAAGCAAAATTTTGTGTCCACATCAACTGATGAAGCTGAATATGTCACTGTTGGAAGCTGATGAGCCCAAGTTCTTTGGATGAAAAACCAGCTCAACGACTATGATCTACAGCTTTCCAAGATCCATATCTATTGCGCTAGCACTAGTGCTATTTCTATTGCAAACAATCATGTTCTTCACTCCAAGACCAAACAGATATCATTTTATCAGAGATCATGTTATGAATGGTAATATTCAACTTTACTTTATTCCAACTGAGTACCTACTCACTGACCTTTTTACAAAGCCTCTTGATGAGACATTATTTAAAATCTTAATTAGGGAACTTGGAATGTTGAAGCTGAGGATTAATTTATTCAGCTATAAGGATACTCAGTAAGTGAAATGATTCAGGGTTCTTATTCTATCATTGAACTCTCAAGTAAATATATCTTCTCTCTCTAAGGTTGTATATTTATCCCTCTTTTCAAAACTTAGAACTATCACTGAATCTTTTCATATTCAGTGATCAAACTGTTTTAAAAGTTTCTTTTAGTTCTCTTTTTATATCACTGAACCCTTAAGCAAGTATGTCTCTCTCTAGAAATACTTATCTTTTCTTAAAACAAAAACAATCACCGAATCTATTATTAATCAATGATCAATTTTTTAAAAGTAAAAATTCTTTCAGTGATTCTACTTATCATTGAACTTTTTAAACTTATCTCTTCAAAAAGATATACTCTTAAAAACTCATATTGATTATTTATATTCAGTATCTCATATGTTTTTAAATGACTTAAACCTTTTGTGTAAAAGAAAATGGAAAATGAAACATCTTCTAACGTCATTTCATTTTAATGATACGATTTTTTGAGATGCGCGTACCGTTCTCACAGACGCTACCCCTCGAAATTCCATCCAGTCGTGGATAGGGACGTGCTAACTCTTTTATCATTGCACAACTTTTAAGTCGTATTTTCCTCTCTCCTCTTTCCGTTTTTCTCTCCTCCTACCTATAAATATGAGACCTTTTCTCTCATTATCTCTTTACGCTTACAAAACTTATTGTCGAACCTCTGCTTCTAAGACTTTTGCAAGCAAGAAACAAAGAACACTCAAAAACCTTCAACTTTCTTCTTCTAAAAACCACAGGTTGATAACACTTTATTTCTTATTTTGATTGGTTCTTCTTCTAAGAAACTCTTGTTATGTTATTTAAGAACTTGTTCTCTTAAACAACTAACATACAAATTATTAACACATGATAATACTTGATTATAATCTAGGTTTCTATACACTTATTCTTCTTGAAAAACCCTTTTTTGTGGCTTTTTCAACTGAAGTTTTATTGTTCAAAACTTACAGTTTACATCTATTCTCTTGTCCATTACTAACAAACTTATTATCTTATGTTTCCTCTTATATATAACAAAAATGTCTGCCAAGAACGTAAACTCCACTATTGATGAAGTGTCTTTCAAGCCCAATAACCATGTGGCGCTTGTGGACATTCCCGCCAACAAACCACATTCGAGAACGCTGCTAGATTCCTCAAGAACTATCCTATTTTCTTTGCTCTCACCCATGAATCTGTAATTGTGAAAGAAGTCCTCCAGCAGTTTTGGCTTATTGCTGAAGCCAAGCAAGAAACTGACAAGACTGGTAAACCGGTGGAAAAATCTCTTTCACCTTTAACAGGATGACCGTCAGTTTTAACGTAGCCACACTAAGGATAGCTCTCCAGCTTCCATAGGATCCTTATGCTAGTGAACCATCTACTGAAGACATCATCTCTTGTCTAGATGATATTGGCTACATCTGGCCAACCAAGAAGGGTTCCAGTGACCCCCTCAAATCGCTCTCAAAGATTGAGAAGAATGTTAGATCCCATAATTATTATGTGTAAAAGTAATGAAGAAAAACAAGTGATGAAGAACCAGAAGGCCGATGGAAGACTTCAAGGCAAAACAGCTAAGTCCTCAATACAACCATAGGGTCGATGAATCGACCAGAGGTGCGATGGAAAGAGCATCTTCATAGCCCCTCTGGTTATCAACACTTGGAGTTTTCTACAGTAGTTCAACCAGAGGCATGCGATGAAGATATGAAGATAAGGGTGAATAACGCCCCATGGAAGATAGTTGGAGATGACTAATCGACAGCTGGATTCTACAAAGTTTATCTTGTTTTGTTTATTATCCATGTCTAGATAAGCTTTATCTTTCCTAGAAGATTTTCTAGATAGTCTCACTAGATAGTTATCTTCTTGTTTAGCTTACTAGTATAAATAGGTGATTAGGCCTATTGTAATCAGTTAACGCTTTGAACGCTTTTATTATCATTTTGGAATAGAGTGAATATTCCGACACTCAAGTATATTATTTGAATATTCATCTTTCGTTCTTGAGTGTTCGTCATTTTATTCATCTAAAATATATAATTAGGTTATTCTTAACTTAATTATTAGTGTTATTGAGAGATCTGGGATCAACAATTGGTATTAGAGCCAATTCATTGTTTTTCAATCAAAACGATCATTAAAAAACTCACAATTTGCCATTTTCATTCATTCATAAAATTCATAAAAATCTTCTCTAAAAAACGTATTTTTTCTCTTCCAAATCTTCAATGGCCAACTGGAATTCTACTTATAGTGCTGGTTCCCTCACCAAACCTCCAACTCTTCAAAGAGAAGAGTATCCACAATGGAGGATAAGGATGGTGAACTTTCTGGAAGGGATGGACAAAAATCTTCTGCGATCTGACATGGAGGGTCCCTACATACCACAGATTCTTGTTCCAAGAGTCCCAGGAACGAGCACCACAGCAGAAATACCAGCTTACTACATGCTTAAGGATGTGAAGAATTGGGATGAAGATGATATGGAGCGCGTAGAAACTGACAAGAAGGCCAAAAGAATGATTATCATGGCTATTCCCAATGAAATCTTCCAATCCCTCGATGCATGCACGACATCAAAGGAACTATGGGATGAGCTGGCAAGTCAATTAGAAGGAGGAGCAAAAATGAAGAAAAATCATAGAGCTCAATGTCTCAACGAGTATATCAACTTCAAGGATCTTTCTGATGAACCGATTCAGAAGACGTACGATTGTTTCAACACATTCATCAATCAATGTCGTCGAAACGACATCTCCAGGATGAAGGAAGAAAATAATTTGTTATTTCTTAAAAGTCTCAGCGATGAGTGGACTCAGCTGTCAATGTCCCTCCAAGCAAATCAAGACTTAGACAGCTGGTCACTTCATGATGTCTATGGAACACTTGCTGCACAAGAGAATGATATAATGAAAAGAAAAGTATCCATCGGTGGACCCCTCGCTCTTGCTGCTGAAGAAAAGGATGTTTCAAGGACCTCCACCAGAGACCACAAGAGAAAAGGCAAAAAGGCACTGGTAGTAGAATCAAAATCGAAAGACGAGACATCCGGATCAGATGATGATTTCAAAGCCTTTGCCAAGTCTCTGGCCTTGATAACAAAATAGTTCCAAAGAAAGTTCATAAAAAAGCCATTTGAGCAAAGAGACTCCATAAGGGAGAAGTACCAGCCATCCTATGAAAAGAAGCCGTTGAAATTCTATCAGAGGGAAGAAAAAAGAGAGGGAAGAGAAGATAGAAGAGAGGAGAAGAGAGAGGACAGAGACGGAAGGAAGAATGACCTTCGTTGCTTCAGATGCGGAAAAATCGGTCATTTTTCAAAAGAATGCAGAGGACGTCTGGTGAAGGATGCATAGTATTACTAGAACAAGTACAAGTACAATCCTAAAGAGTGAAGCCTGATGGCTAAAAAAGAAAATTGGGTGTTTGATTCTTCGTCTGATGAAGAGACAAGGCATTCATCTGTCTTATGGCCACGTCCAAAGCAAAATCCTCCTCTGACTCTGATGAACAGGTATGTGAGTCTTCTATCGATGAAACCAACTCTGCTCCATCTAAGCTAGAGTTAAGGGTAATGAAACTTTCAGAGGATTTCTTAAAACTCAAGGAAAAATTAAATTTTGAAAAATTTGAAAGAATAAAAGCAGAAAAAGAAGTCAGTTTCTACAAAAGAGAGACTGATCTTCTAACCGAAGAAAAAGTTGAACTAGTCAAGGAAAAGACTCGCATCGCCTCTCTTACAAAATCAGAGGAAGAAAAGCTTCTGGATTTATAGAAAAGAATGCTAAGGCCTTAAAAGAATTCGAGGCATAGAGGCTCAACTCAGTTGCTATCAAAGATTTCTTTCAAAAAGAAAGGGAGATTCTTCATCAGAAGCTTCAAACCAATGAATTTCTGATGAAGAAATATAAGGATGCCCAAAATGTGTACGAAAAACTTAATGGTCAAAAGAACACTCAAGGGATTGGATTCAATGAATTGGACTCTTTCATCGAAACAAAGAAATCCACCCTTGAATCTACTTTCAAACTTGGATGCATTCAAAAACCCGACTTTTTCCCTAAACCCAAGGCAAACTTCAAAAGGGTTAAAGTCGACAGAAAACTGTCCTTTTAAGACAAGATTTTGAAAATGTGGTGTATGAGAACAATACATGTAAGAATTCTGATGAAGGGAACGATGCCTCTACACCAGAGACCGATGGAAATCCCATGGTTAAACCAGAGTCTCTAGTCATCAATTCCATTTCATCAGCAATTGCTGTTGATGAAAATGAGAATCTTAGTAAGGAACCGTCATCAGATGAATCGATGAACCATCCAAGTAATATTGGAAGTTCATCTAAGTTAGAAGCGATGGAACCCCCAATAGATCACTCTAAACCATCAACCTCTGAACCAACTCCTCCCACAAACATCCATGATAATTTTGATTTTGAGAAATCCGTAAGAGACTTTCTTGACTCTGAATCTGAAGAAGAGATAATCTGCGAAACACCAGAGGTCATTGAGGATAAGAAGCCTCAAAACTTCAAACCCTCAATGAAATCTGATGCTCTAACATCTATGAAAACTTCAGACAAAGGAAAACAAAAGCTGAGTAACACCAAGTCTGCCAACGATACATCACAAGGCCCAAGTACTTCATTTAAGTTTATTAAGTTTACTCGCGCGCAAAAACAGAAGTGGCCTGCTTCTGCAAATTCTAACCACCACTTTTCTTCTCATTCAGCTAAAGAAAAACAGCCTTCCCTCAGGAAAGAATTAAAGACCAAGCCTTCTATAAATAAAGAATCTGAACTAGATAGGAAGTTTGTAAAAACAATCGATACTAGGACAGGATTTTCGTCCCCTGCATTTACTTCTTCATTTTCATCGAATAAAAAGAAAGTTAAACATTCATGTTTAAAATATCCTAACTGTCAATGTTTAGCACTTTTACAAAACCTGAGGAACCACATGTTAACCCACCGCTGCATATTKTCCAAACACGTCTATCGCTATAATGTTCAAACCAATGAAAACGTGAAAAAGCCCAAGTCTAAGGGCAAGGGAAATACAAACAGACCCAAGCCTGCAAAGGCTAAGGGTAATGAAAATCAGCCCACTCCCAAGAGGGCTGATGAAAAGAGAAAGGTTGTATCTCCGACTAACCAACGTGGACCCATTATGAAATGGGTACCTAAAAACCCTTAACTTGTCTTGCAGGACAAACATGTACAACCACGGTACATGGATTCAGGTTGCTCCAGGCACATGACTGGTGATAAAAGTTAGCTGTCCTCCTTCATCGAAAAATATGGAGTCTCTGTCACTTTTGGAGACAACAGTAAAGGTACAATCAAGGGATATGGAATACTCATAAAAGAAAACATCTCCATCAGCAAAGTGGCTTATGTTGAAGATCTGAAGCATAACTTACTAAGCATAAGCCATTTCTGCGACAAGGGTCTTGAAGTCAGATTTCACAAGGGTTTCTGCATCATTGAAACACAACCCGGCCAAACCATCATCAAGGCAAAGAGAAGAGGGAATCTCTATCTTCTGGATTTTCAATCCTCTGTGGGAAAGACACCCTCTGCCTTGTATCCCATAAGAGTAATGAAAATTGGCTATGGTATCAGAAGTTCTCACATCTAAACTTTGATATTCTAAGGAAGCTAGCCAAACAGAAGCTGGTCAAGGGGATTCCGGATCTTAATTTCGAAAAATACCATCTATGCTCAGCCTACGAGATGGGAAAGCTGAAACGGGCCTCTCATAAAACTAAATTAGAAACCTCCTGCACCAAGCCCTTGGACATGATCCACATATATCTCCGTGGGCCCATATCTACACAAAGCCTCTCTGGAAAGAAGTACATATTGGTACTAGTTGATGAATACTCCAGATATACTTGGGTTGAGTTCCTAAAGAAGAAATCAGACATTCCTGAACTCCTCATTGGGGTGATGAAAAGGCTCCAAGTCCTTCTACAGCGCAAACTCGTCAAAGTTAGAAGTGATAATGGAACTGAATTCAGAAATGCCAGAATCGATGAATATCTCATTAGTGAAGGCATTTCCCAAAACTTTTCAGCTCTAAGAACCCCTCAACAAAATGGAGTAGTTGAGCGAAGGAACAGAACCTTAGTGGAAGCAGCAAGAACCATGCTTGCTTCATCGGAGTTTCCCATCACCTTCTAGGCTGAAGATATTTCTACTGCCTACTTCACTCAGAATCGGTCAATCATGAACAAGAGGCACCAGAAGACACCCTATGAGCTCATCAATCAAGGAAGACCAAATGTCAAATATTTCCATGTCTTTGGGTGCAAATGCTTTGTACTCAATGATAGGGAATATCTTGGCAAGTTCGACAAGAAAGTTGATGAAGGGATCTTTCTGGGCTATTCTCAAACCGCCAAGGCCTACAGAGTCTACATCAAAAGGACAAAGATCGTCATCGAAAGCATCAATGTGTCCTTTGATGACTCCACACCAATGACTTCTGAACACAATAGTTCAGGACTCGAACTTCAACAGAGAGCCTCTGATTCATCTCTTGGCAAACCCAATGAATCAGAGTTAGCTCATTTATTTGAAAACATCTTCGAAGAAGAAGTATTCTCTGGACATGCACCTACTGCTAAACCCATTTCCAGAGCCGATGAAGAACATGAAGTCTCCAACACTGAAGGTACATCTCTTTCTGAAACTCATGTTACTTCACCTTCTACTTCTTCTGTGTCATTAGAACCAAAACCAGAGCCAGAAGATAAATCTGGAGATGAACTCTTCGAGGGGGAGCAAGTAGTTCCATCGATTGATGAAGAACTGCATCCTATTGCTCCAGAACCCCAATCTTGCACCAAGTGGACAAGAAAGACCATCCACAACACCAAATCATTGAAGATCCAACATCTGGTGTCAAGACGAGATCCGCAACAGCCAATGAATGCCTCTTCGCCAACTTTTTGAGCATGATCGAACCAAAGAAGAGTTCTGAAGCCCTACAAGACCGAAACTAGATAGACGTAATGCAAGAAGAACTACTCCAGTTTGAGAGAAACATAGTGTGGTCCCTCATGCCTCTACCCAAAGGGAAGACGACCATAGGAACCAAATGGGTCTTCAGAAATAAGAAGAACGAAGATGGAATAGTCATAAGGAACAAGGCCAGGCTTGTTGCCAAGGGCTACTGCCAGAAAGAAGGGATTGACTACGATGAAACTTTTGCTCCCGTTGCAAGACTTGAAGCTATCAGGATATTCCTAGCCTATGTAGCACACAAAGGCTTCAAGGTATATTAGATGGATGTCAAGTCTGCCTTCCTAAATGGGAAGCTTCAAGAAGAAGTATACGTACAGCAGCCCCCTGGGTTTGAAGATCCAAAACATCCAGAGTACGTCTACTTTCTGGACAAAGCCCTCTATAGGCTGAAACAAGCACCCAGGTCCGGGTATGAAACTCTCTTCACCTTATTCAAAAAAGGTTCAATCGATACAACCCTCTTTCTCAAGAAGCACAAAGGTAACATTCTACTTGTGCAAATATATGTGGACGATATCATATTTGGTTCTACCAATGCAAAATTTTGCAAAAAATTCTCAAAGTTGATGAAAAGAAAATTTGAGATGAGTATGATGGGAGAACTTAGTTTCTTCCTTGGTCTTCAAATAAAACAAACTCCAGAAGGGACTTTCATCATTCAGTCCAAGTATGTGACTGACCTTCTGAAGAAATACTCTTTCTCAAATTTATCATCAATGAGAACTCCAATGGCTACAAGGGCTAAGTTGTTTGCTGATCCATCAGGAAAATCTGTGGATGTAACAACCTACAGAGGCATGATTAGATCACTCCTGTATCTAACTGCTAGTAGACCAGATATTATGTTTGCTACATGTCTTTGTGCAAGGTATCAAGCTAACCCTAAAGAATCTCATATCTCTGCGGTCAAGAGGATCTTTTGATACCTCAAGGGAACGCCTTCATTGGGTCTCTGGTATCCTAAGAACTTTGTCTTTGATCTAATAGCCTTCACAGATGCAGATCATGCAGGTTGCAAGGTTGATAGAAAGAGCACGTTTGGAAGTTGTTAACTCTTGGGGGACAAGCTGGTAAGTTGGACATCCAGAAAACAGAATTGTGTTTCAACCTCTACAGCAGAAGCAGAATATGTTGCTGCTGCTAGTTGTTGTTCACAAGTCATCTGGATGAAGACTCAGCTTAAGGACTATGGCTTTGAATATGAAAAGATTCCCATCCTCTGTGATTCCAAGAGTGCCATAGCCATCTCTACAAATCCAATGCAACATTCCAAGACCAAACACATCAATGTAAGGTACCACTTTCTGAAAGACAATGTCGAAAAAGGTATAATAGAGATGTACTTTATTCCTACAGAGATTCAACTTGCTGACATTTTCACAAAACCTCTTGATGAGAAAAGATTTTTATTTCTTGTCAGCAAGATGAGTATGCTGAATCTGACCACTTAGAAGCAATCCATAGTTTAAAACCAGAGATTCTCAATATCTCATGGTTATGCCTACAAGTGATATATAATTATGGCCTTAATCCCCAAGTACTCTCAACAAGAGCCTCTGGCAAATTAGAAATACTTGTTTAAAATATTGCCAAAAGTTTTCATCGACTTTGGAACCAGAGCCCCTCTACTCCAAAGCAAATGCTTTGTGATTTTTCATTAAGTACCACCTTCACAGCTAGAGCCTCTGGTTATATAGACAAGAGCCTCTAGATTCCAATCCTTTGAGACCAGAGCCTCTTTGGTCCCAAAATTGGTCTCCCTCATCCTTTCATACATTTAACTTAGTCGTATTACTTCATTACATAAACCAGAGCCTCTGGTTCCAAAGGCCAGAGCTTCTGGTTTCCATGTCCTTTTGGAACCAGAGCCCTCTGGTCCAAATTAGACTTTACAAAGCATTTAATAATCACATCCATTCATCATTGTTTCATCGCCTTCTCAACTAGAGCCTCTGGTTCTTAAGACCAAAGCTTTTGGATTCAAAGTCTTTGGAACTAGAGCCCTCTGGTCCCAAAGGCCCATCCTTTTTATATCCGTTTACTTAAACTTAACCATTTTCCATATAAGTTTGCATCATCATTCACAACTAGAGCCTCTGGTCATCAAATTCACCCCCCTTATTAATTATAGGGGGAGTTTTTACACAAATCTATGCATCATTTGAGGGGGAGATTTGCATTCATCATCAAGCACCCATATTGCACAAAACATGCATTTTCCCACCCAAAGTCTCAGGTTTGTCTATCCAGAGCCTCTAGATCACAAACATGCTTCATAAATGATGAATCATCCCTTGCACTCAACCAGAGCTCCTCTGGTCCTTCATGAAGATGATGATGATGACACTCCTCATGCATTTCCCGGCACTATAAACACAACTCCCGCACCCACCTCCCAAAGGGCAACCACATCTACTACCCCTGGAGATCAAAGCCAAAGGGGTATTGAACAAGAACGGCCCAATCCAATCCTCACCCAAGCCATCCATCCAGAGGCCACTCTTCAGGCCTCTGGAGATGATATTGCCGACGAACCACATCATTCGTTGCCTCTCTCTCAACAGGGAGGCGATGAAGAAATAAGAGCCATATCGCCTCATGGCTTGCCACAACCCTCCACATACCTAGAAGCATGTGTTTCTTCTGACATTGAACCTCCCCAAGATCGTTTAGAGCGATCTCCCATTCGAGCAAAATCCCCTTCAATACTTGATCTAGCGAAGGGGACACGCACCTACTTCTTTTACTCAGCCTCTGAAACTGAAGAAGAAGAGGAAGATGTAGCAACATCAGAAGATAGCTCCTCATTAGAGGGCTATCAAGGACTCGATGGAAGTCCTTCATTGCCCACATTCTCACAAGGCAATGAGGGTGCTTATGGAGTTGAGGCACAACCTGTAGCATCTGTTGTTGTAGGGGTTACCCCTATAGCTGATCTTATCACAAATGCAGAGTTCCAGGCCTTTGCGACTCGACTCAACGATCCTTGGAAGACCTTAAACTCATCTTAGCAAGGATTTCCAAATCCACCCCATCCATCGATCTCACACCCCTTCGACAATCCCTTGCCACCTTTGAAGCCCAAGCCATAGACAAAACCACCCGCCTCCAAATGCTTCAACAAACAATCCAACAATAACACAACGCCGCATCCACCATTTCATTTAGTGTATGGGAGGCAAAACTGGCGAACAAGACCAAGCTTCCAGAGTTGCATTGAACATTGGAATTTCTATCATTTGCCAAAGACCAATCAACTTTGTTGGCATTATCCTTGAAGACCTGGTGCTGAAGCTGAATAAGCGCCAAAGGGAAAAGGTGGTGCCTTACACCAGATTCCTGTGTATGGTGTTTGCTAATATCTTTAGCAACAAATACCCCACAGAAGGAAACTTGGCTATTTGCAGGCTTAGGTCTAGAATCTTGGACCACAAGTCTAAACCTGCATATGTTCCTCTCTCCTCTCTTATGGATATTGTACGAAGTACTCTTTGTAGCACTTTTTCATCTTCTTCAATTGTGTCTGCATATCTTTCTTCTCTTACTCAGATGGTTATGACTAAGAAAATCCCCCCTCAGTCTATCCCAACCACTACAACCCTCTCGTCTAAAAGATCCTCCTCTCAAACCACTCTTGGTTCTCCATCGAGGTCAAAGAAATCCGAAAAGAGGCTATCCACATCCTTGGCTGTTACCTCTCAACAGGTTTCAGTCATTGAAACAAGCCTTATCCCTGAGGAAACTTTGGTTAATACCCTCCTAGTTCTTCAGTGATTTTTTCAGTCACTGTCGTGCACGTGGCTCTTCTCCCAACTACCTCAGTGACCCAAATAACTGAAGGTGTGAATATCAGCATAGCCACTGCTGAATACCTACTTCCACCATTCTCAGCCATCTTCTCTTCTCCTCTATCTTTGTTCTCGACACATGCTGGTGATTCATCAATGATTGTCCTCACTGGTGATAAAGCAATCACCACAGGACCTGAGGTCGCTCCTCTCAAGATACCTCAGTCAATAGAAGCCTATCCTATCGAAGGCAACCAAGAGGGAACCAACATCAATCCTTCACATGGTGCTAGTGACCCTTCAGGTACTATACCATCTTCCTACCCGTTCATTTCTTCTAACCCCGAGCTATCCTTTGCTCAAACTTCTTTTTTTAGGTCCTATCGATGAAGAACCGACAACCATGGAAGATGAATACAACATGGCTGATGATGTCAAGCTAATTCTCCCAGCTGTAGAGACTATCTTAATCAAAATGGATCAAGTCCATAAAGACATGCCTCTCCGGGATAACCTTTCTTTTGATCTCTCAGCTTTCAAAGCTGAAGTCAATGATGTAAAGGAATTGCTGTATGCGGTGCAAGATGATATCCACACCAATGCTGAGGCCATCTATGCTCTCAATAGCAAGGCCGATGAAGCACATGCTCAGCTTACCAGGTATGGTGAGCTGATGCAGTAGATACTCGATCTTCTTCAACATCCATCACAGGTTCCGGCACCCTCCTTCACCGTCGTTAATCGCCTATATTTGGATCAAGTACTTGAGCTTGATCTTCTACAGGCTTAGTCAATGGCTGTTCTTAAGCAACGAATGAACGTAATTTCCAATAGTCTTGATGATCTCACCTCTCGTCTTGCTGATGATAAATAGGGGGAGAAAGACTTACCTCAAGCTGTTGATGCTGTCCCTACAACACCAGATGATGCTGATGCTCAAGATGAAATATCTGAAGCAAATGAAGCTGCTGCTGAAGTTGTAGATGCCATCACATCTCGTGAAGTGGAAGCTATTACTGAATTTGAGGACAATGATGCTCAAGACGAAGACCTTCCTATCACTTCTGTAGATAATGCTGATGATAAGGATGATGAAGATGATGATGATGATGATGAAGCTAATGATCCTCTTTCCTTTTCTGATGCTGGAAAAGATCTTGGTGATGAAGATGATGATGAAAACAACAGTGATGCCGACTTCACCATTCAATACCATACCAAACCAGTTGTCGCTAAAAAAGGAGTCTCTCTGAGGGAATCTTCATCTCAGGGGGAGAAAGAGAAAGAGATGTCTGCAAAGGACCATAACACCTTCTCTAAAGACAAAGGTGTTTGTTGATCCTAGATATCTCAATGTAACATGAAGATTTATGTTTAAAAACCCAAATTTGTCGTGTCAATGAAGAAAGTGAAGAACAACTTTAATGATATTCAAGAAAGTATGAAGCTTTCAAGTAATTTCATTATAATGATGATAACAAGAAAGATTACTTTAAATTACAAGGCATATGATTGCTATTTTTACTAGCAATCTAGTCTACAAGATAACAATCTAGTATGAGATATCTATGAGATAAACATGGAGAAGATATCTATCTAGAAAGATAGGATTTATCTCTAACTACCTAGTGTCATAGAATTCAAGCTGGCGTTGAGTCATCTCCAGCTGTCTTTAGGTAGTGTCTTCAATCAGGATTCTTCACATATTTGCTTGCTCAGAGTAGATCTGATTGAACTATGATACTTGATGATTCTTTAGTTGCTGTAAACTAGATGGGTTACGGAAATGCTAGTCCATCAACCTGATGAACTTCTTCATAAGTAGATGATTATCAGGTTAAGTGCTTCAGGTCTTCATAGCACCTCTGGACCTTTCATTGCATCTCTGGTTTGTCTTCAACACTTAGAATCTTCGCAGCTCTATCGACTCCAGACTTCCATACTTGTACATTTTTCATTACTTTTATAAATAGGAATTATGGGGTCTCAATCTCCCCTAAGTAATGAAAAATAGAAAATAGCTATCTATGAACGATAAGCAAATAACTATCTATGTACAATAGGCTAAGCTAAGGGAAACATCCTTTTGTCAAAAGTTTTCACTTTCATTGAAATGGATTGTTTCATACAATAAGGAAGTAAGTAGAAAGGGATAAAAAAATTACATCTCTTTCAGGGTCTCCATTGAAGATTCTCCAAAAATGCATCATCAGTCTTCTATATCTTATGATTATGGAGATCCCTTGAATTACCTCTTGTCCCTCTCCTATTGGCACATAGTCTTTGCCCTGTCTTTCTTGGATGACTTTCTTAAACCATTCAAGCGTATCAGTTGAATACGTTAAAGGCTCAGTCAATCGAAAGAATTTCTTGGTACCGAACTCATTCTTGAAGACTAAGCCCAGTTTCGGTTGAGTCAAAACAGAGGCAGAGCACTTCTTTTGAAGTCTAGGAAAGTCTTTTTTTGGAGCCAGGAAAGAAAGTCTTAAAATGCCAAGTTCCAATGCGATATGAAAATCGTTCTATGCTCTGTATTCATCAAAGTTCCCATCGTCTCTACGATCACTCTCTATGCCATCCCGTATCTTATTCCATGGTTCTGATGTTGAGTCGTATGACCATACAAGTGGATCAAGTCCCATGGATTGAGATTTATTAGATCATTGTCATTAAAGACACAAATCATTCCATGAGCACGTTCCTCGGTATACTCAATGTATTTGATGGCTTTTTTGGCAAAGGTCTGAAGCTTGATATTATATACCATTTTTATCCCTTCATTCGAGAAGACAACAAGTGGTGGTTGGGTGAGTTACCTTACGAATATGTGTTTGATTAAGTCTATGGACTCCGTGGATAGGTTTGGAGGATTTAAGACAATGTGCTCATCATGATCATGGTAGATGTATTGATGGATGTTCTCTATCATGATGGGTTCTGTGGGTGGCATCTCCAGATGTCTTCTTAGTGTTTCCATCTGAGCGATGACTTTTTGTACTCTATCGATAGATGGAGGTTGCCTTGAGGAAGAGGGAACATCTGCAGGCATTGTTGGCTTTATAGGTTGGGTAAGTGATGGTTCAGGTTAGGTAAGAGGTGGTTCTGGTTGGGTAAGAGATGGTTCTGGTTGGGTAGGTTCTGTACGAGTGGTTTCTGGTTGAGTGATGACAGGTTCTGTTTGGGTGGTTGTTGGTTGTATTGGTGATGGAGGTCATGAAGGTGATGGGGTGAATGAAATTTGAGGGGCTGGTTGTGTGGGTGTTGGTGTGGTTGAGGGTTGTATTTTGGGAGGTAATGAAGAGCTCACTAATATTGGTGAGGATTCATCGGTTGGTGGTGATGCGTTGGTTGATGAAGGATCAGATGAGATAAGTGGTACTTCAACTATGGGTACAACCTTTGTCATTGGGGTTACAATGCCTGCAGCTAGATTTGAGGTAGATGCAGCAAAAATAATAGTTGGAAGATTAAGTATATTTACATTATCTACATCATTTGAGGGTTGGGCCTCTAGTTCCATTGCTTCTGGTCCAGCTGTTGGTTGAGGAGATGGAGCTTGTGTTGGTGGAGGTGGAGCTAATGCAGTGTTCATAGGAGAGCTGGATGGTGTCTCCCCCTCATGAGGACCTAGACCGTGAACATCGGGTTCTTGGTCGTCATGCCTCGGGTGCTTGGACGGTCTCCCCATAAAGCAAGAGGTAACATTCTTCTTTTTCTTTCGAAGTGAGGCGACATACATTTTTAGAGCCATCCGCCATCTATCATCTTCTAGTCGTCGAAGAAGAGTGTTGGTTCGCTCTTGTTTTTTAGCGAGTCGTTTCTAAAGGGTGGCGGCTAGTTCGGAAGCTTTCATCATGAACTTGGAATTAATCTCAATGAACTTCGAGATCAGTGCCTTAGAGAGGGAACAAAGATCGGCTCGGCTAATCAAGTCTTGGGTTAGGAGAGTGGTGGTGGAGGTGGCAGGGATGGAAATGGATGCAATTAAGTCCATTAACTCTGTAGCAAAGGAGTTAAAGTCTTCATTGGGTGTGGATACTACAGAAGAAGAGGGGGCATTGGGTGGTGAGATAGTATTTTGGATGATGGTAGGGAGATAAGCGATGGATGTATTGATGGAGGATATTTGTGAGGTGATGGTGGCTCTGGATGCATCGCTGGCTATGATTTGGGCGGATAGAGAGATGATGGATGCATCAAGTTTGGTGACCATATGGTTGTTATGGAAGTTGTGGTGTTGGGATACCAAACATTGGAGGGATTGGAGATAGGTGGTGTTGTCCCTTGATTGAGCTTCAAGGGAGGCAATAGATTGCTGAAGTTGGGTTGTATCTTGGGTGGGGGTGGTTTTAGCAACCCTCTCGATTGTGATTTTAATTCCAAGGACCGCTGAATCGAGTCAGCAAAGGCTTGGAACTCGGCCTTTGTGACTAACTTTGCAATGGGGGTAACCCCTACGGCAACAAATGCCATAGATTGAGCCTCTGTTTTGGAGGATCCTCCAACAATGCCTGTATCAATGTTGGGCAAGCGAGAACTTTCACCCCATTCTTGATAGCCCTATAAAGAAGAGCTATATCGGAATGTTTCGATAGGAGCTTCATCCACTTAAAATTCAGAGTCCAGAGAAGTACATATGTTTCCCCGTTGATAGACCAAGCATCATGGGAGTGCGTGTGTGAAAGGGAGATCACTCTAAACGTTCTAAGGGAAATTCAAAGGTTGAAGCAACTAATGCTTATGAGTGAGTGGAGAGTGCCCACCCCTAAGGAGAAGGGACCCTTATTTCTTCATTACCTTCTTATTGAGAATGAGGTGATGGCAAATGGGGTTCCTCTGGATGGCTGGTATGGGTAAGGTTCAGACTGGGCAGTACATCTTTAATATCTCTTGGGCCTTGGTTGCAAGAGATAGTGGATGTAGTGGCCCAGGGAGTTGGGTGTGGGGAGGCAGCAACTCTAGGAACTGGTCCGGGGGTGGCGGGAGGACTATCATCATCATCATCATCATCAGTTCAACATTGGATTGAGTCCTCTCGCCTTGGGATCCCTCGCGTGTTTTGGGGGTAGGATCAATATGCTCCAGGGTAGCTGGTCCGGTTGAGAACGCTGAAGAACACATTCCACATAGGTGGAAGATATTGGCGCTTGAATTCCGAGGCATTCTGAAGGTCCGGGTTATAGCCCAACATGCGTATGAACTAGAGTATATCATGGCTGGTGGGTGGTTCTTGGTAATGGGCAAGCCCGAGCTCTTGTCTTGTGGGAATAAACAAAACTTTGAAATCTTGGTGCGGGATATTTTAATGGTGCAAACCATGTCATTCGAGGCATCAATGTCGCCCATAATTCCAAGGTTCTCAAGGTAGAAATCTCACGTGTTCCAATACTGTTGGACATACCTGATAGGGACTTCGTTGTTAGATAGTGTCAATGAAGGCTGTAGCACACAGTTCTAGAAAAACTCAACTAGAATGGTAAACCTGTCTTCAAACAGCTGGGTTGGAGGTCGATATGATGGTGGTTGCGTTTGATTGGGAGGAAGATAAGTGCACGACTGTCAGCATCGGTCGACTGAACTTGGCTCTCATTTTGGTTTGAGTCATGTGAAGCTGAGGAGGATGATGCCATTGATGATAAAAGGAAGTTGTAGGTTTGTTTTTAGGCTGTTTGTTTGTTGGCGTAAACGTTAACAATGGTGGTGGGTTGACAATTATATAGTGGGGGGAAGGTGGGGGGAGTGTTTGAAAACATGAATAAAATAAAGAGATGGGTTAATGATGCTGGCGTCTGACAGGTGGTGAAAAAGTGAAAGGGTGATCGTGAGCCGTATTTACAGCTCACGATCATGATCGCTGTTAGAAAAAGGGGGCCCGTGGCAGTTGGGGGTTGATGGAGGATGTAATATGGAGAGGTTTTATGGGGAAGAGGCGAATGTACAAGCTGTGGCTATTTTAGGGGTGACGATTGGGATTAAAAGTTTAATTTTTTAAAAGAAAATTTCCAAGAGGATAATTGTTGATCCTCTCTCTCAGTAATTTGATGATAATTCCTTTTCCCATTCACGTTGTATTTGTGTTTCTGTATTTTCAGTTCCAGCGATCATCGATAAGTATGTTCAGTGATCGCTGAAGAACTTGCATTGTAAATTCATCAGAGACAACAATACTTCAAGAAGACAACACTAACCCCAAAGAACCTTCAGCAAATGTCGAAGACTGAAACTGAAGATTAGAGACTGGCGAGTACGTAATCTAAAGCATTATTCAGTGATTACAAGCCTGTCTACATATGTGTGAAGACTACTCTAGCTTTAGCGAATGATGATGAGACCTCCAGGTCATTCCAGCATTCAGCGATCAAAGGAAGCTTGCTTAGCACTATTGTTGTTGTCTTTTCCTTATGCACACAAAGGACAACCCATACCCTAGAAATAGTGCTTTTGTACTATTCACTATAGCAAAGGACAAGCCTTCCTTTTAAGGCTTGACACGCACTCTAAACTTACCATATTGCATTAAATGAACATTTAATGCACTGGGTATAAATAGAAGTGTTTCTTCTCCAGGCGGAGAGCGTGCATCTCTCTCTAACCCTATTCTTACTTCAAGCAACTTCTAGCTTAAGTAAAAGATCTTCCTTTTAGCAATCTTTTTTCTTGTATTTACTAAAGATCTGTGTGTAACCAAAGATTGTTTAGATAGGTTTTCATTACCTTATCTTTCCGCAAACAATCTTGTAAAATCTGTATTGATCTTCTCTATCAATATATATTTAAATTTGAAAATACTATGTTTGTATTCATCCCCCCTTCTACAAACTGTTTCTATTCTTGTAGACCCTTACGGGACCAACAAGTGGTATCAGAGCTGTGTTTTCTTTCTTTCCTTGTGTTTGGCTGATTTTCTATATTAATTTATCTCTTCTTATAACTTACTGCTTATAAATGGTTTTACAAATCACAAACACACACACACACACACACAAAAGATAATGGCTCTCTTGCCAAACCACCCCGGTTTGTCCATGACAACTTTAGTCTCTGAAAGAACCGGATGTCCCTCTTTCTGGAAGGTGTGGATCCTGAAGTTCCACATTACATAGAAAATGGACCATATATGTCATTTGCTATTGTTCCGGCTGTTCCAGCAACAGCTACGACTGCCGCTATTCCTGAACGACAGATTCCAAAGCTTCCACATCAGTGGAGTGATGAGGACAAGAAGAAAATAGCTATAGACACGCGTGCTCGGTCTATAATATCTATGTCTCTTCCTGATGAGATATATCACTCAGTGATTGAAACTCAAAACTTCTAAATCCGTATGGGATACTCTTTGTGTCCGATACGAAGGAACCACTCATGTTCAGGAGACTAGAAAGATCAATTTAGTAAGACAATATGAAAGCTTTCTCTGTGGAAAGTCCGAGACACTGTCTGAAGTACATCAAAGATTTAATTGCCTTCTTATTGATCTTAGGGCTGTCGACAGGGAATATTTTAATTCTGAAACCTTGACTAAGTTTCTAGTTAGCCTTCCTGAGTCTTGGAATACTTTTTCCATGTGTCTTAAGATGTCAAATGACATGTCAACTCTTTCTCTTTCTACCTTATACGGGATTCTTCTTAACCATGAGCAATCTCGTCAACTGAAAAGAAATCTTGTAAGAGATTCTAGGGAAATGAAAAGCTCTCATTTAGCTTTGATCTCTGAAACTTTTTCTGTTGAAACTTCTACTCCTTTTGTCTATTCTTTACCTCCCGTGGTCATCACGGAGATAGATTCTTCTGAGGACATTCCTGAATCTGATTTAACATATTTTGATGAGTCCCTGGCACTCCTAACTCAGTCATTCAGGAGGTTCGCCAGTAAAAGCAATTTCCGCAGATCTTCTCAGCTATCCCTCAGAAAGAAGCCAAAGTTTGAAAGAATATACAAGGCTTCAGCTGTCTGCTACAACTGTCACCGACCCGGACACTTTGCAAGTGAATGCAGATCGAAGAAGACTGCGATGCCATCTTCTAAAGCCTCTTCCTCCATCAGGAGCAAAGATGATAAATACTTAAAACTGAAGAAGAAATACAAGAAGATGAAGAACAACCAGCGAAAGGCTAAAGGCCTTATTGCTGAAGAGCATGACTGGGCTGAATCATCTGATGATCCACCAGCGTTGGACCTCATCTCCCCCTCTTTGGCTAAGACTTGAGAGAATTGGCCAAAGAGTTCGTCCAAGCGCTGACACTGGAGAACCATGGAATCCTCCAGCCTTTGCAAAGCATTGGCTAGAGTTGTCGTTGCCTCACGCGTCTCATGGAGCTGGGCGCGATCATCGGTAGAGAAGGAGAGGGTGCACTCACTGGAGCTGGTTGACGGACAACATCCAGGATTTGCTGAAGAAGTCTAATCTGCTGATCAGCAATCGCTTGAGCATCCCCAGCCCTGCTGTGAAGAACAGCAATGGCATCGTTGTTGGTGTGAACAACTTCTTGGAGAGTCTGGAGCTGACTCTGAACTTCTTGAACGTCCGCCTGGAGGACAAGGGAATCTATCACAACTTTTCTTCTATGAGAACTCCTCAGCAGAACGGGGTCGCTGAAAGAAGAAATCGAACAATCATTGAGGCTGCTCGATCAATGCTCAACGAATCTCGTCTTCCAACTCAATTCTGRGCTGAAGCTGTMAAYAYWTCTTKTTTCACTCAAAACCGATCGCTGATCGTGAAAAGATTCAAGAAGACGACCTATGAACTCTTCCATGGACGAAAGCCCTCAATAATCTTTCTTCACATATTTGGTTGTACTTGTTACATTCTCAACAACCGCGACTAACTTGGAAAGTTCGATCCCAAACCTGATGAAGGAATCTTTCTTGGATATTCTTCCATATCCAAAGCCTTTAGAGTATTCAACAAACGAAGACAAACAATAGAGGAATCTATTCATGTCACTTTTGACGAATCTCAATCAGCTAATTCAAAACCCATCTCTATTGATGAAGATGAGTTAGAGAACTGGATGATATCTCATTGGACTACCTGAAGCTTTCTACAGTGCTCCTCTTAACACTGAATCTCCAGAAGCTGAAGATGATCCACTCATCATTCCAGTTGCAGCTAGTCACTCCAATGTATCTTCTTCAGAGATCGYTSYAGTGCCCATTAGYTGTGTACCTCCTTCTACTTCAAACACTGATCCTTCAGTAAATGAAATACCTTCAGTTTCTAAACCTCTTTCAGTTGCTAAATCTGAGACTCCTTTGGCAATAGTCCCTATTCTACTGCTGCTGAAGTCTCATCCTCTCTACCTGAACTCTCCTATTCAGATGAAGCTCCTTTACCGGCTCAACGATGGACTAAAAACCATCCTATTCATCAAATTCTTGGTTATATAGATGTAGGTATCAAGACACGTCGAGATCTAGGTAATATCTGTTTCTTTGTCAAATTTCTTTCCTTAGTTGAACCCAAGAAAATCAATGAGGCTATCTCTGACCCTAGTTGGGTTCTTGCTATGCAAGAAGAGCTCATTGAGTTTGATTGGAACAAAGTCTGGTACCTTATCCCACGTCCATCTGACAAATCAGTTATATGCACCAAATAGGTCTATCGCAACAAGTTGGATGAAGATGGTGTGGTAACCCGCAATAAGGCTCGACTTGTTTCTTAGGGTTATAGACAAGAAGAAAGAATCGACTACGACGAAACCTTCGCACCAATGGCTAGACTCGAAGCAATTCGACTCTTTCTAGCCTTTGCTGCCCATAGAGACTTCAAGGTCTTTCAGATGGATGTAAAGAGCGCTTTCCTAAATGGAAAACTTCAAGAGGAAGTTTATGTTGAACAACCTCCAGGGTTTCTCAACCCTAAGTATCCTAACCATGCCTATAGGTTGGATAAAGCTCTTTATGGGTTAAAGCAGGCTCCTCGTGCCTGGTATGACACCCTATATTCTTTTCTCATCTCTGAGAAATTCTCTTGTGAAAAGATTGACCAGACCTTATTTCTTAGGAATGTTAAAGGTCACATCATTCTCGTCCAAAATTTATGTCGATGATATTATTTTTGGTTCCACTAATCCCTCTTTATGTTTTCGTTTCGCTGAACGCATGAAGAAAGAATATCAGATGAGCACGATGGGAGAACTAACATTCTTTTTAGGTCTTCAGATCAAACAAACTGATAAAGGAATCTTTATTAACCAAAGTAAGTATGTTCAAGACATGCTGAAGAAGTTTGATCTATCGAACAGTTCGTCTATGAAAACTCCTATGGCTCCTCCTCTTACTCTTAATATGGATCCAAATGGAAATATGACTGTTTACAAAGGAATGATCGGCTCCTTGCTCTATCTCACAGCTAGCCGACCTGATATCATGTACTCCACTTGCTTATGTGCAAGATATCAAGCTGAACCTAAGGAATC
>NC_037529.1:41169438-41173971 GCF_001531365.2 Cynara cardunculus var. scolymus
GAACTTCACTTTGTTCCAACTGAGTATCAACTCGCTGACCTTTTCACCAAGCCTCTTGATGGGACAAGATTTAACATCTTGATCAGCGAATTGGGAATGTTGAACACTGAAGATTAACCTTCAGTTATTAAACATCACTCAGTAAGTGAAATGATTCAGTGCTCTATACTTAACATTGAACTCTTGAGTAAATATATCTACTCTTAAGATATGATTACTCTTCTCTTTTCAAAACTTAAAACCTTCACTGAATACTCTCCTTCAGTGATAAAATGTTTTAAAAGGTGGTGTTAGTGATTCTTTACACTCACCACATCTTGAAGTATATCTTTATACTTTATCTTAAAAATCTAAAACGATCAACTGACTCTTTTCTTTAGTGATAAAAAAGTTTTTTAAATGCCAGTTTCAGTGATTTTCTTCACTGAAACGTGATGTCTTAAAACCTTCATTGAATACTTTCTCGTTTTCAGTGCTAAATTGTTTTAAATGAAGTCTCTCAGTACTTTTTAAAACTGAATGACTCTTCACATTCTTAAAAACAATTTTTTTTAAAAGAAAATATTAAATGCACGTCTTTATGAAGACATTCTCTGTTTTTATGACCGACGCTTTGAGACACGCAAAATGACTTGTCATTATGCTACCTCATTAAATGCCATCCAATCGTGGATGAGAACGTGGCACATTACTCATTATGACCACTTTTTGAATCATCGTCTTTTTTCTCTCTCTGATATTTCTCTCTCTATTCTTACCTATAAATATGAGATTTCTTCTTCACTTTTCTCTTTACGCTTTCAAAAATCATTAGTCGAAACTCTGCTAATATTTCTCTAAAGCAAGAACATCCTTCAAACCCTCTTTTTCGACCTTTTCTCTTCAATCACAAAGGTCAGGATCATTTTCTTTTCTTTTTCTTTGTTATAAGAAATCTGTTTAATGTTGTTAAGAACTTTGTTCTCTTAATGCATTAAACTAAAGATTTTTAATCATTTCTTTCTTGATTAATTAATCTATTTCCTCATACACATTCTACTTGAAAAACCCTAATTTTCATGGTTTTTTCAAATGAAGTTTTTTCTTGTTTAAAAACTTTTTCTACAGTCTTTAATCATATATTCTTGGTACATTTCTAACCGTTTATCTTCCTGTCTATGTTGTTTATTTAACAAAATATAGATGGCTGCCAAGAACGTCAACTTCACTATTGATGAGATCTCCATCAAGGCCAATAACCATCTTGCCTTGTTCGAGATACCCCCCACAAGAGCCTTCTACCAAGAGGTGGCTCACTTTCTCAAACAGTTGTCACTCGGCTATGCTCTCAACCATGAACCTCTCATGGTTAAGGAAATACTCCAGCAGTTCTGGTACACTACTGAGGTCGTTGAGGTCCAAGATGAAGCTGGACAAAAAATGGAGCAAATCCACTTCACCTTCAACCGCATGGAAGTGCATTTTGGGGTTTCTACACTCCGCTCAGCTCTCCGTCTTCCAAAGGGTCCCTTCGACAGCGAACCGTCCACTACCGAGATCATCTCTTTTCTCGATGCCATTGGCTACCAGTGGCCACTGAAGAAGGACTCCGAGGCTCCTCTCAAATCACTCACGAAGATCGAGAAAAATAGGATGTCAGCTGTCTGGCAATACCTATTTTCTCACCTCATCCAGTGCATGGGTGGAAAGACTGGTGGTCAGGACCAGACCGCCACGATTACCTTGATCATAGGCATCTCTGCGATTCAGCTTCGCAATATAAATTATGATGCGGTCATTTTCGATGACCTGGTGCTAAAGCTGAACAAGCGCCAGAGAGAAAAGGTGGTGCCTTACACCAGGTTTCTTTCGATGGTAATGACTAAGATCTTCAAAAGTCTTTACCCCAAAGAAAGAAACCTTCCAGTATTTAGGCTTGGATCCAGGAATCTGGAACACAAGCTGAGGGACAGTGATGTGCCTCTCTCTTCTATTGCCATCACTACCTCTTCCTCTCAAGTGACAAGGACAAGGGAAAACCCCCCGAGTTTAGCCCAGTCACCAAAACCTCTTCTAAACGACCCTCTCAACCAACTCTTGGTTCTCCTCAGAGAGTAAAGAAAGCCAAAAAAGGGACAGCCACGTCACTAGCTGGGGCCTCTCAACAGGCTTCAGTTATTGAAACAAGCCCCATCACTTTAGTGATTTCTCCCATCACTGTCGTATCAGTGGCACCTTCACCAATCACTTCAGCGACCCAAATCACTGAAAGTGTAGATACCAGCGCCGCCACCGCTGAACACCCACGTCTTTTCTCAACCATTTTCTCTTCTCCTCCCTCCTTGGTCTTTACACATGTCGATGATGTATCAACGACTGTCCTTCCTGATACTGAGACATGTACCACAAGACCTGAGGCTGCTCCTCTCGAGACTCCTCAACATACGGTTGTCCATCCTCTCGAGGGCATCTTTTCTCCCACCAGTGACACTCCTTTTGATGTAACTGAAGGCCCCTCAGGTATTCCATCTTCCTACCCCTTCATTTCTTCTAACCTTGAGCCTTTAGCTCATACTTCTTCTTTTGCAGGTCCTTCTTTGATGCATCAGCCTGATGCTCAAGAAGTGGAAGGGGGAGAAAGAAAGAAAGATGATGGAGGAGATGAAGATGATGACTATGATATGGCATCTGACATCAAACTTCTCCTTCCAGCCATTGATACCATTCTCTCCAGGGTCAACGAAGTTCACCAAGAGATGACCTGCCAAGGCGATCTTGATGCAAACTTCCTAGCCCTCCAGGCGGACATTCAAGAAGTTCAGAGTCAGCTCCAGACTCTCCAAGAAGCTGTTCATGCCAACAAAGATGCCATTGCAGTTCTTCACAGCAGGGTTGACGATGCTCAGGCGATTGCTGATCAGCAGATTGGACTTCTTCAGCAAATCCTGGATGCTGTCCGTCAACAAGCTCCAGTGAGTGCACCCTCCTTCTCTGCCGATGATCGCGCCCAGCTTCAAGAGACGCGTGAGGCAACGACAACTCTAGCCAATACTTTGCAAAGGCTGGAGGATTCCATGGTTCTCCAGCGTCAGCGCTTGGACGAACTCTCTGGCCAATTCTCTCAAGTCTTAGCCAGAGAGGGGGAGATGAGGTCCAACACTGGTGGATCATCATATGCTGCTCCTACAGCTTCTCAGACTGTTGGCCCAGTATCAGCTTTAGTTGCAGTGGAAGCCGAGGCTCTTGAAGCTGAAGCAGTTGCTGCTCCTGTAATCCCTACCACCGAAGCTGCCCAAGCTGAGGTTGTAGAAGCCATCCCTAGGGATGATGTCCATACCGTCACTACTGCTGGTGATGATGATGATGTTGATGAGGATGAAGATGATGATGATGAAGACGATGATGAACCTGTCATTCCAGACACCGAAGATGATCTAGATGGTGATGACAACGTTGATGATGAAGAAGACTTTACTATCAAGTTCCAGAAGCCATCAACCGTCACCAAAGGTGTTGCCCTCGGGGAATATCAATCCTAGGGGGAGCAAAGACAAGGCGAATTGACTCCATCAGGGCACTAGGACCCCATGTCGAAAGACAAGGCGGTCGCTGAAGAAGGCAACTTGAAGGTACTTTTCTCATGCCTTTAACAAACCTTATTTGAACACTCTACCTCTCAAGTAGTGACCACTTCAGAGTATCAACTTCATAACCTTTCAACAACCTGCGGTCGACTGGAGTGGGTATCTGATCAACCCAGCTCTTATGCTCCAACAGACCAGCAGATGTCTCAGCTTAAGGAGTTGCTTGACTAGACTAGAGTAAAAATTTCTCTTAATACTTCTAGTGGTGGTGAGTTTGACTTCCTTTCTGAAGCTGAAAGACTCGAGGCATTAAGGGTTGAAGAAGAGCTAGAGCTTCAAAAGAAGCAGACTGAAGACAGCCTAAAGCTGGCTAAGTCACTAGCTGCTAAAGTCCTTCCCAAGAAAAAGTCCAAGAAAATGGTGAGTGCTGTCCAAGACCAAGCTAAACTTCTTTCAATGGCAGAAGCTGAACGCAAGAAGAAGTAGAAGCTAGTGGATAAGGATAAGCAATGGAGCGAAGCAAAGCTGAAAAAGAGACTTAGTCCCCTCCCAATCATCAGCGTCACCATCAGCGGACGATCTAAAGACAGTGGAACACTGGTTTCAATGCTCATCATCACCATGGAAAATCTTGATACCGTTACCAAGTACCCTTCTTACCTTGGCCGCTATGGATACAGCGAATGGATGGAGATCAGACAAGCCATTCAGCAATCTAAGTTGAGACACAAGACACTTATCAAGGACACCATCAATGAGCTCATCAAAAGGATGTCCAGGTATGTTAAGGTCCCTGACATGCCAACACTGAAGAAAGGTGGGAAGAAGAAAATAAAGCTCTCTGATCCTAATGATGGACCATCCCTAAGGAACGAACATGAAACAAAGTTCTCCTTAGATGAAGTCCTGAAGGGTCATATGAGTACTGACATTTCTATGCTGAATCTTGACTTGCCAAATAAGGGTCCCT
>NC_037529.1:41174160-41181329 GCF_001531365.2 Cynara cardunculus var. scolymus
AACAATCCACTTTTCCTTGTAAATCCTTTTTCTATATCTTCTTTCATTGATTGTATTTACATTCYGTAAATTCTGAACATGTACTGTAATACTTGTATTATTTCCATTAATTAATAAAATGAGTATTCCATGTACTTCACTGAAAAAGTAATAGGGACACAAGTCTATGAGTTCCAATGTTACTTTCATCATTCACTAACAATCTATAAGTTAGTGAATAAGCTTTCAGTTTTAGTTTCCGTCCTTGTAATTTTCTTAGATATAACTTAAGAAAACTTCTCAAGCTGAGACTAATGAAACTGAAAAATATCCCAAAATAGTAAAAAAAGGACATGTACTTTATATGTAACTTTTCCTTACTATTATTTGATAAGATAACTTTCTTTATGTTATCTTGTTATTGTCAAATAGGGGGAGATTGTTGATCCTCTCTCTCAGTGAATTGATGATAATTCCTTTTCCCTTTCACGTTGTATTTGTGTTTTTGTATTTTCAGTTCCAGCGATCATCACTGAGTATGTTCAGTGATCGCTGAAGAACTTGCATTGTAAATTCATCAGAGACAGCAATACTTCAAGAAGACAACACTCACACCAAAGAACCTTCAGCAAACATCGAAGACTGAAACTGAAGATTAGAGACTGGCGAGTACGTGATCTGAAGCAGTATTCAGTGATTACAAGCCTATCTACATATGTGTGAAGACTGCTCTAGCTTCAGCGAATGATGATGAGACCTCCAGGTCATTCCAGCATTCAGCGATCAAAGGAAGCTTGCTTAGCACGATTGTTGTTGTCTTGTCCTTATGCACACAAAGGACAAACCCATACCCTTGCCAAAGTTAGTACGGTACGGAGCCGATTAGTCGACTCTTTGTCCACCAACATTAGGCAAGGATGTCTGCTCAGAAATAGTGCTTTTGTACAATTCAATGTAGCAAAGGACAAGCCTTCCTCTTAAGGCTTGACACGCACTCTAAACCTACCATATTACATTAAATGAACATTTAATACACTTGGTATAAATAGAAGTGTTTCTTCTCCATGCAGAGAGGGCGCATCTCTCTCTAACCCTATTCTTACTTCAAGCAACTTCTAGCTTAAGTAAAGGATCTTCCTTTTAGCAATCTCTTTTCTTGTATTTGCTAAAGATCTGTGTGTAACCAAAGATTGTTTAGATAGGTTTTCATTACCTTATCTTTCTGTAAACAGTCTTGTAAAATCTCTATTGATCTTCTCTATCAATATATATTTTAAATTTGAAAATACTGTGTTTGTATTCATCCCCTCCCTTCTACAAACTGTTTCTATTCTTGTAGACCCTTACGGGACCAACAATAATTCTTAAAAATAAAAATAAAAATAAAAATCCCATTTAATTGTAAGATAAATGCGAATTACGAAGTTTTGATCTTCTAAAATCCCATGTCGTATAGTTTTTAGTCACAAAAGCTGTAATTTTGAATAATCTTGAAAAGATTTGCAATTAATATGGGTTTTGGTGAAAAGTTTTTATGACCTTGGAATGAGAGGGGCTTTGGTTGTGCATTATGAAGGATTAAGCCTTCAAATGTGGGGTTAGATGAGACAGAAGCTCTGGATAGACAGACTAGAGGCTCTAGTTGATCAATTAAACCCTTGGAAAAATAAAAGTTGACCTTAGAAGAGGAACCAAAGGGGCTCTGGTTGGTCTATTAGATATAGCAGAGGGGCTCTGGTTGAGCATGAAGCTTAAAGATAACTAAGATTAAACATTGTGTAGTCCAGAGACATTGGATAGACAAAGCAGAGGCTGTGGGTGGTCTTAATGCTACTTAATCAAGAGAGTAAACCAGAGGGCCTCTGGTTGATAGTGAAGGTCAACCAGAGTGTTGTTGGCTTACTTTTGATCCCTAATAGGTTTACTTTCGTCCCCTCAAAATGAGCCTGGGGTTGGGAGAGATTAAAAAACTCCCCCTAGGACCAAGAATAGGGAGGTTTTAGAAGCTAGAGGGTCTATTCTATATAACCAGAGGCTCTGGTTATGAAGGAGGGTGTTGGGATGAAGACTTGGTGACAAAAGGGGGGTTGGCCGTAGAACCAGAGGTTCCCTGGTCCTAAGAGAATGAAAAACACAGGCTCTGGTCTTATGAAAAGACATCTAGAAGGCTATACCACGATCCCTTTGGTCCATTAAGAAAGTCTGCTTAGTACACCCAGAGGGTCTCTGATTGTAATAAGGTGATGCCTTTGTCCAAAGAAGACACAAATTTTGACAAATTCATTTTGGTCCAAAAACTTGTGATCTAGAGGCTCTAGTTTATTGAACCAGAAGCTCTGGTTGCATAAAATGATATAAAAAAATCAAGTGTTGTGCAAGGGGAAAAGGAAATATGGTGACCAAGTGGGACCAGAGGGGCTCTGGTACTTAAGACCTTGAATCTAGAGGCTCTGGTCTTAAGAAACAGATGCTCTGGTCGATGAGTGGTGCAGGTGTTAAAATAAAACCCTGCTTTGGACTAGAGGAGCTCTGGTTCCAAAGAGTAAAATGTGAGGCATAAAGAAATACAAGTGTTTTCAATTATCCAGAGGCTCTGATTTAATGATCCAAAGGCTCTAATACAGAAGACTTGGTTTCGTGGGCCATAATATATCACTTTTGGTAAAACCTAGAGATATGGAAAATCTCTGGTTTGATGGTTGATTTGCCTTAAGTGGTGTACTTTAGCATACCCATCTTACTGACAAGAAAAAGAAATATTTTCTCATTTAATGCTTTTGTGAAGAGATCAGCAAGTTGAATATCTTTGGAAACAAAGTACATCTTTATGTTTCCCTTTTCTATATGGTATTTGAGAAAATGGTACTTGACATCAATATGCTTTGTCTTGGTGTGCTGCATTGGATTTGCAAATATTGCTATTGCACTTTTGGAGTCACAAAGGATGGGGTTTTTCTCATAATGGAACCCATAATCTTTTAGTTGAGTTTTCATCCAGAGCACTTGTGAACAACAACTAGCAGCAGCAGCAGCAGCATACTCTGTTTATGCTGTAAATGTTGAGACACAATTATGTTTTCTGGATGTTCAACTAAATAGCTTGTCTCCTAAAAGTTGATAGCTCCGAGATGTACTTTTCTATTAAGCTTGCACCTGCATGATTTGCATCTGTATAGGCTATTAGTTCAAAGTCAGAGTTCTTTGGATAACAGAGACCCAAGGAAGGGGTGCCTTTTAGGTATCTAAAGATCCTCTTGACTGCAGAAAGATGCAGATCATGTTGGGTGCAAGATTAATAGAAAGAGTACGTCTGAGAGCTGTCAACTTTTTGAAATTGGACTTATCGTAACCAGAACTCACATTTTGACATCTTTGTATACAACTTTTCTTGTTTTAGAAGTTCTAGAATCAGTCGTCAATGATCCGCATGATCTTCCTCAGATCGAGAATATATCAGAATATCATCGATAAAAACAATAACAAATTTATCGAGAAACGAAAGGCATACCCTATTCATCATGTCCATAAATGCTGTTGTTGCATTTGTAAGCCCAAATGGCATCACCAGAAACTGGTAGTGCCCACAGCACATACGAAATGCCGTTTTCGACACATCTTCGTCTCGATATTTTAGCTGATGATAATCGGCTCGTAAATCAATCTTTGAAAAGTAAGTATCCCCAATCAATTGATCAAATAAATCATCAATTCTTGGGAGTGGATACTTGTTCTTGATTGTCAACTTATTTAACTCATGGTAATTGATACACATTCTCATCGATCTGTCTTTCTTCTATACATACAATACCGATGCACCCCAAGGAGAGGTACTTGGTCGTATAAAGCCTTTATCCAACAATTATTTCAGTTGTGTTGATACCATATCTCTTAATGTAATATGAAGATTTATGTTTAAGAACCTAAATCTGTCATATAAATGAAGAAAGTCAAGAACAACTTTAATGATATTCAAGAAGGTATGAAGCTTTCAAGTAATTTCACTATATTGAATAACGAAAAGGATTCTTTTGATACAAGACATATGAATGCTATTTATACTAGCAATCTAGTCTAAGAGATAACAATCTAATATGAGATACCTATGAGATAAACAAGAAGAAGATATCTATCTAGAAAGGTGAGAGTTATCTCTAATTATCTGGCGTAACATAATTCAAGCTGGCGATGAGTCATCTCCAGTTGTCTCTAGGTAGTGTGTTCAATCAGGATTCTTCACATATCTACTTGACTATGGTATATATGATTGAACTGTGAGACTTGACGATTCTTTTAGTTGGTGTAAACTAGAGGGGTTATGGAGTTGCTAGTTCATCGACTAGATGAACTTCTTCATAAGTAGATGATTATCAGGTTAAATGCTTCAGGTCTTCATAGCACCTCTGGACCTTTCATTGCGTCTCTAGTTTGTCTTTAGCACTTAGAATCTTCTCAACTTTGTCTTCCATCGAGTCTCCAGACTTCCATGCTTGTACATTTTTCATTACTTTTATAATTAGGAAATATGGGGTCTAACAATCTCCCCCTAGGTAATGAAAAATAAAAATTAGCTATCTATGAACGATAAACAAATAGTTATCTATGTACACAAAGCTAAGCTAATAGAAACATCCTTTTTGTCAAAGTTTTCATTTACTAAAATGGATTGTTTCATACAGTAAGGATGTAAAAATTAAGGGAAGGAAAAATTTCATCTCATTCAAGATCTCCATTGAAGATTCTCCAAAAACGCATCATCAGTCTTCTGTACCTTATGACGGTGGAGATCCCATGAATTACCTCTTGTCTTTCTCTTCTTGGCACATAGTCTCTGCCTAGTCTATCTTTGATGACTTTTTGAAACCATTCAAGCGTACCGGTTGAATACTTGAAGGCCTCAATCAATCGGAAGAACATCTTGGTACCAAAGTCATTCCTGAAGACTAAGCCCAGTTCCAGTTGAGTTAAGACAGAGGTAGAGCACTTCTCTTGTAGTCCAAGAAAGTCTTCTTTTGGAGCTGTGCAGGAAATTCTTTCAATGCCATGCTCCAGCGCAATCTGAATCATTCTTTGTTCTGTACTTCATCAAAGTTTCCATCATTTCTACAATCGTTCTCCGTGCCATCCCGTACCTTATGTCATGGTCCTGATGCTGAGTTGTATGACCATATAACTCAATCAAGTCCCATGGATTGAGATTTATTAGATCATCGTCATCATAGACACAGATCATCCCATGAGCACGTTCCACGGTATACTCGATGTACTTGATGGCTTTGTTGGCAATTGTGACAACTCTGCATTGTGGGATTTCAGGTTAGTACTTTATTTCAGGATCCTGATTGAAAACTAAGTCTTTTTAGGATTTAGCCTCGATGATCAGAGATCGTCTTGTTTAATTAGTCTGATTAGATCATGTTTCGACGGTAGCTAACCAAGTTAGTTCGTGTAATGNTCTTGTTTAATTAGTCTGATTAGATCATGTTTCGACGGTAGCTAACCAAGTTAGTTCGTGTAATGCCAAATAGTCTTGAAATATTTCACTTAAAAATAAAGCTGATATTTTTGTTTTCGTCCTTCTTAAAATTCAAATTTCCAAAGTTTCAATTTTCTTTTATTTATTTAATTGCCTATCATTATTTTATAGGAGTGGAGTTTTAAAATCGTTTGCCAAATTGTTTTGTTTGTTTTAGATTTTTGGGGCCTAGCATTTGGAAATTTAACATCTTGGGCTTGGGCCTTGGGAGGGCAGCCCATTTCTCTTTCAAAAGCCCCATATAAATACTCCCCTCCCCTTTTGAAAACTCCTCATTCTTCAAAAAGTTCCCGCCTTTCGTTCTCTCTCTTTCTAACTTCATCACCTTCCAACCAATTTCTTCTCCTTGCAAAAACTCAAGCTTTCTGCAGTTTTGAGACTGGTTCGAGATTTTCGGTCAAGAAAAGGTATGTTTTAAGAGCTGTTTTACTCTCTTTTAATCGTTCGATTTTCTTTATCTTCCTACTCGATTCTTCAAATCAATTTATGAGATTTAAAGAGGASAGATTATTCATCAAAGACTTGCATGTGTCTTCATTGGATGATATCGGTGACCCAAGATTCTTTAGTCTCAAAGAAAGAAGGAGAGAGTTCTTGCATGTGAGGTCTGGTCGTACTCTCGGATGATAGTATCTTGCATGCATCTTTAAATCAGATTTCTCATCTTGAAAGCTTGCTGGAATCGAAAATTTTATTTGTTTTATTTCTTCTCTGGAATTTATTTAAAGTTGAYRTTTTTGGTGTTAAAAGTTTTGGTTATCGAGAACGTTGAGCTCGAGACCCTCTCCATCATTGTTGCCATTCTTGGGCATGCAACAATTTTGGGAGGCATATGACTCAAGGTTTAAGAATTCTTGAAAAGAGTGTTAAACCCACTCAAAATCTCTTGATTTTGACAGTTGACGGCTGTCATCATTGTTTTGGGATGACATTTAATGATGTCACTAATAAGGTTTTAGAAGGTTMCTTTTTATTTAAATATTAAAAATATCGGCTTTATTTTATGAGAATATTTGGTGGCTTTGCATTGGAATCAACTTTGCCCTTCCTAAGTCAAGGAAACCATTAAGTTAATATAGCGCTGGTTGGTCTGTCAGGAAGATCGAGCAGGTATAGCAAGTCCCTAGAGGAAACACACAGATATTCGCCAAACTTGTGAGTTTTCACGGCCCCACTTTTAATGCTTTTCATATGTTTTATGGGGGAAAAACATGAGATTGAGCAAACTTTGCATATTTATGTTTTATGATACTTGTGACTAAGAAACTGTTTAGTCGATGCTTTGCTCAAAACCGTTGGACTAAGGAACTGCTTAGTCAAGTTTTACTTGGAACCTCTTGGGCTAAGGAACTGCTTAGTCAAGTTTTACTTGGAACCTCTTGGGCTAAGGAACTGCTTAGTCGGGTTGCTATATTTTGTTTGATAACTATTAATGCACTTAGAATAAATGCTAAATTGATGTGCTTGAGAGTATATGTTTCCAAATGAAAGTCCCCATCCGTAAACGCTACTTGTTAATACGGGTACATTCCCGGGCCGTGGTATTATGGATAGCCGTTATTGTGTTGACAGTCCCACCCAGAAAGGGGTGCACAATTACCTACGTTTTCTAGTCTAATCATGTGGAATTTGGACCACCGCTGAATTAGTACTTATC
>NC_037529.1:41181644-41217969 GCF_001531365.2 Cynara cardunculus var. scolymus
TGAATTGTTTTTATTTTGAATAACTTGAAATAGTGTTATTTATGAACTGTTGCTATGACTCGCTTGCCTGTTACATCTCGTGATTCCGCTTTAGCAGGGTGTGATAGATTTGGTATCAGAGCCTCAGTTATAGAGAACGTTGGTTTTCTTTAAAAACCATCGACTATAACCAAAAATTTTCCAAATGATTTTCATGAAATCTAAAATCATGTGTTTTAAAGCGGGTCTTGTTGTTACACATCGATTAAGTAAAGCCTGATCACCTGTGCTTAATTTATGTGTAATAAGAAGAACTTAATCGATCCAAACAAGAGGTATGCTCCAGCAAATGAAATGATTTTGAAAAGCCTGAGTCTTGTTGTACTTTTATGAATATCCGTTTCCTAGGACTGGAGGCTAAGGAAATTAGAGTTCTTGATTCTTGTTAAATGTCCATGTAGGACCAGAGGCGATGAAAATTGGAATGCTTGATTCTCGCTAAGTGTCCATGTAGGACCAGAGGCGCTGGTCAAGAAGACCAGAGGCGATGAAAATTGGAATGCTTGATTCTCGCTAAGTGTCCATGTAGGACCAGAGGCGCTGGTCAAGAAGACCAGAGGCAATGAAAATTGGAATGCTTGATTCTTGCTAAGTGTCCATGTAGGACCAGAGGCACTGGTCAAGAAGACCAGAGGCGATGAAAATTGGAATGCTTGATTCTCGCTAAGTGTCCATGTAGGACCAGAGGTGCTGGTCAAGAAGACCAGAGGCGATGAAAATTGGAGTGCTCGATTCTTGTTAAGTGTCCACGTAGGACCAGAGGCGCTGGTCAAGAGGACCAGAGCCGATGGAAAATGGAGTGCTCGATTCTTGTTAAGTGTCTGTGTAGGACCTGAGGTGCTGGTCAAGAGGACCAGAGGCGCTGGTCAAGAGCCGATGAAAAACCAGAGGATCGATGGAAGGGATACTTAGATTTTCTCTAAGTATAGATTTTGCCACAGAGGCTCTGGTCTCGCAACCAGAAGCTCTAGTAAGGACGAATGGGAGGACTAGAGGTTCGATGGAAGGATTTCTTAGAATTTCTAAGTATTGATGTTGCAACAGAGGCTCTGGTCTCGTAACTAGAAGCCCTGGTAAGTGCACTAAGCAGAACCAGAGGCTCCAGCCTTGCTAACTGAAGCTCTGGTAAGTGCATCAGGTCGATGAAAGTAAGATCTTAAAAAAATCTAGTGTGAGGATTAAGTAAGTGGTTGATAGGATGGAGTTCCATTGGATTGTCAGAAAACCGATGGATAAGAATTCTTTCTCTAAGGACTCTAGTGCAACCAGAAGCTCTGGTCTCACGACCAGAAGGTCTGGTAGTATAACTAGAGGTTTGACCAGAGGATATAGTCTGTTTGTCATGACCACGAAGGGAGCAGAATGACTCAAATTGTGACCGGAATGCCTGCGTCTTACCCTCAAGGGATGAATCCAACGGAAAGAGAATGGGTAAGAAGGATTGCAGCGGACACACAAGTACACAAGACTCGACTGAGTTATCATCATCACATCCTCAACAACCTGTCCGATGTAATGGAAGCACATCATGAAAGCCTAATAAGAAACAGAGAGGCTACTGCTGCAGCCCGGTGTGAAATTAGGAGGTTGTATAGATGGCTGTTTGTTTGTAGCATGATGATGCTAGCATTAGGAATACCCATAAGATGGATGTTGATCTAGAAGAAATTCGAATTAGGATACTCTTTTGTTCGGAAGTTAGGGATCTTGTCTTGTACTTATGATCCAATATCAATGCATGGGCACCTTTTGAAGAATACATATTATGCCAATTTATTGTACGAATAAGTTTACTCTATTTTGGTGTTGATATTACCTGATTTTTTTTCCCTGCGAAGAATACCTTTGAGTATCATCAAAATATCTGGGGAGCTATCACCCTTGTTTTGCCATCAACTTATGAAKTCCATTCTGAATAGGGTCCAAAGAAATGCCGCCGAGAAGGGAGAACCCCAATATAGCACAACTTGTATCGGATCAACTTATCGCCGCACTTCCCAATATAGTCAGCCAAGTGGCTACTGGACTGAATGCTAACCAAACTTCAAACATTGAGCCTAGGCCTCCGTAAGAATGTACATACAAGACTTTCAGAGCATGCAACCCCAAAGAATTCAATGGAACCAAAGGAGCGGTAGGATTACTATCATGGCTCGAGAGTATGGAGTCCGTTCTGCATATTAGCAAGTGCACCGAAGGAAATRAGGTCGAGTATGCGGCATGCCTACTACAAGGAAGGGCGCTAACTTGGTGGACCACTATAGTTCAAACCAGAGGTCGATAAGCGGCTAACCGACTTTCCTGGGAAGAGTTTAAGAAGTTGCTAAAGGACGAATACTGTCCGAGGAGTGAACTCCAAAAATTGGAAATGGAGTTGTGGAACCTCGAAATGAAAGGAGACAATATCTTTGCGTACACAACAAGATTTCATGAATTGGCAAACCTTGTGCCACATCTGGTGTCATCAGAAGAGGTTCGAATAGAAAGGTACATTTGGGGATTATCTCCAGAAATTAGGGGAAACATAACCTCGGCCAACCCAAAGACTCTTCAAGAGGCAATAGAAATCGCCATGAAGCTCACTAATAATGTTGTGCGATCCGGAGGATTTGCCAAAGGAAAATGAAAGTTGGAGGAACATGGGGACCGAAGAATTGGAGGGAGATTCGACAGAAGCAGAAGAGTAACAAGGAATTTTGGAGCTCAAACGCARGTGGCAGGACCGGACGATGCAGKTAGATGCAATAAGTGCAAATTTCCGCATCGAGGGAATTGCATCATCTGCCAAAGGTGTCATCTAGGGGGTCACACGGCAAAGGACTGCCGGAAGCGGTTTATGTTACGACTGTGGAAGTCCAGACCACGTAAGGAGCGTTTGCCCAAAAAGGAAAGTAGGGACAAACACGTATCAGACCCAGCAGGTTAGTTCAGGCAACTCTGGAAGTCAGGTTCAAGGCAGAGCTTTTGAATTAGGAGCCAGGGAAGCCAGAGAGGATCCCAATGTAGTCTCAGGTACGTTTTCTCTGAATAATGAATTTGCATCGATTTTATTTGACTCTGGGGCGGACATAAGTTTTGTGTCCCTAGACTTTAAGCAGAGAATTAACTTAAATCCTCAAAAATTGAAAGAGTCATTTGTAGTCGAGTTTGCCAATGGTCAGGAACTCAAAGCTAGAAATGTAATTTCGAATTGCACTCTGAACCTAGCTAATAAGGACTTTAGTATAGACCTATACCGATCGAACTAGGAAGTTTCGACGTAATTGTAGGTATGGATTGGCTATCCAAAAACCAAGCCGAAATCGTTTGTTCAAAAAAACTTAATCGAATTCCTCAAGAGGGAATGGAGCCAATTGTGGTCCAGGGAGATAAGCTAGACCGAATGTTTAAGCTGGTATCCTGCATGAAGATGTAGAAGTATWTGAGGAAGAATTACACTGCATACCTGGCCCATATGATTAACGGAAGGATCAAGGAGAATAAGGTTGAGGACGTATCGGTAGTTCAAGAATTTCCCGATGTTTTCCATAAGCAATTACCAGGCCTGCCCCCACAGAGACAAGTCGAGTTCGGTATCGACTTAGTTCCTGGAGCTGCCCCAGTAGCAAGGGCGCCATACCGCTTGGCACCCTCAGAAATGCAAGAGATGTCCACCCAACTCCAGGAGCTGCTAGGCAAAGGATTCATCAGACCAAGTTACTCACCCTGGGAAGCACCGATACTATTCATCAAGAAGAAAGATGGGGCAATGCGAATGTGCATTGATTATCGGGAGCTCAATAAGTTGACCATCAAGAATAGATACCCCTCCCTAGAATCGATGACCTGTTCGATCAACTTCAAGGGGTAGCCTATTTTTCCAAGATTGATTTGTGATCCGGGTATCACCAGGTGAGGGTTCGGGAAGAGGACATTCCCAAGACGGCCTTCAGGACCCGGTATGGTCATTATGAATTTATGGTTATGCCATTTGGGCTAACCAATGCACCAGCTGTCTTCATGGACCTGATGAATAGAGTTTGTAGACCATACCTGGATAAATTCGTAATCGTTTTCATAGACGACATATTAATTTATTCAGGAAACCGAGAAGACCATGAGCGACATCTGAGGGTAATCTTGGAAGTACTCCGAAAGGAGAAGTTGTATGCCAAATTTTCCAAGTGTGAATTCTGGTTACATGAAGTTCAGTTTTTTGGGCCATGTAGTTAACAAGAGAGGAATACAGGTGGATCCTGCCAAAATTGAGGCTATTAGGAATTGGGAAGCCCCGAGAACCCCTACAGAGATCCGCCAGTTTCTTGGGTTAGCAGGCTATTATCGGCGATTCATTGCAAATTTTTCAAAAATTGCATAGCCGCTCACAGCCTTAACCCAAAAGGATAAGAAGTTCACTTGGGGAGAGAAGTAAGAAGAAGCCTTTGAGACTCTCAAGCAGAAGCTGTGTAATGCACCTATCTTATCCTTACCGGAGGGTTCGGATAACTTTGTGGTCTTTTGCGATGCATTGCATCAAGGTTTAGGATGCGTATTGATGCAGAAAGATAAGGTCATCGCCTATGCCTCGAGACAACTGAAAGTGCATGAAAAKAACTATACTACTCACGACCTGGAATTGGGAGCAGTAGTATTTGCACTTAAGATTTGGAGGCACTATCTCTATGGCACAAAATGCACCATCTACACGGACCATAAAAACCTTCAACACATCCTCAATCAAAAAATGTTGAATATGAAGCAAAGAAGGTGGGTTGAATTGCTTAGTGATTATGATTGTGAGATCAAATACCATCCAGGCAAAGCCAATGTTGTGGCCGATGCTTTGAGCCAAAAGGGGGGAACAAAACCGTCAAGGGTAAGAGCTTTGGGAGTCTTGGTGAATACCAGTTTGAAGACCCAAATCCTAGAGGATCAAAGAGAAGCTCTAAGGAAGGGGAACTTGAAGAATGAAACTCTGCATGGTTTGGAGTCCAAGTTTCAGATAGAGTCTGATGGAGTGTGTTACTTGGGAAATAGAGTTTGGGTACCTAAGATTGGCAATCTTAGATCAACCATTTTTGACGAAGCTCATCGATCAAAATATTCGATTCACCCGGGAGCATACAAAATGTATAAGGATTTAAGAGCATACTACTGGTGGCCTGGAATGAAGAAAGACATTGCACTGCATGTAAGTAAGTGCTCAACTTGTGCAATAGTCAAGGCCGAACACCAGAAACCTTCAGGTCTGCTCCAGCAGCCCGAAATTCCTCAGTGGAAATGGGAGCAGATATCGATGGACTTCATAACTAAGTTACCCCGATCAGGAAAAGGGCATGATGCCATCTGGGTAATTGTAGATCGATTAACAAAATCTGCTCATTTCTTGCCAATCCGAGAAGATTATAAGATGGAGAAGTTAGCTCAGATCTATATAAACGAAATTGTCGCTAGGCATGGGGTGCCTATTTCCATTCTATCGGATAGAGACAGYCGTTTTACGTCAAGGTTTTGGCTGTCGCTTYAGCAAGGAATGGGTACTCGTCTGGATCTAAGCACTTCTTATCACCCCYAGACAGATGGACAAACCGAAAGAACAATCCAAACCCTGGAAGACATGTTGCGAGCCTGTGTTATAGATTTTGGTGGAAGCTGGGACACGCATCTTCCATTAGTGGAATTTGCCTACAATAACAGCTATCATACCAGCATCCAATGTGCGCCTTATGAAGCTTTGTATGGGCGCAAGTGCAGATCTCCATTGTGTTGGTCAGAAATCGGCGATAAACAGTTAACTGGACCCGATGTTATCCAAGAGACCACTGATAAGATTGCAATAATCAGAAATCGACTCAAGGCTGCAAGGGATCGTCAGAAAAGCTATGCTGACAATCGGAGGAGACCATTAGAGTTCCARAAAGGYGATAAAGTTTTYCTAAAGGTCTCACCATGGAAAGGAGTGATGCGTTTTGGAAAGAGAGGCAAGCTGGGCCCTCGTTATATTGGTCCCTTCGAAATAGCAGAAAGGATTGGACCAGTGGCATACAAGCTAAATTTGCCCTCAGAGTTAAGCGCTATCCATGATACATTTCATGTATAGAATCTCAAAAGATGCCTAATAGATGAAACTCAAGTGATGCCACTGGAAGATGTGCAAGTTAACGATCAACTGCGTTTTGTTAAAAAACCCAAAGAGATCATGGATAGGGAAGTTAAGAAGTTGAAGCGTAACAGGATCCCCATAGTAAAAGTTCATTGGAACTCAAGGCATGGACCGGAGTACACGTGAGAAAGGGAAGATGCCATGAAAAAGAAGTATCCCCACCTGTTCTCAAGCTAATCATGATTTGGATTTCTACGATTAAATTTCGGGACGAAATTTTTCTGGATTGAAGAGACTGTGACAACTCTGCATTGTGTGATTTCAGGTTAGTACTTTATTTCAGGATCCTGATTGAAACTAAGTCTTCTTAGGATTTAGCCTCGATGATCAGAGATCGTCTTGTTTAATTAGTCTGATTAGATCATGTTTCGACGGTAGCTAACCAAGTTAGTTCGTGTAATGCCAAATAGTCTTGAAATATTTCAYWTAAAAATAAAGCTGATATTTTCGTTTTCGTCCTTCTTAAAATTCAAATTTCCAAAGTTTCAATTTTTTTTATTTATTTAATTGCCTATCATTATTTTATAGGAGTGGAGTTTTAAAATCTTTTGCCAAATTGTTTTGTTTGTTTTAGATTTTTGGGGCCAAGCATTTGGAAATTTAACATCTTGGGTTTGGGCCTTGGGAGGACAGCCCATTTCTCTTTCAAAAGCCCCATATAAATACTCCCCTCCCCTTTTGAAAACTCCTCATTCTTCAATAAGTTCCAGCCTTTCGTTCTCTCTCTCTCTAACTTCATCACTTTCCAACCAATTTCTTCTCCTTGCAAAAACTCAAGCTTTCTGCTGTTTTGAGACTTGTTCGAGATTTTCGGTCAAGAAAATGTATGTTTTAAGAGCTGTTTTACTCTCTTTTAGTTGTTCGATTTTCTTTATCTTCCTACTCGATTCTTCAAATCAATTTATGAGATTTAAAGAGGAGAGATTATTCATCAAAGACTTGCATGTGTCTTCATTGAATGATAATCGGTGACCAAAGATTCTTTAGTCTCAAAGAAAGAAGGAGAGAGTTCTTGCATGTGAGGTCCGGTCATACTCTCGGATGAAAGTATCTTACATGCATCTTTAAATCAGATTTCTCATCTTGAAAGCTTGCTGGAATAAAAAATTTTATTTGTTTTATTTCTTCTCTGGAATTTATTTAAAGTTGCTGTTTTTGGTGTTAAAAGTTTTGGTTATCGAGAACGTTGAGCTCGAGACCCTCTCCGTCATTGCTGCCATTCTTGGGCATGCAAACAATTTTGGGAGGCGTATGACTCAAGGTTTAAGAATTCTTGAAAAGAGTGGTAAACCCACTCAAAATCTCTTGATTTTGACAGTTGACGGTTGTCATCATTGTTTTGGGATGACATTTAATGATGTCAATAATAAGGTTTTAGAAGGTTCCTTTTTATTTAAATATTAAAAATATCGGCTTTATTTTATGAGAATATTTGGTGGCTTTGCATTGGAATCAACTTTGCCCTGCCTAAGTCAAGGAAACCATTAAGTTRATATAGCGCTGGTTGGTCTGTCAGGAAGATYGAGCASGCATAGCAAGTCCCTAGAGGAAACACACGGATATTCGCCAAACTTGTGAGTTCTCACGACCCCACTTTTAATGCTTTTTATATGTTTTATGGGGGAAAAGCATGAGATTGAGCAAACTTTGCATATTTATGTTTTATGATACTTGTGAATAAAGAACTGTTTAGTCAATGCTTTGCTCAAAACCGTTGGACTAAGGAACTGCTTAGTCAAGTTTTACTTGGAACCTTTTGGGCTAAGAAACTGCTTAGTCGGGTTGCTATATTTTGTTTGATAACTATTAATGCACTTAAAATAAATGATAAATTGATGTGCTTGAGAGTATATGTTTCCAAATGAAAGTCCCCGTCCGTAAACGCTACTTGTTAACTCGGGTACATTCTCGGGCTGTGGTATTGTGGATAGTCGCTATTGTGTTGACAGTCCCACCCAGAAAGGGGTGCACAATTACATATGTTTTCTAGTCTAATCATGTGGAATTTGGACCACCGCTGAATTAGTACTTATCGAACTGTGGGACCTAAGTAGTGAACGGGCTAGTTCTGGTTGTTCGAGAAATTAATGGGGCAAATTGGTCAGCTAAGGCTCAGTAGCGTCTCAAGTTTTACATCGTGGGAGATTTACATTTATTAAGTGCAAAGAATTCGCGTAAGTTTGCTATTACTTGGTTTATGCATTGAAATGTTTTATGCATGTGAAAACCCGTGAACTCACCAACTCTTTGTAGTTGACCCCATTTTTATTTCCATGCTTTTCAGGTTCTAAGTAAGTGGTTTGGATTTTTAAGGGAGCATACTTGAGCCAGGATCGATTAAGTCAAGATTTTATTGAATTTGTGAACGTTGTGTAATTTCTAACTCATGTTATGTCGATGAATTGTTTTTATTTTGAATAACTTGAAATAGTGTTATTTATGAACTGTTGCTATGACTCGCTTGCCTGTTACATCTCGTGATTCCGCTTTAGCGGGGTGTGACATCAATCGTTCGTAGCTTGATATCATGAACTGTCTTTATTCCATCATTTGAGAAGGTGACATGTGGTGGTTGGGTGAGTTGCCTAACGAAACCGTGTCTGATTAAGTCCATGGACTACGAGGACAGGTTTAGGGGATTTAAGATAATATGCTCATTATGATCACGGTAGAGGTATTGATGGATGTTCTCCATCATGATGGGTTCTCTGGGTGGCATCTTTAGATGTCTCCTTAGCGTTTCCATCTGAGCGATGACTTCTTGCACTCTATCGATGGATAGAGGCTGCCTTAAGAAGGAGGGAACATCTGCAGGCACTGTTGGCTTTATAGGTTAGGTAAAGGGTGGTTCTGGTTGGGTAAGAGGTGATTCTTGTTTGGTAAAGGGATGGTTCTGGTTGGGTAAAGGATGGTTCTGTATAGTTAGTTTCTGATTGAGTGGTGACAGGTTCTGGTTGGGTGGTTTCTGGTTGTATTGGTGATGGAGGTGGTGTAGGTGATGGAGTGAAATGAATTTGAGCATCTGGTTGTGTGAGTGTTGGTGTGGTTGAAGGTTGTATTTGGGGAGGTAATGAAGAGCTCACTAAAATTGGTTTGGAATAATTGGTTAGTGGTCATGGGTTGGTTGATGAGGCATTAGATGAGGGAAGTGTTACTTCAGCTAAGGGTACAACTTTTGCTATAGGGCTTACAATGCCTGCAGCTGGATCAGAGGTTGATGCTACAAAAATAATTGATGGAAAGTTAAGAGTATTCACAGTACTTACATCATTAGAGGACTGAGCCTCTGGTTCCCTTGCTTCTGGTCCAGCTGATGGTTGAGGAGTTGGAGCTTGTGCTAGTGGAGATGGAGTTGATGTCGTGTCCATTGGTATGGTGGATGGTGTCTCCCTCTCATGAGGACCTAGACTCTGATCATCGGGTCTTGGTCGTCATGTCTCGGGCGCTTAGGTGGTCTCCACACAAAGCAAGAGGCAGGTCGCTTCTTTTTCTTTTGAAGTGAGGTGACATACATTTGCAGAGCCACACGCCGTCTATCATCTTCTATGTGCCGAAGAAGAGTGTTGGTTCGCTCTTGTTTTTGAGCGAGCCATTTTTGAAGAGTAGCGGTTGGTTTGGCAGCTTTTGTTACGAACTTGGCATTAATCCCATTGAACTTCGAGATCAGTGCCTTTGTGAGGGAGCAGAGATCGGCTCAGGTAACCATGTAATGAGAGGGGGGAGTGGTGTTGGAGGTGGCTGGGATGGAGATGGAGGAAATTAAGTCCCTTATCTCTACAGCAAAGGAGGTAAAGGTTTCCTTAGGTGTGGGTGCTGTAGTGAAAGATGGGGCAGTAGGTGGTGGGATAATATTTTGCATGGTGGTGGGGAGAGAGGCGAAGAAAGTATTGATGGAGGATATTTTTGAGGAGATGGTGGCTATAGATGCATTGGTGGCTGTTATTTGGGCGGATAGAGTGGCGATGGAAGCATCAACGGAATCAAGTCTGGTGACGATAAGGTTGTAATGGTAGTTGTGGTGTTGGGTTACCAGACGTTGGAGGGATTGCTGAAGTTGAGTTATATCTTGGGTGGGGGTCGATTCAACAACTCTCGCGATGGTAAGTTTTAGGTCTTCCAAGGACCGCTAAATTTAGTCGGCAAAGGCTTGGAAGTCGTCCTTTATGACCAACTCAGCCATGGGGGTAACCCCTATGGCAACAGATGTCGTAGGTTGAGCCTCTATCTCGGAGGCGCCTCCATCGATGTCTGTGTTAATGTTGGGCAAGGGAGCACTAACACCCCATCCTTGATAGCCTTCTAAAGAAGAGCTATCTCGGGATGTTTTGATAGATGCTTCATCCTCATCGGATTCAGAGTCCGGTGAAGAGAAGTACGTATACTTCCCCGTCGATATACCAAGTACCGAGGGGGTGCATGAATGAAAAGGAGATCGTTCTGAATGATCTAATAGGAATACAAAGGCAGAAGCAACAAATGCTTCAGACTGTGTGGAAAATGTTGAGCCCTGAGGAGAAGGGGTCCTTATTTCTTCATCACCTTTCTGTAGAGATGGAGGTGATGGATGATGGGTTTCCTCGGCTTCTTCTTGTCTAGAGGCCCGTAGAGTAGCCTCTGGATAGCTGGTTTGGGTAGGGTTCGGACTGGGCAGTCCTTTTTCACTATCCTTTAGGCCTCGGTCACTATGGATAATGGATGTGGTGGCCCAGGGAGTTGGGTGTGGGGAGGCGGCAGCGGTAGGAACGGGGTCGGGGGAGGCTGGAGGACTATCATCATCATCATCATCATCATCAGACTCTTCATTGGATTAAGTCCCCTCGCCTTGGGGTCCGTCGCTTGTTTCAGGGGTAGGCTCTATATGCTCCGGGGTAGCTGGTCGTGGTTCTTGAACCAGCGTGGAACTTTTGTAGGCCCTAAGGGTTGAGGAGGTATCTAGTATCACATGAAGCATTGCCCTTGAAATTGGCCTCTCATCTGGATAGCCATCCTTTGAGATAGTGGGGTGATGACCGGTCATTACAAATTGGAGGGTGAACGGTCCATCGCCCGAGAAATCATGTAGACAACTTAACCAGGCTTTGTGTTTTCATCTCCCCCTCATGGTGATCAGGATCGTCCTGATCATCATGTCTTCGTTTCAAAGTGGTGGCCTGAGCTCGGCAAGTATTCTCTAATGTTGATACCCATTTGGAGAGGGCATCGATAGAATTCTACATGTGAGTGAGTGCTTTGGTGTTGGAAGCGATTGTAGAACTAATCTTGTAAAAGTTAGTAGCTACAACTATCTGGAAAGAAAGGAACTCTGAGACCTTCACAGTCGGATTCTCTTCCACTTGTTGCCTCAAAAGACCAACGAGATTTGCATCCGTCGTGTTAGACCCCAACTTGTGAAAGTGTAAGTAAGAAGTGTCTTATTCTAGTCAATAGGACTTAGTCTATAGACACTGTCTGGCTAAGAGCTCTCATGTTGAAGATCAAGAACCATAACTCTTATTCAGAGTGAAGGTTCCATTCATACAGTGCCCGCGCTCTATCTCCGTGAACGCTCAAGCCTTGTACGCCAAAAAGCATAAGCGCTTGACTTAAAGAAACAACTCCAAGACCCAGAGCCTCTGCATAGTACATGCAGAGCTTCTGCATATGCAGAGCCTCTGCATAGTATATGCAGAGCTTCTGGCTACCTTCTCCATGAAACGCGCGCGTGTTAGCCCAAACATTCTCGCAAGCGTTTAACAGATTTAAGGCGGCTTGACCAAGTCTTCTTCGCTATTCAAGGGAAGTCAAAGATAAGAATGCAGACCAGTCAGCTCAGAGTTTCACGCCTATTTTATAGCATAGTTTGTTAGACCTACGCGTATATAAGGAGGCTTCCGCCTCAGGTTTGAATTACCTGAAGGAACCGAMTTACACTATAYGCATTTTCTRTGAGATTRYRTTTGTRCTTCAATTATTCATCTTTTATCAATAAAAGCATTCGGCATATTCAAGTTTATTCACTGTTTTACTTTCATCTTTGAATATTCTGATTAATCATTCGAGATACATTGTTTGTTTTTAATTGTCATCTTACATGAACTGTGTTTCTGTTAATTAAGAGTATATTCAACAATTGGTATCAGAGAAGGTCACAAGTTTAAATCCCATGGAGTGCATGATTATTCCAAAGGTATGCTGTGCAGCCATTAACTTCTAGCGAAGATCTTGTTAGTGCTGGCAGATGCTGGGGGGGATTGTTGGGTTATTGACCAACATCTTCCTAAATCGAAACGTGGCGCTGGTTGCTACGCTATAAGGAAATAAGTTGCGTCTTCTCTACCAGCAATTGCTTTTGGCGTAGTGGTAAGCGCTTGGATCCTAACATGTGGTAGAAAGAAAGAATTGCACTCTGGTCGAAGCAGCAAGAACTATGCTAGCCAGCTCTGGTCTTCTAACCCGTTTTTGGGCTGAAGCCATCTCTACCGCTTGCTTTATTCAAAATAGAACAACGGTGGTAAATAGACACTTGAAGACGCCTTATGAATTAATCAACCAAAGAAAGCCTAACGTTAAATTTTTGCATATTTTTGGTTGCAGATGCTTCATCTTGAATGATCGTCACCAACTTGGCAAGTTTGACAAGAAGGCAGATGAAGGCAAATTCCTTGGATATTCCACCAAAGCCAAGGCATACAGAGTCGTAAATCAACGAACCATGGAAAGCATCAATGTCTCATTCGACGATAAAAAACTTGTGACTTCAGAGTACGTCAGCTCTGGACTCGAGCTTAACAAACAGACTTCCAATTCACAAATGAAGTCCAGGAAATTGGAACTCAGGCTTCTATTTGAACACTTCTATGGCGATGAAGACATCTCTGTACGTGCACCAAGAGATGAATTTGCAAGTGTAAGTGAAGAACTACAAACGACAAGTACATCTGACTCTGGTCCTTCACACACCTCTGCTTCCTCTGGAGATCATGCCAATCCACAACCAGAGCAAACAAGCTCTGCATTAGAGCCCAGTCTCGTAGAGCCAGAGCATGATACCTCTAGTTTTGCTCCTGGTTCCTCTGTACCATCATCCAAGGGGGAGCAAGAAGAACCTTCTTCACCATCAACAAGCTCAATGCCAAATATGCCAATGGAACATGATCAAATGTCCCCTATCTCTGTATCTGTCCCAAGAACAAGATGGACAAAGGATCATCCTCTTCACCAGATCATTGGTGAACCTTCAAGCGGTGTAAAGACTAGGGCTGCCATGGTTAATGAATGTTTATTCGTAAACTTTCTAAGCACGGTAGAGCCTAAGAAAGTCTGTGAATCCCTACAAGATCCTAGTTGGGTTGACGCCATGCAAGAAGAGCTCCAACAATTCGAAAGGAATAAGGTATGGACTCTTGTACCTTTGCCAAAGGATAAAGCTGCAATTGGCTGTAAATGAGTTTTCAGGAACAAAAAGGATGAGGATGGGATCGTCATGAGAAATAAAGCTAGGCTCGTAGCAAAAGGCTATTGCCAGGAAGAAGGCATAGACTATGACGAGACCTTTGCGCCAGTAGCAAGGCTAGAAGCTATCCACTTGTTCTTAGCCTTCTCTGCACATAAGGGATTCAAAGTTTATCAATTGGACATTAATTTAGCCTTCTTGAATGGTAACCTGAAGAAGGAAGTCTACGTTCAACAACCTTCGGGGTTTGAAAGCTCCACACACAGAGTATGTGTACTACTTGGACAAAGCTCTGTATGGACTTAAGCAAGCACCTCGAGCCTGGTATGAACGTCTCACATCTTTTCTCTTGTCTAATGGTTTTGAAAAAGGTAAAATCGATACTACTTTGTTTATTAAGAGATATAAAGGAGAGATGCTCTTAGTACAGATCTATGCGGATGACATTATCTTTGGTTCAACGAACCAGAGGCAATGTGATAAGTTCTCTGTGTTGATGAAAAGCGAATTTGAAATGAGCATGATGGGAGAATTAACTTTCTTCCTCGGCTCGCAAGTAAAACAGAGGGAGGACGATATTTTCATTAGCCAAGCTAAATATGTCTCCGACATATTGAAGAAATACCAACTCCATAACTCTTCCACCATGAGAACACTAATCGCTACGGGAACTAAGCTTGACACAGATCCATCTGGAAAACCGGTGGATGTTAAAACTTACCGTGGAATGATTGGATCACTACTATACCTCATGGCTAGTAGACTAGATATCATGTTTGCCACATGTCTCTGTGCTCATTTTTAAGAAAACCCAAAGGAATCTCACCTTTCGGTTGTGAAAAGAATCTTTAGATACCTTAAAGGGACTCAATTTTTGGGTCTTTGGTATCCAAAGTATTCTAGTTTTGATCTTATTGTGTACACAGATTCTGATCATGCAGGTTGTAAACTTGATCGAAAGAGTACATCAGGGAGCTGCCAATTACGTGGGGACAAGCTCATAAGCTGGACCTTAAAGAAGCAGAACTGCGTCTCCACTTCCACAACTGAAGCAGAGTATGTAGCTGCAGCCAGTTGCTATTCCCAAGTGATATGGATGAAGACTCAACTAAAAGACTATGGCGTAGAGTTTGAGATGATTCCAATTCTGTGTGACTCAGAAAGTGCTATCGCAATCACAGCCAATCATGTGCAACACTCAAAACCCAAGCACATCGATGTTCGATATCATTTCATCAAGGACCATGTAGAGAAAGGTAAGACTGAAATGTTTTTTGTCAGTACAGATTTACAACTTGCTGACATATTTACAAAAGCTCTTGATGAAAAGAGGTTTAACTTTCTGGTTAGCAAGTTAGGTATGCTAAATCTTTCCAACTAAGCCAGAGCCTCTGTATGCACTATACAGAGCCTCTTACTCAAGTCCTAGTTATCTTGTGATACAGAGCCTCTATACTTTGATTCTTATGCATATGCCATACTTATCACATATTATCCAAGCATAGTTCAAGGGGGAGCAGATAAGAAGAGCTCAAGTCAAGGGGGAGCACCAGATCATGTCACACAGAGCCTTTGTATGTGCTATACATAGCCTCTGCTTCAAATTTTTTTATGATTATAGGACAAAGCCTCTGTATGTACTATATAGAGCCTCTGCCTCTAAACATAGCAAGTTTTCTACAGAGGACATGTATAATCCAATCACGAGTCTCTATATGAGATCCTAAGATATGTTGTCTTTCTCGGCAGGTAATACTTTGGTTCTTTTCCAAACCTCTATTTTACACTAACCAGAGTATTTGCACTTGTTAATTTTTTTTTTGAAATTCAAAATATATTATTTTATTAAAAAGGTGTACGGTTCTTTATTTTTTAAATTTATTATTAGCTGTCATTTAAACTAAGCATCACTGCCTGTAAGCTTCACTTTTCAAACTTGAGAGGCACCACTTGCAGCTGGCTGTCTAGGTGGCGCGCCCCCACAGGCTATGTAAAAATCGTTTCAGTTTAATCTAATGTTTGGGGAGCAAAATACTCAAGTGCATTTTAATTTTTCTATTTGAACAATTTTTTACCCCCAAATTAACTTTTACGCTTACAAAGAAAGTCAAGAACAGTCGTCGTCTTCAAGCTTCCAACCGCAATTGTCACTCTTTCAAGCTCTCAAACCAGTCCTTGGAACTCCGTTCAGTCATCAAAACTTCATTCCGTTTGCCAAGTAAGTCCTTTAAACCCTTTCCTAAACCTTTTTTTAGAATCAAGATCCGATTCTTGAAACCCCAATCTCATATTTCTTCAAACCCTTCTTTTTACACAAAACCTGCAAATATGTCATCCTCTGAGTCAAGAAACTCCTAAACACACACCACAACCCACAAAACCATTGAGGAAACCAGTCAAAACCAGGTTCCTCTTCCAATCAAACCCAATAACCATGCCCTCCACTTCCTATCAAAAATACCACCTATCATCAACATCCTCCAAAACCACTTCCTAAGCCCTGCTTTGACAAACACGGATGACCTTGTACCTGAGAGGTATATCCAAGAATACTAGCAATCTTGCGCCATTACCGACTCTCAAAGAGAAATCTTTGGAGATTTTTATGTCTCATCCTCACAGGAATTTGTCATTGTTCGAATATCCAGGTTTATGTTTTCCCGCGTTCTTGAAATTCCAACGAAAATAGACAAACAGACCTAGGGCTTGATGGATACGCCCCTCTCCCATCTGGGGACGAGATTTGAAATTTTTGAGGTACAACAAGGCTATCCAGTACCCATCTCAGTACCGTCATCAATACTTACCTACAATGTGGAACACTCTGTTCACATTGGTCAACAGATCTTTGATTGGGAAGATTGAGAGCCTCAACATGTGCTCCACAAACATACTCCAAATCTTGTCTGGAATCTTCTTTAACCTATCTCTGGATTACTTCTTGATACTCTACACAGAGTTCAAGGCTGCTGTGGCCAAGAAATATCAAGAGGTGGCCAAAGAAAGACAATTGCGATCTCTGCTGTTTCCACGATTTTTGGGTCTTCTCCTAAGGACCACTCTTGACGACAAAAATATTGATGTGGGTCGTCTTTCAGCGCACAAGGTGAACGTGCTCACTCATTACAGGCCAACAGTCAACAAGGAGGGTTACGCAGTAGAAAGGCCCATTCCAAAGAAGCTCTATGCTTACATGAAGGCGAAGGAGATTAGGAGAGCGTATAGACATACACGTGAGACACTAGAACCAGTGTCTCGAACCCCGGTATGTATAGGAACAGCCGACAAGGAAGAGAGAATAGAAGACACATTAAGGCCTCAAGCAGAGGGAGAGGCGGTGAGAGCAGAGGAAGAAAGGGTGAGAGCAGAGCAAGAAAGGGAGCAACAAAGAAAAGGAGAGGAGGCGAGGAAAAAGAAAATAAGAGGGAGAGGAAGAAAAAGGTAGAAGCAGAGTGAGCAGAGAAAGAGCGATTGGCTGAGCTTGCTCGTGTACAAACAGAGGAGGAGTGAGCAGAAAAAGCTCGATAGGCAGAAATAACTCGTCTGAGGGAAGAGGCCAGACTCAGAGCAGAAGCAAAAGCTCGTCGAAACTTGGCGCAATCCTCTAGTCCTAACCAAGGGGATGACCATGAGCACTTCGACGATGTTGGCAGGTCTTATACAAGTGAGGAGAGTGAGGAAGAAGAAGAAGAAAGTGAGAAAGAAGAAGAGAGTGAGGCAGAAGAAAAGGAGAGCGAGGAGGAAGAAGAGGAAGAAGAAGAGAAGAGCGAGGAGGAAGAAGAGGAAGAAGAAGAGGGAGGAGGTGCAGCAGCTGCTCTGCCTAAGGGTAAGCCAGAGCAGCCTAGGATAAATTAGCATATCCATTTCGACACCTCAACTCCCAGTGCAAGCGAATCATCTGACTCCGGTGGTCGAGACACAGAAGTCATTGAAACAAAGGTGTAGGCCTCGAACCCAAGCCTGCCAAACCAACCAGAGGTCGCATCTGCCTCTGGTTATAACAGCCACAGGGAAAACCCTCTCAAAAGGGTGCAACCTTTGAATATAAGTGATATGTCTCCCCATATCATGCCACCTTCCCATACAGAGGAATTCATTTCCTCTTCACGTGTAGACTCCCAACCTTGTTCAGAGCAAGAAATAGGTGCACAAGGCTTGGAGACTCTCGACCAGTCTCTTAGTCCACTCATGGAGAGTCCTCTGGCCGGCTCTGAACCCGCCTTGGATATTGTCCCTGATAGAACAGTGGTAGTGAATTCTCCTCGAGGAGAACCACAAGGATCCACTGGAAGTCCTTTCCCGACTAACATCAACCAAATCGTGAATGAAGGTGTCCCTAGAACGGGGACTCAATCTGGCCCATGTGTTGAGCCAGAGGTTACACAAGCTGCATATGTCACAAGGGAAGAGTTCCATTTTCTTTTCACCTCTATGCGGTGCTCCATGGAAGAGCTAAAACTCATCATGGCCCGAGCAGAGCCGTCTCCTTCTGCACCTGCTCTGGATGAGATACGAGCATCCTTGGCAGTATTGAGAGCTAAGTCTTCGACGAATGCTTCTCGTCTCGATACACTAATGGAATTGATGACAAGAAATGCAGAGGCCTTGCGAGAGGTCATAGCATCAATGTAGAGGAGTGAGGCGTCCACATCTCATGACACCCAATTACTCATTCCTCTAAGCGTACCTGCAGATTATGTCACTCAGAGCACAATGAATGCTTTGGGTGACAGACTTCTGTAGAAGGTAGCGAGCTTAACAACCGATTTCAACAACAAAGCCACAGAAGCAGCAGAGGCCATCACACTCGCTCTAGCCAAGTTCAACTACCGCTCGGACGTCGAGATTCGACGGGTTGGTGATGCAGTCGAAGATCTCCTCAAAATCCTTGAGGAGATAATCAAGGCTATGCCTCAGGGAGAGAAGTAGAGGCCTAAACGACGAATGGATCCATATCCTTGTGTTGAGCCATCAAAGAGGAGACGACTTGATGATGATGAGGACGTAGACCAGTCTGGTCCTCAAAATCGTCAAGAGGGGGAAAATTATCCAACAACCATTCTAAATATGGTTGCCCCCTCTGCACCAACGTCCTTTGCCCCACATCAACCAAATCAAGATCTTTCAAGGTAGAGGACACAAGCTAACTAGCGCCAGATCATACAAAGGCCTTTCACAAAGGAAAGATGCCCATGGCATCTCAAACATTGCCGCCGGGCTACCAAAGAATAAAGATGTGATAGATCTTCTATCTGTCTATGGATCAGATGATTCAGACCTGGCTCTGTCTTCATCAACAAAATACGCAATGGACATGGCTGCTCTTACATCCAGAGGACAAGAAGAGGTGGTAGCTCTGAATGTGGTTGATCCGTCACTTTTGCACATTCCAGTTGTTGTTTCTCTAGAAGGTGTTACTGTTGCTGCTCCTCCACCTCAACCAAATACACATAGAACTAGGGTCCATGCTCAAAGGACCAGGGTAGTCACACCAGCTATGTTGCAGAGGTTCCTGTCAAAACCACAAGAGCAGACTTAGAAGGCACAAGCAGCAGGCAAAAACAAAAGCATCCCTCTGATCATGTCCAAAGGATCAAGGAAAGCATGGATGCCATGTTTACGCCAACATCACCATGTTTACGCCAACACCACTTGATAAACCAATTAAGGACAAAGTAGACAGCGAGGATATCTACCAGTTCCTCTATAACCTACGGGAAGAAACACCGGTCTAAAATATCAGTCTTCATCCTATGGCTCAAGAGCATATCAGGAAGAGATTCCCTGATCGCTACACTCAGCCTATCACTGCAGTCCACTTTGTCGATGGAATCAAGCAAGTCTTCAACTTAAAGAAGCGTAACTTCGCGCATAACCAGATTATATTCTATGAGTATACAGTAGAGAGGTCTAGTGGACAGATCTGTAGGTTCACAGATTGTGACCTTATCAATCTGAATCTGTGGGATCTTCTCTCTCTGTTTTACTTTACATATCACAAGAAGGACAAGGGGGTCAAATACGCTGTTGCCAAATCTGCCATACGCCAAACAGTGACAGACCAGCTCGACTTCAGATGCAAGTTTGATTTCCAACTAGCTCTGAATCTAGGAGTGGATCAATTGACTGTAGCTACACCAAATAAATATTTGTGGGGCATCAATAGCATCCCATCCTGGACTGTATTGGTGGAACCAGAAGTGGGAGTGGTGTTTCGAAACGCACAACAAAAGAAGATCTTCTTTCGAGACAACCAGAACTACTCTAACTCTACTCTGTGCTACATAAGAGACAATCTAGTCAGGAGCAGAGATAACCCCCCATAAGCAAAGGATCGAGCAAAAATCATTCAAAGGTCGATACGCAATATGCTAGAGTTTCGTGAACTTCTTAGGAAGTTCATTAGACTTTAAAATGTTAAGACCTCTTATCTTTTATAAGTACTTTTCTATTTTTAATTCAATGTAATTTCCATTCCAAACATATTGTACTTCTTTAGATAGTAAATGTAAACCATCGGTTCCTTTTAACCTCTTTCTTTGATTAGACTTTTGTTTTGTATTTCAAGTAAGAGCTCTTCTTATTTACACTTAGGAGGAGATTGTTAGACCCCAACTTGTCAAAGTGTAAGTAAGAAGTGTCTTACTCTAGTCAATAGGACTTAGTCTATAGAAGCTTTCTAGCTAAGAGCTCTCGTACAGAAGATCAAGAACCAGAGCTCTTATTCAGAGTGGATGTTCCATTCATATAGAGACCGCACTCTATCTCCGTGAATGCTCAAGCCTTGTGCACCAAAAAGCATAAGCGCTTGACTTAAAGCAACAACTCCAAGACCTAGAGCCTCTGCATAGTACATGCAGAGCTTCTTCATATGCAGAGCCTCTGCATAGTACATGTAGAGCTTCTGCATGTTCAAGCAGAGCTTCTGGCTACCTTCTCCATGGAATGCGTGCATGTTAGCCTAGGCATTCTCGTAAGTGTCTAACAGATTTAAGGCGGCTTGACCAAGTCTGCTCCGCTATTCAAGGGAAGTCATAGATAAGAAAGCTTCACGTCTATATTATAGCATAGTTTGTTAGACCTACGCGTATATAAGGAGGCTTCCGCCTCAGGTTTGAATTACCTGAAGGAACCGACTTACACTATACGTATTTTCTGTGAGATTACGTTTGTGCTTCAATTATTCATCTTTTATCAATAAAAGGATTCGCCATATTCAAGTTTATTCATTGTTTTACTTTCATCTTTGAATATTCTAATTAATCATTCGAGATACATTGTTTGTTCTTAATTCTCATCTTACATAAACTGTGTTTCTGTTAATTAAGAGTATCTGGGTTCAACATGTCGTGTCAGGATTTTGACATGTAATCAACTTTGCATATAGTAGAGATTTCAGCCCCTCCACCAATTGATCTTGCTCCATCGGAGGTTCAAGAGCAGGCGGTGGTGACGGTGCAAACGCTTGTTCTTCAGGCATTGGTTTTTTACCCTTCAACATTCTTTTCAGACTCGGGATTTGTTCTGTCATAGTATTCTGGACAACCTTTAGGGCGCTATCCAAATACTCCCGTGACACAAAGTCGGGTAATGTAACACCTGGATCACTTAGATTACAAATTGTAACAACAGTTGAAACAACTATTGTGCCTATGTTCAGTGTTGGCATGATATTAGCACTAGTAGGACTTTCGACCTGTCCTTGTGGAAAGTCAAAAGACTCCACTCCGATCATTCCGGCAAGTTCACAAAGAACTGCAGGTTGAGCAACATATCCTCTAGACTCAAGTGTATCTATGTGTATCGGCTCTAGACTCGAGGTGCACTGAATCAAAGTTGTAGGCTGGGGCAGAGGCCTACTTGTTTCAATATCCACATTCTCCAAATGAGAAGCAGATAGATGATATGCTAAGTCCCCATGAGAACTTGAAACTGTTGCTTGTTGAGAAGCAACAGAGTGGCTAGGGAGTGTGGATTTTTATAGCTAGGCTTAATATGTCTGTTTCAATATCAACATTCAAATGATGTATGTCAATAGCAGATGTGGGTGTCCGACTAAGTGTTTTGGCTTGGATAGGAGCATTATCTTCATTTTGAGCTCCATACTCGCCCTCTCCATATTTTTCTACTACTGTTTCGCTCAATCTCTCAACATGTTCAACTACAACTCCCTCAACAGCTTCATCTGGTTTAGCATCCAAAAGTTGATCCAGATCACTAAAATCATCTCCGTAGCCTTCAGTGAAATCAACTTCAAAGGATAAATCTTGAAGACTCGGATATTCTTGTTGATTTTGGTTAGAGTCGAAAATCTCATCAAGATTATCTACGGTCGCTCCAACTTGGATATTTTTAGTAGCCATAGGTGAGTAGTATCATCATCATCGTCAGCCTGAGTTTCCCTATCTGATATGGTAGCTTCCGAGCTTGATGAAGTTGTGCAAGTACTATCAATTATAATATGGTGCTGATCAGAGTCTCCCTACTCCAATCTACCCCTCTCTATCACATTTACCCTCTGCTCAAAACCCTGTTCAGGTACCTCTTATACGTGAACTCTCTTGTCTAAGTCTAAACCATCTCGCACAACTAAGACATTGTTGGATCCCAGGATAAGTTCAACCGATTCTAGCTTAACTATAGAACATATCACTCTCCTATATTCTACCACACACAGAGCACTCTGATCTGTATAGGCAAACAACTCAGCTGGAATTTCCATTATTTAATTATCAGTTGAAGAAACCTCTGGAATGGTACGAATTTCCTAGCCTTTGAAGGAAAGCCTTTTGCATTGACCAACTCCGTCAATTCATTCCAAATCACTAATGCGAAGTCATAATGACGGTTGAAGACGATTCCGTGGAAGAATTCGAGAAATGGACTGTTGATCCCAGATCTCTAAATAACACGAAGATTTATGCTATGAAGAACCTAAATCTGTGATATGGATGAATAATAGTGAAGAACAACTTAAGAATATTCAAGAGAATTATGAAGCTTCAAAGATCTCACTATTATTGCTTTGATAAGAAGGAACGACAAAGATTACAAGAAATATAAAAGCTATTTATATTAGCAATCTATTTTAGGAGATAACTATCTAGGGAAAAGATATCTATGAGATATTAAAAGAAAAGATATATGTCTAGAATTATGGAAATTATCTCAATCTATTTGGCGAAATAGAAATCCAACTATCGATGAGTCATCTCCAACTGTCTTCTAGGAGGCGTGTTCAACTAGGAGTCTTTACAAATCTTCTTGCTTGGATATCTCTGATTGAACCGTTGTTGAAACCTCTAAGTGTTAATCACCAGAGGGGTGATGGAGATGCATAGTTCATCGTACCTATGGACCATTCATCGTATATCTGGTTGGTCTTGGACACTTGGTATTTCTTCCAGCTTTTCTTCCATCGATCCTCTGCACTTCCATACTTGTATATATTTTTATTACTTTTACAATAACAATTATGGGTCTAACAATCTCCCCTTAAGAAATGAAAACATAAACAATGACTAGTCTATGAAACATGAATGAATTGTAAAGAACAGAGACTAATCTAGTAGAAACATCCCTTTGCCAAAAGTTTTCATTGTTTGAAAAATTGAAATGGTTTCTTACAATACGGAAGTAAATAAGATAGAAAAGGTTTACATTAATCATGGTCTCCATTGTAGATTTTCTAGAAACGCCTCATCAGTCTTCTATAAAGAATGACTGTGGAGATCGCATGAATTAACTACTGACCCTCCTTCATCGGCATGTGCTCTTTGCCCAGTCTTTCGCGTATGACCTTCTGAAACCATTCAAGTGTATCAGTTGAATACTTGAAGGCCTCAATTAGTTTGAAAAACTTCTTCACCCTGTACTCATTCTTGAAGACCAAGATAAGCTCTGGTTGAGTTAAGACTGAAGCAGAACATGTCTCCTGTAGTCTTGGAAAGTCTTCATTTGGAGGCATGCAGGATAATCTTTCAATGCCTAGTTCCAGAGCTATTTGGAAGTCATTCTTCATTCTGATCTTCACAAAAGTTCCCATCGTCTCTATGATCGCTTGATTTTCCATCTCATACCTTATCCCTTGTTTATGTCGCTAAGTTGTGTAGCTATACCAATCAATGAAGTCCCATGGATTGAGATTGATGAGATCATTGTCATTGAAAACACATATCATCCCATGTGCACGTTCTACGATGTACTCGATGTATTTGATGGCTTTATTTGCGAAGGTCCACAGCTTGATGTCAAAGATCGTTTTGATTCCATCGTTTGAAAAGACGGCTTGTGGTGGAGATGTCGTCTGTCTCACGAATTTGTGTCTAAGCAGATCTGTCGACTCTGGTGATAGGTTGGAAGGATTGAGGACAAGTTTCTCATCACGATCATGGTAGAGGTATTGATGGATGTTCTCCATCATGATGGGTTCCCCTGGTGGCACTGGCGGACGTCTTCTTAATGTTTCCATCTGTGCGACTATTTCCTCGACTCGATCAATTGTCGGAGGTTGACTTTATGATGGGGGTATGTTTGCAAGCACCTTCTGGGTAGGTTGGGTGATGGGTGGTTCTGTTTGGGTGAGAATGGGTTCTGGTTGTATGGTAGAGGGTTCTGGTTGTATGGATTCTGTTTGTATGGGTTCTAGTTGTGTGGGTTATGGCTGTTTTGGTTGAGTGATGGAGGATTTTGGTTGAGTGGTGGAGGATTCTGGTTGAGTGGGGGAGGGTTCTGGTTGAGTTAGTGTTGGAGGTGGTGTTGGTGATGGGGTAAAGTGAATGGCTAGGTCTGGTGGGGTTGAGGGTTGTTGTTCAGAGGAGGATGAAGAACACATCAAAATTGGTGAGAACTCATTGGCTGTTGGTAATGGGTTTTGGGTGCCAGCAGAGGGAACCTGTACATTATGTACATCATCAGAGGGCTGAGCCTCTGGTTCCCTCGCCTTGGGTTCATTTGTGGTTTGGTTGGTTGGTTCTTGAGTTGGTGGTGGTGGTGGTGCTACAGTTTCCATCAAGGCGATGGATGGATTCTCCCCCTCATGAGGACCTAGACCATGATCATCCTAGTCTGGGTCATCATGTCGTCTTTTGAATGGGCGGCTGGAGGAGCAAGAGGCTTGACTCCTCTTCTTCTTGGAGCGTAGGGTGGCAAGGTACTTACTCATTGCATCTCTTCTTCGAGCTCCTTCCATCGAGAGGAGGAGGGAATTGGTGCATTCTTGTTGACTGTCAAGGCTCTTCTTGAGGGCCTTGGTGGGCTCCGTTGTTCTCGATGCAAATCTGGCACTTATCTCATTGAATTTTGAGATTAAGTCCTTAGTACGAGCGTGGAGGTCTGCTCGTGTGACCATATCTGGGGGAGTGGAGGTAGGGGTAGGTATGGTGATGGAAGAGATGAGGGTGCGTACCTCTGCAGCAAAGGTGGTGAAGGCTTCATCGGTGGTGGGTGCTGTAGAGGGAGGTGGGGGGGCTGTTTGTGGTATGCTGGCTGATATGGTGGTGGGTAGAGAGGCGATAGAGTTGGCGATGTTGTTGACTTGGGTGGTGAGGGTGGCAATGGAAACATCTATGGCTGTGATTTGTGCCAAGAGGGCGGCTAGGGTGGCGTTGGTGGAGTTATGTCTGATGGTCATAAGGTTGGTGTGATAATTATGCTGCTGGACCATCAGACATTGGAATGATTGGATTCTTGTGGCGTTGTCCCTCGATTGAGTTTTGAGGGACGCGAGGGATTGTTGGATTGATGGAGGGGGTAGATTCAGCAATCCTCGCTAAGTTGAGTTTAAGGTCATCCAAGGATCGCTGAATCGAGTCAGCAAAGGCCTGGAACTCGGCCTTTGAGATCAACTCCGCAATTGGGGTAACCCCTACAGCAACGGATGTTGTAGGTTGAGCCTCTGATCCAATGGCGCCTCTATTGATGCCTTACGTAGGGTTAGGCAAGTGAGGACTTCCATCTCGTCCTTGATAGCCCTCAAGAGAGGAACTATCTCGAGATGTTGCTACATGTTCCACTTCCTCATCGGATTTAGAGTCCGGTGAGGAGAAGTAAATGTGTTTCCCCATCGCTAGACCAAGTATCAGTGGGGTACATGCTTGAAAGGGCGATCACTATGAATAATTAATGGGGATATCAAAGTCAAAAGCAAAGAGTGATGCTCCAAAGTGATGCTCTGGTTCTAAAGACGTAGAAGAAGTAACATGAGTTTAAGAAAGAGTTCTACCTTCAGCATTGGAGATCTCATTTGTTTCATCGGCTCTGGAAGAAAGTTCTTCATTGGGCACTTGTCTAGAGACTGCTTCTTCTTCAAAAAGGTCTTCAAATAATTTAGCCAACTCGGATTCATTGGGTTTGCATAGTGATGAACCAGAGGCTCCTTTTGATAGCCCAAGTTCTGAACTGTTGTGTCCAGAATTCATTAGTGATGAATCATCAAAGGACACGTTGATGCTTTCTGTGGAGATATTTGTCCTTCTGATGACTACTTTGTAGGACTTGGCGGTTTGTGACTAACCTAGGAATATGCCTTCATCGGCCTTCTTGTCGAACTTGCGAAGATATTCCCTGTCATTGAGTATAAAGCATTTGCACCTAAAGACATTGAAATATTTGACATTTGGACGTCGTTGATTGATGAGTTCATATGGGGTCTTCTGGTGTCTCTTGTTGATGATAGAATGATTCTGAGTTAAGCAGGCAGTGGAGATTGCTTCAGCCCAGAAGAAAATAGGTAGCTTAGATGAAGCAAGCATGGTCCTTGCTGCTTCTACAAGGGTTATTTTCCTTCGCTCAACAACTCCATTTTGCTGTGGAGTTCTGGCTGCTGAAAAGTTATGAGAGATACCTTTACTGATGAGATATTCATCAATTTTGATATTCTTGAATTATGTTCCATTGTCGCTTCTAACTTTGATGAGTTTGCATTGTAGAAGCACTTGGAGCCTTTTCATCACCGCGACGAGGAGGTCAGGAATGTCTGATTTCTTCTTGACAAATTCAACTCATGTATATCTTGAGAATTCGTCAACTAGTACAAGGATGTACGTCTTCCAAGAGAGGCTTTGTGTGGAGATCGGGCCACAGAGGTTGATGTGAATCATGTCCAAGGGCTCGGAGCAGGAAGTTTCTGACTTCGTTCTGTGAGAAGCTCGTTTCAGCTTCCCCATCTCATAGGCTGAGTAAAGGTGGTCTTTTCGTAATTGAGATCAAGAATCCCCTTGACCAACTTCTGTTTGGCTAACTTCTTCAGGACATCAAAGTTTAGATGTGAGAATTTTTTATGTCATTGCCAATTTTTATCACTCCTATTGGAGACAAGGAAGAGAGTGTCTTGACCCACAGAAGATTGAAAATCCAGAAGATAGAGATTTCATTCTCTCTTCGCCTTAATGATGGCTTGGCCGGGCTTTGTTTCGATGATGCAGAAACCTTTGCGAAATCTTACTTTAAGACCCTTGTCGCAGAATTGGCTTATACTTGGTAGATTGTGCTTCAAGCCTTCGACGTAAGCCACCTTTGCGATTGAAAAGTCTCATTTGATGAGAGTGCCATATCACTTGATAGTCCCCTTGTTGTTGTCTCCAAAAGTAACAGAGCCTCCAGATTTTTCGATGAAGGAGGACAACTGACTTTTATCACCAGTAATGTGCCTGGGAGCAACCTAAGTCCATATACCATGGTTGCACATGCTGGTCCTGCAAGACAAATAAAGGGGTTTTAGGTACCCATTTCATAATGGGTCCTCGTCTATTAGTTGGGGATTTGACATCCTCTTTTCCATCTGCCCTCTTGGATTTGGGTTGATTTCCTTTACCCTTAGCCTTTGCAGGCTTGGGCTTATTTCCTTTGCCCTTGGCCTTTGCAGGCTTGGGCTTTTTCATATTTTCATGAGACTTAATATTTTTATATCGATAGACATGCTTAGGAAAAATGCAGCGATGGTTTAACATGTGATTCCTCAGATTTTGCAAAATAGTTAAACACTGACAGGTAGGAGTTTTTGGACAAGAGTGTTTAACATATTTCTTTTTATTTGAAGAACTCGAAGTAAAAGTAGAAGGTAAAGGTTTTGTCTTAGGATTGGTTGTTTTTACAAACTTCCTATCTAGTGCAGAATTTTTATTCGATGGGGGCAGGCATGGGTTTTACTTCTTTCCTGATGAGAGGCTTATTCTCTTTAGCTGAAGGAGAAGAAAAAAGCAGGTTAGAATTTTCAGAAGCAGGCCACTTCTGCTTCTGTTCACGAGTAAACTTTATAAATTTAGATTGAAGGGTCAGGCCTTATGAAGTTTCTTTGGCAGACTTAATGTTTTGCAGCTTCCTTTTTTTTGTCTGAAGAATTCTTAGCTTCAGGGAGTGCAGATTTCATTGGGAGTTTCGAAATTTATGGTTTCTTATCTTCAATGATTTCTAGTGACTCACATTATATTTCTTCTTCAGAGTCAGAATCAAGAAAGTCTCTTGCAGATTTCTCAAAATCAAAATTTTCATGAACATTCTTGGAAGAGAGGGGTCCTGAGGTTGAAGGTTCAAAAGAGTCTTTTGGGAGTTCCATCGCTTCTGATTTCTTAGATGAATTTTCAGGGTTACTTGAATTATTCATCGATCCTTTAGATGATGGTTCCTTACTAAGAATTTATGTTCCATCGGCAGCACTTGCTGATGAACTTGTGGAGTTGATAACCAGAGACTCTAGTTTAACCATAGGGTTTCTATCGGTCTTTGGTTTTGAGGCATCATCCTTTTCATCAGAGTTCTTACTTGTGTTGCACTCATAAACCACATTTTCAAATTTTTGCCTCAAGAAAATGGTTTTTCCATCAACTTTTACTCTTTTGAAATTAGCTTTGGGTTTTGGATAAAAGTCGGGTTTTTGAACACACCCAAGTTTAAAAGTGGATTCAAGGGTGGATTTTTTGTTCTCGATAAAAGAGTCAAGATCATTAAATCCAATTCCTTGGTAATCCTTTTAGCCGTTTAATTTTTCATAGACATCTTGGGCATCTTGGTATTTCTTCATCAAGAGTTCATTGGTCTGAAGCTTCTGATGAAGAATCTTCCTTTCCTTTTGAAAGAAATCCTTAAGAGCTACTGAATGTAATCATTCTGCCTCAGATTCTTTCAAGGCTTTCACCATCTTTTCTAAATCTTTAGAGGTTCTCTTGTTCAGATCCATCAGTTTTTATTCTTCTGATTTTTTCAGTAATGCAATACGAGTTTTCTCTTTAACCAATTCAACTTTTTCTTTAGTAAGAAGATCAGTCTCTCTTTTGTAGAAACTAACTTTTTTTTTCAGCTTTAAATCTTTCAGATTTTTCAAAATTTAATTTTTCTTTCAACTTAAGAAAATATTCTGAAAGTTTTATGACCTTTAACTCTAACTTAGATGGAGCAAAGTTGGTTTCATCATGGGAAGAAACATATACCTGGTCATCAGAGTCAAAAGTGGATTCTGCATTGGGCTTGGCCATCAGACATATGAGTGCTTCGTCTTCTTCATCAGACGAAGAATCGGACACCCAATTTTCTTTCTCAGCCATCAGGCTTCGCTCTTTAGGATTGTACTTGTATTTGTTCTTTTAGTAGTCTGCATCTTTGACCAGTCGTCCTTTGCACTCCTTAGAAAAATGACCTATCTTCCCGCGTCGGTAGTAATGAAGGCCATCTTTCCTTCCGTCTCCTCCTTCTCTTCTGTATTCTCTCCTTTTTTCTCTGTCTTCTCTTCCTTCTCTTCTTTCATCTCTCTGATGAAATTTCACCGACTTCTGTTCATAAGATGGTTGATATTTCTCCTTTCTGAAGTCTTTTCTGTTGTCTCTTTCGTAGGGCTTCTTGACGAACTTTTTCTGGTAGTGCTTGGTTATCAAGGCTAGAGATTTGGCAAATGCTTTGAGATCATCCTCAGAGTCAGACACTTCTTCTTCAGATTCTGACTCAACTATTAAGGCCTTCTTGCTCTTCTTCTTGTGTTCTTTGGAAGAGCTCCTCGTAACCTCTTTTTCTTCTGCTACCAGGGTAAGAGGTCCACCTATGGACATCTTCCTCTTCAAAATATCTTTCTCTTGAGTGGCAAGTGTTCCATATACGTCATGAAGTGACCAACTGTCTAATTCCTGATTTGCTTGGAGAGACATCGACAGTTGAGTCCACTCATCACCGAGACTTTTGAGGAAAAGGACATTATTTTTCTGTTTGGTTCTAGCAATGTCGTTTATGCGGAATTGATTTATCAATGTGTTGAAACGATCATATGGCTTCTATATTGGTTCATCAGGCAATGCTTTAAAGTTCGTGTATTCATTCAAGCATTGCGCCCTACGGTTTTTCTTTGTCTTAGCGCCTCCCTCCAGTTGACTAGCCAATTCATCCCATATCTCTTTTGTTGTTGTGCAAGCATCCAGATATTGGAAAATGTCATTGGGAATAGCCATGATAATTAGCCTCTTGGCCTTCCTGTCTGCCTCTACCCTTTCGATGTCATCTTCATCCCAGTTGCTCTCATCTTTTACCATGTAATGAGCAGCAACTTCAGCAGTGGTACTCGTTCCGAGAACTCTTGGAACAAGAGTTTGAGGAACATATGAGCCTTCCATAACAGACATGAGGAGATTTCTGTCCATCCCCTCCAGGAAGTTCACCATGCAAATCCTCCATTGTGGATACTCTTTACGTTGAAGAGTTGGAGGTTTGGTGAGGGAACCAACACTGTAGGCAAAATTCCAGTTGGCCATTAAAATGATTTTGAAAAAAAGAAGAAAATTTTAAGAATGGAGAAAAATTGAGAGATTTTGAATTTTCAGGTTCAAATTGATCGTTTTGATGGGAAAACCAATCAATCTGCTCTGATACCAATTGTTGATCCCAAATCTCTGAATAACATGAAGATTTATGTTATGATGAACCTAAATATGTCGTATGGATCAATAATTGTGAAGAACAGCTTGAGAATATTCAAGAGAATTATGAAGCTTCAAAGATCTCACTATTATTGCTTTGATAAGAAGGAACGACAAAGATTACAAGAAATATAAAAACTATTTATACTAGCAATCTATTTTAGAAGATAATTATCTAGGAAAAAGATATCTATGAGATATAAAAAAAAGATATTTGTCTAGAATTATGGAAATTATCTCAATCTATTTGGCGAAATTGAAATCCAGCTGCCGATAAGTCATCTCCAGCTGTCTTCTAGGAGGCGTGTTCAACCAGGAGTCTTTATGAATCTTCTTGCTTGGATATATCTGATTGAACCGTTGTTGAAACCTCTAAGTATTAATCACCAGAGGGGTGATGGAGATGCATTATTCATCGCACCTATGGACCATTCACCGCATCTCTGCTTGGTCTTGGACACTTAGGATTTCTTCCAACTTTTCTTCCATCAATCCTCTACACTTCCACATTTGTATATTTTTCATTACTTTTACAATAAGAATTATGGGGTCTAATATGGACTGCTGCATGTACCGATTCCGACAGTTTTTGAAGTCAAACACCGGTTGAGGATTGAAAACAGCAAGTGCCACATGGAAGGTAGGAAATGTCTTCTGAATTGTGATGGATTAGTTAACTCTTGCGAGTATCCTAATCGTCTGATATCGCGGCATAGCTCTTCGTCAGTTATGAAAGCTTCAAATTGTTGTGATCCGGAGGCAGTTGGGCTTGGCAATCTGAGAAGTCTTCGCAGGCTTTTTAGAGTTAGACGACTCATGAATTCGTCTACATTCTCTTCAAAGTAAAATAAGTCTCCATCTTTTGACAAGGTAAGAGTGTGCCAAAATTGTTGCAAGTAGACCATTGGGACTTCAGCAGTAGCCGATAAGGCATATGAGATCAGATGTCCTCTTAGAATTTCAGGAATGATAGGGTATTCGCAAGGCATGTCAAAGTTAAAATGGTGGTTATTGGGTTTAATGTCTAGGTATAGGTATTGTGGAAAAACTGATTCATATGGGATTAGTATATTTAGTGACTCAGGTGGCCGAGAAAGATTATCAGATCTGACCGAGAGAATATGAGTTTCCTCGTCAAATCTTTGTGGGTTTTGGGTATTTTCGTCAGCCATTTTCCTGTAAGGCAAGAAAAATATTTGATCCGCAAATGAATTAATCTTTCACAAAATAGCAATACAGGACAAAAAATCCTAACACTATGATTTGCCAAAAAAATTTAAATTTTCCTTCAAAAACTAAGAAAGATTCGATTAGGCTTTTTCGTTCAAATGAAAACAAAAAAAAAAATCAACAACTAAACAAAAACTAAACTACTAAACTCCTAAAAAAATTATACTAAACTAATCTTAAAAAAAATACCAACGAGACTATTCAAAAAAAAAATACTAACAAGACTATTAAAAAAAAAACAACTAACAATAAACAAATATTAAAAATAAAATCTATCACAAACAACAACAAAAATATTATCTAATTTTTTTTTACCTGCTAAACTAAAGACTTTAAAAGAATTGCTAAAAACTAAAAAAAATTATGCTAAACCAAAATATTAAGACAAAAACGAAACAAATTGACTAAAAAATTTAACAAAGCTAAAAAAAATTAAAAAATCAAAACAAAACTTGTCTGAATATGAAAATCGGACGATGAAAAACAACCGGAAACACTAACTCCGGTCTCCATCTCCGGTGACTAAAATCCAGTCAACAAACACAAACAGGATTCAAGGATTCAAAAGATCAAAACAGTCTAAACTATTCTAATCCGGATACCTAGATTAAAGAATCAACTTAATCCTCAATGAAATCCGGTTAACAGATCTTAGATTCAAAACATGAAAGTTCATGACAATTTTAGGTTAAACCAAATTTTAAGTTCTTTTGATTCAAGTTCAAAATTATGATAGGTTTAATACGATCGATTTAGGTCCAAATAAAATTCATAACCAACCTTTTAAAAGATCAATAACAGTCCAACGATGTACGAATACAGTTCAAAGAGAATGAGTAGAAGATGAATGCGAAGAACTGTCAAAAGATTATCCGGAGACGATGTGTATTGAACAATGACTTGAGAGCTTGAACGATGTAGAGTGAAACGGTAAAGAGTGAAATGAAAATCGGACGACCACTTATATAGGTAGTGAAAAACTCTTCACATTTTAATCCGGGCGAAGAGTTGTCCGGATTGAGGTAAATCGGACAAGGAGTTGTCCGGATTCGACTCAAAAGAAACACAACACTCAAGAAAATTGGATAACACATGAACGGATAACTCATCTCCGGATGACTCTTCAAACGGATAGTCAAAAATCGGATGACTCTTCAACCGAATTAGACAAAATCCAGATGACTCTTTGAAGGGATAACACCAAATCCGGATGGCCCTTCAACCGGATTACCAACAAATGAGACTTATCAAAAAAAAATATCTAATCTTATCTGAATGGGAGTTTATCGGATAGCCTCTTCTCCGGATATACTCTAGATCGAACATAACGTTATCCAGATACGACTCTCACCGGACAAAGTTTCATCTGGATTGAGTCCTTATCAGATAAAGTTTTGTTCGGATTTAGACTAAATCGGACAAACACTTATCCTTTAAACTCACAACTTTCAAAAATTAGATATTGTATCAATACCTATAAGAAAATTAAATCAGTTAGCATCATACAAATATTTATACTCCCTCTCGAAAAATGAATCAAAAATTAATAACAAAGTTCAACACTTCCTCTCAGATATAGATTCCACAATCACATTAAAAAATGAAATGTTAGGACTGAGAAATCAGTATTAATTGTATTCGTCTTGAAAGTTTATAAATAGTCTATAATTGTAAAAAGTCAGCGTGTTTGACTTTTCTTTAGAGTTTGACTTTGACTTTGACTATTGTTTAGATATGTTGACCATATAAATAGTGATAGTCTTTGTAATTAGAAAGAAGAGGAGAATTCATCTGTAATAATCATACGTAATAGAGGTGTTTGACCATATTTGAGTTGTTGACTTTTCCTCTCAAAGTTCATCTTTATGTTCTTACATGAATTATCCAGATCTGCCATGTTTGTGAAGACATTATGAAGATTGATCAGTGATTTGGACTCACAATTGGTATCAGAGCAGGAATGCAAGAAATCAGAGATAAAAAGAAATCAGATAAGTTTTTTTTTTAAATTTTTTTCTGAATTTTTTTTGGTGTTCTTCGTGTTCTTGATTTTTCTTTGTCTTTGATCCGATTTTTTCGTAAATCTTGTGTTTTCATGTTATAAAATGATCAAAATGCTCGAAATTGTATTGTGAATCTTTGTTATTCACAAACTTTTCTGATTTGATCAATTTTTTATCAAGATTTAATCGGATTTTTGTGTTTTTAAAGTTTTCGTGTTCTTAATTTTTTTTAAAACCAGTGTTTTTGATCCATTTTTTTTAAAAGTTTTTTCTGTTTTTGTGTTTTTGATAGGTTTTGATCTGATTTTAATTTCTTTTTAGTTTGTTAAACCGTTCAAATAACAAGGCCCAAATTCATTTTTAAGCCCATTTCTTTGACCATTTGATTTGAGCGGATTATTAGCAGACAAGGTATTCATCTAAACCGCGTGGGTGTCTTGAGCGGATAAGAGGAACACCGCACATCACTTGATCGAAGTAGAGGTAAACCTTCACCTTCATCGATTTCGTCTAAGGGGTAAACCATCTACACCGCACAAAGCTTGATCGGAGAAGAGATAAACCGGAGAAGGCTTGACCRGATTTCTTGAGCGGAAAGGTACACCGGACGATTTCAGGACTTGTGCATCGAAGTATTTTGAGCGGATTTTACATAAACCGGACACCCCTTGTCCGGTGTTCATCTAAACCGGTCACCTCTTGACCGGATTAGTGCTCTGATTCATTCAGCAGGTAAGTCTTCTTGATCGGTTTAGGACTTGTTGTACATCGAAGAATTTTGAGCGAACTTCTAATCCGCTTAATTCCTCTTACCCTGATTCTTAATTGTTTACTGTCTCTTGATTCATTTTTGATTAATCGCTTAATACCTTGACTGTTTTGACAAGAATCAATTCAATTTTGACTGTTTTCATTGGGATTCTTAATTGGGATTCTATTTTGTGCTGTGTCTGTATTTCATATAGTGTCCGGTGTACATTCAAGCTGTCAGATTAACATTCAAGTTGTGATAGGTATATATTCATGTGATGTCCGGTGTGTATTCATGAATTGACAGGTTTACACCTAGTGTTGTCCGGTTTACAACTGTGTTGATAGGTTAAGGTGTATATGTTGTCCGGTTTAGAGACTTATGCTTTCAGGTTAAAGATAAATGCTGTCTGGTGTTAGTTAGTGAGGAAGCAGGTTTAGAGACTTATGATTTGATAAGATTTCATCTCTTTGTTGCTTGTATTAGTTAGTGAGGAAGTAGCATACGTAATACAGAGACCAAGATGATGATGAACAGCAGGTGAAGGTTGGAGCAGCAACAAGGTTGTAACAGCAGCTTCATTTTAAGCAACAACAGATTTGTAACAGCAGCAACATCAGAACAAAGATTGAAACAGCAGTTGTGCTGTGTTTGCTATTTGAGAAGAAGCTTTGCAACAGCAGATTCATTTGTTGTGGTTCTAGTTGTTGTCCACTATTGTGGTTCTAGTTGCTGTCCACTATTTTCATTAGGTTTAATAGTACAACAACAGAACAGTAAAACAGCAAAGCATTATTAGCTGTATGCAGTGTTGTGTTGTGTACAGAACAGCAAAGCATCATTAGTAACAAGAACAGCAGCAACAACTTCATCTTGACAGCTTCATCTTGACAGCAACAGCTTTGCAACAAGTTTTGTAAAACAACAGCAGGTTTGATCGGTTTGATGTCATAGACTGTTAAGACTAGTAGCTTTTGTGTTTATTGTGTTATTTGTTGTGCTGTGCTGTGTTGGTAACAGCAGTGTGTAGCAGCAAGCATAAAGAAGAAAGAAACAGCAGAAACAAGTGTGTTGTGTGCAGTGTTAAGCAAGCAGCAGCAACAACATTTTAAAACAGCAGCTAGCATTGGTTTAGCATTGATTTTGTGATTGTTTTTTGTTTGGAAAATAGTAAACAGCAAGGTGTGAACAACTAATAGCAGGTTTGAAACAACAGTGTGCAGGACTAAACAGCAGCTCCACAGCTCCACAGGTCTTGACAGCAGTTTTGCATTTGAAGCATACCAGAACAAGTCACCGCATCTCGTGTGAAGCAACTGATAAGCGGAGCATACACGTGAATTTTAGATACACTTCAGAGAGCAGATAAATCATTTTTTTTAAAAAGTGTAATATCTGTATTGTAAAGAGTTGATATTCTTTGATTTGGACTTAAAGTCAGAATTTTGGACTTGGTTTATTGTTTTGAACTGTTTTTTTTTTTTTTTTTTTTTTTTCTTTGTTTGTTTATGTTTAGATTTTTTAAAGGCTCATTGTATATTTGAATTGTGTGAGTTTTTTCACTGTTTGTGTTTTTCTATTCTTTTTGAACTTTAACTGCTCATATTTCTTTTATCTGATTTCACTGCATAGATCCTTATCTGATCATTCTATTTTTTGAAATGGCAGTTTTTTATACTAAAGAATATCGTGAGCTTAAAGAAAAGTATGATAAAGTAGAATCTAGTTTTAGCAAGAATATTTCATGGTCAAATTATCTGAGTGGTATTCTTCAGAGAGAGAAAGAAGACAAGAGAATTTTGCAAGAAAAGCTGAATGAACTGATGAAAACCT
>NC_037529.1:41218149-41218971 GCF_001531365.2 Cynara cardunculus var. scolymus
TTAACTACTATAGTGAATAAATCTGAAAGTGAATTGTTTGAAGTAAGAGAGCTGTTAAACTTAGAGAAAGAAAAAGTTTTGAAAGTGGAAAAAGTTTTAAATGCTGAAAGGAAAGATATGGAGATAGAAAAGAAGAGATTTATTGATTTCGAAAGAAAGTTTGGAGCTGAACGAGAATCTTATGAGAATAAGATTAACTCTCTCGAGCTAAGCGCAAAAATGCTTCTAAAGCAAATCTCGGATTTTGAGCAGCTTATCGTTTTGGAAAGAGAGAAGAATGCTAAAGAAAAGAAAGACATTTCCGAAGACTGTCAGAGCCAACTACAGAAACTGTCTGAAAGCATTGATTTAAAGTAAAAGGCTTTAGACGAAGAGAAAAAGCAGTTTGATGTTGAGAAAAGAAATACTTCAAAGAAGTATACAGCAATTGCCAAAGAGCTYAYTGAGAAAAGAAAGTGGCTTGACATTGCTTCGGAGAATGACAAAAGCAGCTCAGATGAAGAGAAAAGAGAGTTAATTAGTCAAAAGAAAAAGTTCGAAATGCTTTAGAAGGAGTTAGAAGGTAAACTCCTGGATACTTCAAAAAATTGTCTGATCTAAAGACAGACCTTGAAACTGAATTGAACATAAGAGCTGAATTGAAAAAGAAATATGATTTAGTTACTGAAGAAAGAGACCAGCTTTTACAAAAAGTAAAAGACTTTTCATGTGCTCAAAGTTCAACTGGTTCTCCTTCTAAGTGTAAAACCAGCTTTTATAATTGTTCATATTCGAACAGTTATTCAGGCAGTCCTAAATCTAATGTTTCTAAGAACTATTCTC
>NC_037529.1:41220736-41234472 GCF_001531365.2 Cynara cardunculus var. scolymus
TAATTTGCCAAAACATTCATAGATATGCTATTTTTTTAGCTATCGATGATTGAATGGAAGACCTGATGAGATGAGCATAAAAAAGTCTCATATATACAGTACACTCGTTGTACTGAGTATATCTGTTATACGTTGAAATTGGATGTTACCTTCCCATTCCCTTAATCTGAAAAGATTAAATAAGTGGATTTGCAAAGATCTACTTACAATTTCATGATTTGACGGCTTAAACGGAAAATTTCATTCATCATWTGTATGATGGAATGATTCTCATTTCATCATAAGGGGGAGTATATGTAATAATAATGAAATATTCATTTCCGAACATTTTAAAGGGAATTTGATGCAAAGATCAAGGGGGAGTAACTTCAGTGTTGGCAAAAGACTCAAAAGAAGTGCGACTGAAGATAATCGCAGAAAGATTATTTGTGTGCTACAATGACTGAGAGATGTTGAATGTGAAGATCATTTTTCACAAAAGTTTACTGAAGACTTGTTTTCTGAAGATCCTTTGAAGATCAAATCTTGTACAGTGTTTCTGAATATTATTTTTGATCTACATTGTCAAAAGAGAAGATCACCGAGATTCTACATTCGAGGGGGAGAATGCTAGAAGATCTATCTCAACGGTTGATTGATTGAAGATTACATGTTGAAGATTTCTTTTTGAAGAAGACATTTTGTGCATAATGTTTCAAAGTTCAAACAAGGACTCAAAGCGTAGATTTTTCTTTCAAGTCTGAATACAAAGGGGGAGAATGTTAGGACTGAGAAATCAGTATTAATTGTATTCGTCTTGAAAGTTTATAAATAGTCTATAATTGTAAAAGTCAGCGTGTTTGACTTTCTTATAGAAGTTTGACTTTGACTTTGTTAGTAGGTTTGACCATATAAATAGGTTAAACTTTGTAATTAGTGAAGAAGAGCATTATTGTAATAAATCATACATAAATGAGAGTTTGACCAGAATTGAGAGTTTGACTTTCTCTGTCATTGTTCTTAATGTGTTCTTGAAGATAAATCCAAATCTGCCATGTTTGTTATTAAGATATGAAGATTGATCAGTGAAATTGGACTCCATATGAAATATTGATTTATATTAACAAATACAAATATTTTAAAAGATGTATCTGACTTAAACTCAGTTCAATAAATTGAACAGTTTTTAAGAAAAATTCAAAATTTCAAATTCAACATAACTAACTTAGATACTAAAAAGCTGAACCGTTTTTCATCTAAATCTTTTGAAAATAAGTCAGTTAGTTGAAATTTTGTATTTACAAAATATAATTCAAAAGTCCCCTTTTCAACATGATCTTTAATAAAGTGTTACCGGATATCTATATGTTTGGTTTTGGTGTATTGAACAAGATTACAAGGTATAGCAATAGCATTTTTTCGAATCACAATAAATGGGAATTTTATTGAAATAAAAACCGTAATTTTTTAGCTGTGTCTGCATCCAAAGCACTTGAGAACAACAGCTAGCAGCAGTTATATATTCTGCTTCTGCGGTGGAAATGGATACACAATTTTGTTTATTTGATGCCCAACTTACAAGTTTATCTCCCAAGAATTATACATGACTCGAAGTACTTTTCTTGTCCAACATACACCCTGCGTAATCTACATCTGAGTATGTTGTTAGTTCAAAACTAGTACCCTTTGGATACTAGAGTCCAAGATTGGCAGTCCCTTAAAAAAACGGAAAATACGCTTAACGACACTTAAGTCGGACTCCTTTGGATTAGCCTGATACTTGGCACAAAAATGTGTTAAAAACATAATATCCGGTCTAGAAGATGTTAAATACATTACAGAACCAATCATGCCTCAATATGTTTTTTGATCTACAGCTTTTCCAGAAGGATCAACATATAGTTTTGAACCAGGAGCCATATGTGTTTTAATACATGAACAATTTTCCAAATTAAATTTCTTCAGGATATCAAAAAATATATTTTGTTTGACAGATAAAAATTCCTAAACATAATTGTTTGACTTGAAGTCCTAAAAAGAAGTTCATCTAACCCATCATGCTCATTTTTAAAATGAGAAACTATCAAGGAAAAAAAGTTTTTGTAGTATGTTGGATTCGTAGATCCAAATATTATATCATCTACATAAATTTGTATCAAAATAATATCAGAATTTTTTTTAATAAAGAGGGTTGTGTTGATATTACCTTTCGAAAAACCTGATTTTACTAGGATTTCTGATAGAATGTCGTACCAGGCTCTCACGCTTGTTTAAGACCATATAAGGCTTTGTCTAGGATGTGTACATGGTCAGGTTTTGACTCATCAACAAAACCTTCTGGTTGAGCAACGTAGACTTCTTCTTTGAGAAGACCATACAACAATGCTTTCTTGACGTCCATCTGATAAACGGTGAAGTTTTTGTATGCAGCGTACATCAAGAACATCCTCATAGCTTCAATCCCTGCTACCGGGAAAAAAGTTTCATCATAGTCGACACCTTCTTACTGATTGTATCCTTTAGCGATAAGTCGGACCTTAATTATGACAACAACTCCGACTTTATCTTTCTTATTTTTGAAAACCCAATTTGTACGGATAATCATCTTATTTCGGGGACGAGGAACCAATCTCTAGACCTTTAACGCTTCGAACTGATTCGGCTCCTCTTGCATCACGATTATCCAATCCAGGTTCGTCAAGGCTTCAGAAACCTTAGTCGTTTTAGTATTGCTCAAGAAAATGGAGTAAAGACACTCATTTGTAGAAGCAGACCGAGTACAAATAGAAGAATTTGAATCACCAATAATTTGAGATATTGGATGATCTCTGGTCCACTTGATGCTATGAGGTAAGGGAACATATCAACTTTGATCAGTGTAAGTATTGGGGGAATTGTCCACAACAGGTTCAGGTAAAGGTTCAATATTTGGAACTGAAATAGGCTGAATATCTTACTGAGGTAGAGTGTTTTCATCTTCAACGACCGAAGCCTCTAGCAAATTGACATTCGAGCCCTCTTCACACTGAACTACACAATTTGCAGTTTTGATTTCGATTTCTTTATCTACATCTTCTGACACTTCTTCAGTTATAGTAACTGGAACGTCAATAGATGGACCAGATAATTGTTGTTCAGATTGAACATCCCTAGACAAAATATTAGATTTATCAGGTTTGTTATCAAAGTAATCATCCTAATTTTTTTTGAACAATGAATCCAAATCAAAAAAATTAGAATCAAAAGACTCATTATGCTTTGTGTTCCACGAAGTATTAATTATCTGTCCGAGTCCTGAACCGTTTTTTTTCAGAAGATACATCAACCATTTCATCAAATGAAATATTTACACTCTCATTAACAACTTTAGTCCTTTTGTTGTAGACCCTATAGGCAGCATATGTTTTTGAATAACCAATGAATACAACTTCATCAGATTTGCAAGCGAACTTACCTCAGTCCTCTCTGTCATTAAGAATAAAACACCTGCAACCAAACACTCGGAAGAATTTGATATTAGGTATTCTTTTATCTATAAGCTCGTATGGAGTTTTACTAAACCCTTTGTGTACAAGAGATCAGTTCTGGGTAAAACATGCAGTATCAACTGCTTCAACCCAAAAAAAAAGAGGAAGCTTCGAGAATGTTAAGAGTGTACGCATCGCTTCCATTATAGTTTTGTTTTTACGCTGAACGACACCATTTTGTTGTGATATCCAAGCTACTGAGAAGGTATGTGAGATACCATGAGATTCTAGGAATGTGCCGAGAATCTTGTTCTTGAAATCTCTTTCGTTCAGTTCTGAGTTTTTGAACTGACAATTGTACATTAACTTGAACATTCTTCAAGAGGGAAATAATAGTCTCAGCGGCTTTGTCTTTTGACCTTAGAAAATGAACCCATGTACATCTGGAATAATCGTCAACAACGACTAGCACATACTTCTTCCCATTGATACTTTAAATTCTCATAGGACCCCAAAGGTCCATACGAAGTAAATGAAGAGGACGTTTGGTGTTGAACTCTGTCTTAGTCTTGTGTGAAGCTTTCTTCAGTTTACCCAATTCACACGCACCGCAAACATGATCTTTATTAAACTTTAGCTCTGGAAGACCTTTCACCAAGTTTTCACAAACCAACTTATTCAAATTCTTGAAGTTCAGATGAGAAATACGCCGATGCCACAACAAGTTTTGCTGCATGGAGGCCTTGGATATCAAGTAGACTTCAGTATCCACTTGTGTATTGGATAGGTCAATCGTGGAGAGGTTTGATTTTCTGGATCCAGCGAGTAGCTCCTTACCATCATTAGTACGGACACTGCACTGGTTAGCTTTAAAACAAACTTCCAGATTCTTATCACAAAATTGGCCTATGCTAAAAAGATTATGTCCAAGTCCTTCAACATACAACATTTTTTTAATCATTAAGTTCCCAGAAAAAACGTCACCATATCCAAGTATAGGCGCGTATTGATCATTACCAAATCTTACCGTTCTTTCAAATGATTTAATAAAATTAGATAACAGCTCTTTTCTATCATTCATGTGCTTAAATCTTACCGGTTTACCTATACAGTGAATCAGTTAGGTTTAGGTACCCATTTTAGAATGGGTCTTGTCAGTGTTGGTGGTATACTGTAACTACCAAACCAACTTTTTTTAAAAATATTTTTATTCTTCAAAACGGATAAAGCAGTATGCATAACATGATGAGCTTTAAATGAAGCAAAAAGCATAAACTCATCTCATCGACAAAAAGAACATAAATGAAACAAAAAGCATAAACTCATCTCATCGACAAAAAGAACAATCTATTTTGCGTTTCTTAATATCAAAAAATTCACTGACTGAATATCTCTTTTTAGTTTTATTCAATACATTATTATTCCATATAGAACTTGCAAGACATTTCTTCCTTTGCTGATTTGATGATTTATCTGAACCTTTCACTTTCCAGACCGTCTTAAACTTCAATGAATTATCTGAAACATGAGAAATAAAATCATCATATTTAGATGCATGATGAACCTTTTGTTTCAGAATCTTTTATATACACTTCTTTTGTTTCTTCGAATTTCTTTTGGTTTTGATTCTTTTGTAATACAAATTCTCAGAAAAAAGTTTTTCTTTAAAGCAATTTTTGCAATTTGAAGTCCTTTCAAAATCTACAGTCATTTCATTTTAAAAAATAAAATCCTCATCACTTTGGCAGTTCTTTAGAGAAATCAAACTGAGCAATCTTTTCATCCAAACAAGTATCCAAATTCAAGATATCAAAAAAATTTATCTCTTCATTTGATAACTTTAAATCTTCTAACTCAGAAGCGTCACTCGAAGATTTAGAACATGAAAAATATTCGGACTCAACTTGTTCCATTTTGACTTTGTAATTTTCTAAATTTTCAATTTTATTTAGAAATTCTTCTTTTTTGCTTTTTGAACGAAAGTATTTCTTCATTTAAAATTCTCTCCTTCTGAACCACTTATTTTTCCAAAGCCAAAGGTGAAGTATAATATTTTGGTTCTGCGGGTTTAGATTCAAGTTCTACTTTTGAGTAACTGTGAAAATAATCAGTTGAAAGTGCAGGAACTTGTGTTTTATATTTTTCATTTAATTCTGAGTAGTGAAATAGAACTTGCATTTTGTCTTTTCTATTTCTGTTCAGATCTTCTTGCTCTTCGACTTCATCAGAAAATTTTGTAGATTTAATTTGAAACTAGGGTCCAAGATCAAGATATTCAAATTTATAAATAGTTGGAGTAAAATATAAAGCCTTTTCAAGACATTTGGATTTTCATATCCTAACCCTTCCCAAGGATTGAAAAATCTTGTTTCGGTCGGCTTGTTTAGAAAAATTGTTTGGTTAATTTTCCCTCTCTTATATAACTTTTCTTCTTGGCCTTCAGTTTTTCATTTAAAATTTTAATTTGTAAAGTAAGCGTACTGTTTTTAACAATCAGTTCTTCATTCACAAATTCAAAAGACTTGTATTTATCATAGCAATCAGATAATTCAGTTTTTAAAACGTCTGATTTTTCGGAAAACATTTTTGATTCAGACAACAAAGATTGAGCCTAATGTGATAACTGGATCCGGGTGATCACCTGAGGTAATTAATATGTGGTTACTTGTTATGCGATTACCTGAAAACATGAGTAAGTTTTATAATTGATCATGTAGAAATGTGTATTTTATGCATAGAAGATATATGCATAGGGTATTAATGTGTTAGTATGTATACTTGTTATATGCATAAAAATTATATATGCATAAAACATTCTATATGCATGAGTTAAGTTATGCATGCATAAAAAGGGGCTCTTAGCCGCCTTTCTAAATGAAGAAGGGGTTTAAAAAGGGGTGAAGGGTTGCATAAGAAAGTTTTTCTGGTATTCTTTGGAACCAGAGAGAAATTTAAGGACAAGAGTTGATCGAATTGCTTATTTTGAAGAAGGATTCATCTGATTTCTAAAGAAATTCATAAGGTGAGTGGTTAAAATGTTTTGAACCTATTGAATTGCATATTGAATTCTGTTTTAGAAGCTTGACACCTTATTTAAGTTTTAATTGGATAAGTGTTGAGCAATATGGTCTTAAACCGAACAAAGGGTGAGCGGTTTAAGGCTAAACTGCCTAAAGCTTTAATCGATATGGTCTTAAACCGGATAAGGGTGGCATATCATGGAGAGGTGTACCATGGGATAAATGTGGAGTATCAAGGAGAGATGGACCATGGGATAAGGGTGGCATTTCAAGGAGAGGTGTACATTTGGATATAAGGGTGTCATTTGTATGTGTGTTATGTAACATAACTATTACTATTATATCCTTTAAGATTACCATGGTTTGGAATCTTTATTTTTTTGTGACTTACAGGTTTAGGATCAGGGTTCTTATTGGAAATCATAGTCTGGATGTTATTGAGATGAAGATAACAGGTTTGGCCTGAAACTTTGAATAAACCTTATTTATTCTGAAAGGTTTAAAAGTGGCACTATGATATACCTGATTAATACATACCTGTTTGGATTGATGAGTTGTTTACAAGTAAACAATTTGGCTTGAAAAGTAAAAGGTATTGGTATTACATTCTTACTTGTTCATATATTTGTTATATATATGAAAAGTTGTTTTACATAAAAAGTTTTGGTAATTCTTACCCTGCAATAACATAAATAGGGTAACTCACTAGACCTTTCGGTCTAACCCTCGTTTTTGTGATTTTAAACATGTGTTGCAGGAAATGTAGAAGGTAAGGGAAAAGGAAAAATATGATAATTTCCCTATATGTTTATTTGCATGAAGAATGGCTGATGATATGTGTAGTTTTGGTAGATGAAAGTTGATTAGTACGAGAATTGTATTTTGAATTGTTGGATCGTGAATTCTGTAATGATAGATTCTTGTACTAAGAGTCCTATGTGGTGTATAAAAATGTATTTCATATGTATGAAGTATATGTTACATGCAATGTGTGGGATGGGGTGTTATAGAAAGTGGTATCAGAGCCTTAGTTTAAGAGATTTAGGTATTTAACAGCATGATACCTAGACTTAAACTGTTTTATTGCATGTTAAGGGTCTCGCACATAGTTAGCACCATTGGAAATAAATATAATGAGTTGAAGGAATAGTGTGCAAGATAAATTTTAATTACATCTGTGTTGATCCCAAATCTCTCAATAACACTAATAATCTAGTTAATAATAACCAAATTATAGTGATTTGATGAATAAAGTGATGAACACTCAAGAAGAAAGTAAGAACAATTAAGAACAATCCTGAGCATCAAAGATTTCACTTTATAACCACCTATTTATACTAATAAGCTAATAAGAAGATAACTATCTAGTGAGACATTTTAGCTAATCTTCTATTAACAGATAACGTTTATCTAAACTATGGATAAGCTTTAATATCAAAGATAAACTCGAAGTCTAGCTGTTGACTTGTCATCTCCATCTGTCATTCATGGTGTGATGGATCATCATTATCTTTAAGTCTTCATTGCATGCTTCAAGATGAATTGCTGGATAATTCTCTAAGTGTATGACCAGAGGGTCGATGGAGATGCACTTTCCATCGCATCCTTGGTCGTCTATCGGTCCTCTGGTTGTGCTCCAAACTTAGCCGTTTCTGCCTTGATATCTTCATCGGTCTTCTGGTTCTTCATCACTTATTGTTTTTCATTACTTTTTACATTATGAATTATGGGGTTTAACAAAGAAAATTATTAGCTAATATAATTATGAATTTACAGGTACATACCTAAACTTGAATACTTTATTATATTTGGGAATGTGAATACGTGATTATTAACACTAAAATTTGTAGATGTCTAGCCGAACCCGGAGATCTGAAAGAATAGCCCATCCAGATTCTGAGAAAAGAGAGGATTCACCCGTTAATCTTCCGACTAGCACTTCCAGAAATAGAGGTCAGGGAAGACCCAGGGGAAGAGGCAGAGGAAGAAGTCAGTCGCAAGAAGGAGGTCGGACTGAAGTACACCCTCAACCTGAAGAGTCCCATTCTAGGAATGTTCAAGAAAGATCAGTGCCACACCTAGAATACGTAACCATAAATATGTTGGCAGAAGAAATGGGGAAGTTGTGGGAAACTCTGACATCCATCATGGGAAAGAGTGGAAGTTCATCCCTCTGTTCCAGTCACCCACAATAAGGAAGGAGACATTAAAATGTTCTTGACATGCAAACCACCAACCTTTTCTGAGGAGATAGATCCAGTGAAAGCTATGTGCTGGATCAAGGAGATCGAATCTATGTTAAACACCATCCGGTGTCCGAAAATAGATAATGTTTGATTCGCTGTCTCAGTGTTAAATTCAAATGCTCTGTTTTGGTGGGAAGTTGAATAATTGGCTAGAATAGATGTTTTACAAACATTATCTTGGACAAAATTTGTGAATTGATTTAAAGGAACAGTTTTGCCCTAAGACAGCTGTACGACAGATGGAAGAGGATTTTCTGAAGTTAGAACAAGGAAATGGAACAGTTCGAGAGTATACCGGGAAATTTATTGAATACTCTCGATTTGCCAAGCACTATGTTTCAATAGAATCCAGGAAGATAGAAAGGTACATCTAGGTTTTGAAACCCTCAATCAGAGAATTTGTAATTGCTATGAACCCTAATACCTTCTTACTTACTATAGATGTGGCCGAAGTAATAGAACAAAATAAAAATCGACAATCAGAAGGAAAAGTTGTGGAAAAGAGAATATGGGAAGGGCCTTCGTCTAATTTTCGAGGACCAAAAGTAGTAAAATACGATAGCAAATCTGAGCAGAAGATAAGTGAGAAAGTCTATTCACAATGCCGGGAAGTTCATCAAGGTAAGTGCAAGATGGACCCAAGAAAGGGCTATAAGTGTGGCGAAGTGGGCCATTTGTCAAGAAGTTTCCCAACCAATAGAAGGTGTTTCAATTGTAATTCTCTGGACCATATAAGACCAAACTATTCATTGTTAAGAACTCCGCAGTTGACTATGAGGAGTAACGTGTCAGGTACACGAGGAAGACCCACAGTATCTAGAGGAGGGCAAGGAGGGGGACGATGACGATCCTTCCAGTTGACCAAGAATGAGGCAGAAGCTGTGCCAGACATAGTAACAGTTACCTTTCTTCTGAATTCTATACATGCTAAGGTGTTATTTGACTCTGGTGCAAACTTTTCGTTTGTGTCATCATCGTTTGCTCGAATTGCATGTTTGAATTCTGTGGTACTTGATTACGAATTAGTGGTTGATACTGCTAATAGTCAGGAAACTGTTACTAGTGTATTTGATAACTGCATTATTATTATTGAGGGTTGTGAGCTACCGATTCGGTTATTTYCTATGCCGATAAAGGAATTTGATGTAGTGGTGGGTATGGACTGGTTGGCTGAGTATCAGGCTAGTATTGTTTGCAATAAAAAAATGATCAGAATCACTCTACCAGACTAAGGAATAGTTGTTATCTATGGTGATCGTCAGAATCACCATACTAGTATTTTAACTGTGATGAAAGCTCAGAAAAGTATCCGGAAGAAGTGCCAGGGATGTTTCGCTTATGTGATTGATGTGAAGAAAGAGAAAGGAAAAGAGTAATCGATTCCGATTGTTAATGAATATCCAGAAGTCTTTCCAGATGACTTATCTGGATTACTGCCGAATCGAGTTATTGAATTCCGAATTGATCTCATACCAGGGGCTGTACCAGTAGCAAAGGCACCATACCGGTTAGCTCCATCATAATTGAAGGAATTGGTTGCACAGTTGAAAGATCTGACTGATAAAGGATTTATCAGACCTAGCACTTCACCTTGGGGTGCTCCAGTCCTATTTGTTAAAAAGAAGGATGGGTCTATGCGAATGTGTATAGGCTATCGTGAATTAAACAAATTGTCAATCAAATACAAATATCCTTTGCCAAGGATTGATGATTTATTTGATCAGCTGGTGGGGGCAAGTTATTTCTCCAAGATTGACTTAAGGTCGGGGTATCACCAGTTAAAAGTCAGGGAGGAGGACATTGCTACAACATCATTCCAAACTAGGTACGGACATCACGAATTTTTAGTTATGCCATTTGGATTAACTAATGCACCCGCAGCCTTTATGGATTTAATGAATAGGGTATGTAAGGAATACCTTGATAAATTTGTTATTGTATTTATCGATGATATTCTTATATACTCTAAGACCAAAGAAGAACACGCAGAACATCTTCGTCTAATATTGAAATTGTTGAAGAGAGAAAAGATGTACACAAAATTAACCAAGTATGAGTTCTAGTTAAGGGAAGTTCAATTTCTGGGTCATGTCATATCTGAAGCTGGAGTGAAAGTGGATCCAGTTAAAATAGAAGCAGTTGCAAAGTGGGAAGGCCCGAAAACTCCTTCTGAAGTCCGAAGCTTTTTGGGATTGGCAGGCTATTACCGTAAGTTCATCCAGGAATTTTCAAAGATAGTTGTGCCATTGACTAAATTGACTCGGAAGAACGTCAAATCTCAATGGGAAAAAGACCAACAAAGGGCTTTTCAACTATTAAAAGATTATCTTTGCAGTGCACCAGTGCTGACCCTACCCGATGGATCAGAAGAATTTGTAGTATATAGTGATGCTTCAAAGCTAGGGTTGGGATGTGTTTTGATGTAGAGAGGAAAAGTAGTTTCTTATACGTAAAGACAGTTGAAAGATCATGAGAAACAGTATCCAACTCATGATATGGAATTAGCTGCAGTGGTATTCGCTTTAGAAATCTGGAGACATTATCTTCTGGGAACAAAGTGTCAGATTTATACTGGTCACAAGAGTTTGTAGCATTTGTTCAGCCAAAAAGAATTGAATATGCGGCAACGTCGGTGGATTGAACATGTAAATGATTATGATTGTGAAATTCTCTACCATTCGGTAAAAGCCAACGTGGTAGCTGACGCTCTGAGCAGGAAAGAAAAGAGCGAAACTATTAAAGTCATAGCAATGAGAATGAATCTGGTCCCTGATATTCGTAAAGAGATTCTAAAATGTCAGAAAGAAGCCACGAAAGAAGAATTTGTCAAAACAGAAAGGTTGGGTAAGATGATTTCAACTCTGGAACCGAACGATGAAGGAATTATGTGCTTTCAAGGGCGAATCAGGGTATCGTATTTTGGAGATATCCGGAACACTATATTAAATGAAAGCCATAAATCCCGATACTATATTCACCCAGGTACCAATAAAATGTACTGGGATTTGAAACCTTTTTATTGGTAGCCCGGATTGAAGAGGGACATAGCTAGATATGTGGAACAATGTCTGATATGTCTGCAGGTTAAGATTGAATATCAAAAGCCGTATGAAAGCCTTCAATCTTTGGAGATACCTGTATGAAAATGGGATCACATTACAATGGATTTCGTCAAAAAATTACCTCGAACTCCAAAAGGGTATGACGCGATCTGTGTAATTGTGGATCGTCTATCTAAATGTATGCATTTTCTACCAATAAGAGAGAATTACTCTTTCGAAAAGTTGGCTCAGATTTATATTAAAGAAATTATAACCAGACATGGAGTTCCACTATCCATTATCTTTGATAGAGATAGTCATTTCACTTCAAAGTTTTGGGAAAGTTTGCATAAAGCTTTGGGGCCTGAAATCCGACTAAGCACAGCCTATCATCTGCAAACTGAGGAGCAAAGTGAAAGAACTATCCAGACTCTCGAAGACATGTTGAGAAGTTGTATCATTGACTTCAGGGGATCGTGGGAAGATCACTTGCCGTTAATAGAGTTTTCATACAATAACAGTTATCATTCCAGTATCCAAGCTGCACCATATGAAGTATTGTATAGGTGCACTAGGCCTTCCACGGTTACTAGGAGTATTTCCTCCCATTGTTAGATGAGGAGCTTTCAATTGTGGACAATTTGGTCTAATGTGGTCAGGTGAACTGCACTGAAAACATCTTTTAGGTATAGTGCAGTCCCTTGACAAATGACCTGTCTCTCCACAACGATAACATCTCTTGGGTTCAGAAGGACAACTTCCCTGGTGTATTTGTTGACACTGCGGGCATGTTCTAACAGAAGGTAACTGAGGAACACGACTATTYGATTTAATAAATTTGGGTCTTCGAAAACCAACGGAAGATCCTTCCCACTTTCTTTTCTCAACAAATTTCTCTTCACCTTGCCGATTCTTATTTCTTTCAGTAACTTTGGCAGCATTAACAGCTAAAGAGAAAGTTTCAGGGTTCACAGCAATCACGAACTCTCGGATAGAAGGTTTCAGACCCCAAATATATCTTTCTACTTTTCGAGATTCTGAAAATACATAATGCTCAGCAAATCGGGAAAACTCAATAAATTTCTTAGTATATTCCCACACAGATCTGTTCCCTTGCTCTAACTTAAGAAAATCTTCCTCCATTTGTCTTACTGCTGTCATAGGACAGAATTGTGTTATAAATTTAYTCACAAATTCTTCCCAAGACATTGTTTGCAATATATTTGGTTGTGCCGAAGACTCCACATCCCACCAATATAAGGCATTAGATTTGAGCATAGATACTGCAAATCTAACCTTATCTTCTTCAGAACACCTACTAGTGTTAAATACTGACTCAATTTCTTTTATCCATCACATTGCTTTAACTGGATCTCTTTCTCCTGAAAAGGTTGGAGGTTTACATGTTAGAAACATCTTTATATCGCCTCCTCGATTATTGCTTCCTGCTGAAGGAGCTGGAGGATTAATTCCGACTCGCTCAGTTTCTACTCTAGCTGGCAATCCCATAATAGATACTAGAGTTTCCTCAATTTTCCCATTTCTTCTCCTAAATCATTTCTAGTTATGAACTCAGATTGTTGTCTCTGCTCTTGTTGAACATTCCCAGAGTGGAATTCCTCATGTTCATAATGTATTTCAGTTTGACCCCTTCCATATGTCTGACTTCTTCCTGTACCACGTTCCCTTGGTCTTCCCCGACCTCTATTTCTGGACATGCTAGTTGGAAGATTAGCAGGTGACTCTTCCCTTTCCTCAGACACATGACGAGCAATTCTTTCTGACCTTCGTGATTGATTAGACATCTGCAAAGTTTAGTATTAATAATCACGTATTCACATTCCCAAATATAATATGGTGTCCAAGTACAGATATCTACCTGTAAATTCATAATTACATTGGCCATTTGTAATTCGAATTCATCTTACATACTGTTCTCTTTAACCCATTATATTTTATTCCCAGTGATACTAATAATGTCCG
>NC_037529.1:41234707-41251570 GCF_001531365.2 Cynara cardunculus var. scolymus
AGGGTGATGAACACCAAAATATGATAATGTAATTTTGGTTTAGAAATATACTGCAATATAACAATTGATGCAGCTCACAATATCATGCAAAAAGAAGTATATCCAAGAAYCTCACTTCTTTAAAATATCTCTTGACAGAGATTTAACATTCCCAATACCAAAACTTTTTGAATTAAAATACCATTCCTTTAACAGGAAAGATTTAAGGCAAAACTTGCCTGATATGACAAACCATTTTCCCAATTCTCAATAACATCTAAATTATTACTTCTAAATAGGAATAATATTTTTAATTCATCAGGTCACAAAGAAATGATAATTCAAAGTTATTAACTCCAATTTAGTAACAATAATAAGAGTCATAATAATAATATCCACATATGACAATGCCACCCTTATTCCAAGTACACCTCTCCTTGATATGCCACCCTTATTCCTTCAATAAAACAGAGCTACTTATCAGAACAGACATAAGTCACCACGTTTGAAAGTACTCATTCCCAGTTCCAAGCCAGAACAGACAAAAGTCACCACTTCTGGGGGAACTACCATTTAAAACTCACTTCCATACCAAAAAAGACTTACGTCACCACGCTTGATAGGAAGGTTTCTCATAATATAGTTTCGTACCAAAACAGACTTACGTCACCACGCTTGGTAGAAACATTTMMCAAAATCYCRTTCCAATACCAAAACAGACTTACGTCACCACGCTTGGTAGGAACATTTATCAAAAACTCGTTCCATACTAAAACAGACTTATGTCACCACGCTTGGTAGGAACATATCATTTATTTTAAAARATATAAAATAATCATTTTATGAATCATAAATAAATAAACATTAAAAACTTATAAAATTTTCAATATAAAACTATCCGGACAAGTTATCCGGATTTGAAGTCCGGACAACAACACTGTCTCCTTTTGTCCGGTTTACTAATCCGGACAACACATCTCAAATATTTGTCCAATTTATTCAACTTTGTCTGGATATTAGTCCGGACAACACATCACACCTTCATTGAACGGTTTAACACTTGGAATAAAATTCATATTGAACGGATAACAAATCCGGTCAACAATCCGTTCAAGACTCGCCCGGTTTAAGACTAAACCGCTCACCACACTCACCCGGTTTACCAACTCCAGACAACAAACCGCTCAAGGTTTGCCCGGTTTAAACTAGTCCGGTCACTAAGCCGCTCAAGGCTTGTCCGGTTTAAAACAATCCGGTCAATATACCTCTCAAGACTTGTCCGATTTAAATGCTTATCCGGTCAAGCTTTGTCCGGATAAACACTTAGACAATATAATCAAAGTTCCATTTCAAAGGATAAGAATACGAAGCATACTAATAAAATCAGTAGTAAATTTTTATGCAAAAGATTTAGAAACCACTCACCTTAAAKACTTTTTAAAACCAAATGCTTGCAATCCACTTCTTTGAAACACAACTTCTTGCAATCCGGATGACTTCTTTAAAAGCACTCTCAAATTCTCAAAGACAAGGAAAAATAAATGAAGGGGGGGGGGGTAACCCCCTTTTATACCCACCAAATGGGGAAGGCCTGCTAACCGTCTTGCCCTCCCCCTTTGCCACCTCCTACAATTAAACACACACATGCATACACCCACGTATGCACAACTCATATCCACATTTTCTTATGCATGCATGCCTACCACATATATATATATATATATATATATATTATTATATATATGCACTTCATCAAATATATATATATATATATATATATTTATATATATATTTCTACATGCACACATAATATCATACATAAAATCACGTTCTGCACATACTAGCACGTATCAAAATATTATGTTATTACGTAATTATTAAATCAGATAATCACGTATTAAATACCTTGGGTAATAACCAGGATCTGGTTATCACAATAAGTCTGTTCTAAAGACGCATCGGGAAGCGCATGGAAACTGTTGTACTCGTTTAAGCATTGAGCACAATGGTTTTTCTTCATCTTTATTCCCCCTTCCAGCTGGTTTGCCAATTGATCCCATAGATCCTTGGCAGAATCGCATGCGTCAAAAGATTGAAAAATCTCATTTGGGAGTGCCATGATCAAAAGCCTTTTGGCTCTCTAATCCACTTCCACTCGGCATTTTTCCTCATTGTTCCAATCATGACGAAGCTTAGGTACTCTCCTGGAAGGTACTTCGATCGTATCGCATTGTTGGATCTGAAATTCAACTTTGATATTGATCTAATACTCTAGATAAGCTCTAAAAACAATTGAAGTGCAGCGGAAACATTAATAAGAGCAAAACAGAGTAAATACACCAAGAACACACAGTCTAAATGAGGAAGAAGATGAATGCAGGAGAATTGCTTCAAAGGTTTTTCAATCAATTCAATTGAAAATTTGACGATTACAATACTGGAAGCACCACAGATTACAAAGATCCTATCCGCTATTTATACTAGTTCCTAACGACCTTAGAGACCAGATCTTGACGCATGCCTTCATCTGAGCCGTCCAAATAAAGTCGATTATTCCATAGTCATGTGAGAAGCATATGCGCCTAACAGCCTTTGAAAATTGTTGGAACAAAAACATCACAGAAGACGAAATCCGCAGACCCTCTGTCAGCCATCTCAGAGGCTCTGCTGTAATTGACTTGCATGTTCTATTTGACAGAGGACTATTTTCCAGAACCTCTGTGAGAGACATCAGAGGTTCTGTCATACTTCACTTGTTCGATCAAACGGCTTTTGTCGCTTAGTGCTCTGTTGTCTTCTGTGGAGTTATCCTTCTGTCAAGACTTGCAGTATACTTTTTCTATACTTTTACAAAATAGGAATAATTGAGCTAACACGCCAGCAGCCGGAATGCGATGAATAATTGTAGTGGGAACATAAGGGCCGTTTAAAATCGATTCGTAAAATTCGAGGTCAAGACCCTCATAAAACTGATCATACGAATTTTCCATTGGATATATTCTTCCTTAATGAGAGATGGAGGTTTAGTCAAGGATCCAGCACTGTACATGGAGTTCCACGTTTGACTAGACATTTTTGTTTAAAATTTTGAGAAGAAGATTGACGAGAAAGTGATAAGCGACGGAAAATTGATTTCCAGAATACGTAAAAGCAAATGTTTTAAATGGATCAAAAATAAGAATGAAATTCCTTTTTAAAACGAATAATCAAAAATTAAGAATAGAATCCTTATGGATATCGATCGACTAATCGTTGAGAATGATTAGCAGGCTCTGATACCAATTGTTGGAACCTAGAAACTCTTAATTCTCAGAAAATCACAATTGATAAAGAATAAGATTGAAGTACAAACAGTGAACTGAGTATGATCAAGTGATATATTCAAAATATATATAAGAACAATAAAAGACTTGAATAATCGGATGCTTTTATTACATGAAAAATAATAACTTTCAAACTAAAAGTATTCTCACAGAAAATAAGCTATAATATAAGTCGCCACTCTCAGATAATTTGAACCTGAGTAGGAAGCCTCCTTATATACGCCTACGTAAAACAACTATGCTATAATTATGGCTTGATTCTCTGAGCTGCTGAATCCGTGTCCTTATCTTTGACTTCCCTTGAAAAGTGGAGCGGACAAAGTCAAGTCGCCTAGATTCTGTTTGACGCTTGCGAGAATGTCCGGAATTTCACGCGCGTTTCATGGAGAAGGAGACGAGAAGCACTACATGTACTATACAAAAGCTCTGCAAGTACTATGCAAAGGTTCTGCATATGCAGAGGCTCTGCATGTACTATGCAGAGGCTGTGCATGTACTATGCAGTGGCTCTGTGTCTGGAATGTAGCATTGCATCAAGCGCTTAAGCTTTTTGGTTCTTAAGGCTTGATCGTCCATGAAGATTAAGCGCGGGCTCTGTATGTAGGGAACCTTCACTCTTTGAGTAAGAGCTTTGGTTCTGACCTCTTCTGCATGAGAGCTCTTAGTCGAGACTGCTTCAATATACTAAGTCCTTTAGAGCTAGGGCATAATATCTCTGTCTCTGAAGGTGGTACATATGTACCATCATCCGAGGGGGGAGCAAGCAGAACCTTCGTCACCATCCATGAGTCAAATGCCAAACATATCTATGGAATGTGATTCAATGACCCCAACCTCTGTTCCAGTCCCAACGACAAGATTGATAAAAGATCATCCTCTTCACTAGATAATTTGTAAACATTATAAGCATGGTGGAATCTAAGAAAGTTCATGAAGCCCTACAAGACCCAAGTTGGGTTGATGCCATGCAAGAAGAGCTCCAACAACTCAAAAGAAACAAGGTATGGACTCTTGTTCCCTTACCTAGGGATAAAATTGGTATTGGCTGTAAGTGGGTTTTCAAGAATAAGAAGGATGAGGATGGCATTGTAGTAAGGAACAAAGCCAGACTTGTAGCAAAAGTCTATTGCTAAGAAGAAGGCATAGACTATGACGAGACCCTTGCGCCAGTTGCAAGGCTAGAAGCTATACGCTTATTCCTAGCCTTCTCTACACATAAAGGATTCCGAGTCTATCAAATGGACATCAAGTCAGCCTTTTTGAATGGTAAGTTGAAGGAGGAGGTCTACATTCAACAACCTCCAGGGTTTGAAAGTTCCACACATACATGTATGTTTACTTCTTAGACAAAGCTCTGTATGGACTTAAGCAAGCTCCATGAGCCTAGTATGAACGTCTTTCGTCTTTTCTCTTATCGAATGGTTTTGAAAAAGGTAAAATCAACACCACTTTGTTTATTAAGAGACATAAAGATGAGATGCTCCTAGTCCAGATTTATGTGGACAACTTTATATTTGGTTCAACAAACCAAAGGCACTGTGATAAGTTCTCTACCTTGATGAAGATTGAGTTTGAAATGAGCATGATGGGAGAATTAACATTCTTCCTCGGCTTGCAAGTAAAATAGAGAGAGGATGGTATCTTTATTAGCCAAGAAAAGTATGTCTCTGACATATTAAAGAAGTACCAACTCCACAACTATTCAATCATGAGAACACTAATCGCAACGGGGACTAAGCATGACACAAATCCATCTGGAAAACCGGTGGATGTCAAGACTTACCGTGGAATGATTAGATCACTATTGTATCTCACGACTAGTCGACCAGATATCATGTTCGCTACGTGTCTTTGTGCTAGATATCAAGAAAATCCTAAGGAATCTCACCTATCTGCTGTAAATAGAATCTTTCGATGCCTGAAAGGGACTCAATTTTTGAGTCTCTTGTATCCTAAGTGTTCTAGGAATGATCTTATCGTGTATACAGATTATGATCATGCAGGATGCAAAATTGACCGCAAGAGTACATCAGGGAGTTTCCAATTGCTTGGTGACAAGCTCATCAGCTGGACATCCAAGAGGCAGAACTACGTATCTATCTCGACTGCTGAGGTAGAGTATGTAGCCGCAGCAAGCTGCTGTTCCCAAGTGATTTGGATGAAAACTCAATTGAAAGACTATGGTGTTGAGTTTGACAAGATTCCAATCCTCTATGACTCTAAAAGCGCGATTGCAATAACAGCCAATCCCGTACAACACTCGAAAACAAAGCACATAGATGTACGTTACCATTTCATCAAAGACCATGTGGAAAAAGGTACGATTGAAATGTTTTTCGTTAGTACAGATCATCAACTTGCTGACATTTTCACTAAGGCTCTTGATGAAAAGAGATTCAATTTCTTAGTTAGCAAGTTGGGTGTACTCAATCTCCATTAACTCACACAGAGCCTCTATATGTACTATACAGAGCTTCTGTATCCCTCTCGAGCATATTTTTGTTTCATATTTGGTTATTTAAGTTATTGTCTCTAACACAGAGCCTCTGATTGTACTATGTAGAGCCTCTTACTCAAGTTTTTGTATCCGTTTGTCATGTAGAGCTTCTGTATAGTACAATTAGAGCCTTTATACCTTGTTCACCATGCTTGTGCATTTCTTATGATTTCATGCTCCAAGCATAGTTCAAGGGGGAGAAAGCTCAACTAAGCTTAAGTCAAGAAGGAGCATTGGATAATTCACCATATAGAGCCTCTGTATGTACTATACAGAGCTTCTGTCTCTAAAAAAAACTTCACGTTTGAAAGATAGAGAATATGTATGGTCCAACCATGAGTCTCTGTATGAGTTCCTAAGGTTAGTAATCTATCACTCAACTATACTCTGGTTTCATTTCAAAACCAAATGAACAAATTTAGTATACAACAACTCTGTATCCCAAATACAGAGCTTCTGTCTCAGAATGGTTATCTTTTTCATGACTCAGAGTATGGACTTTATTCTTTATCTCTAAGTATCTTAATTTTTTTAATGGAAGGCGTACAGTTCTTTATTTTAGTATTTTACTAATAAGTTGTCATTTACAAAAGTGTCACCGCCTGTATCCCTAATTTTTCAAATAAGGGAGGTGGGATTTACAGCCTGTCAGGCCACGTGGCGTCTCCCCACAGGCGGGTGATTAACAACTTCAGTTTTTGATGCTTCGGGGGCTGATTTCACTCGAGTGCCTATAAAAAATTACTATTTAAACAAGTAATTTTCCCCCAAATTTTCTTTTACGCTTTCAAAGTTATTTCAAATATCTCTCTATTGTCTTCAAGCTCTCAAGAACAATCGCCATTGACGAACACCCAGCTTACAGAATCATCAATCTTTGTTTGAATCAATCAATACTAATCCCAAGTAAGTTCTTTAAAACCTTCTCCAAACCTATAATCAAAGAATCAAGAACCGATTCATCAAAACCCTCATCCTTTTCACCCAAACCTACAAAATGTCTTCGTCAGATTCCACAAACTCCCAAACTCAAACCACTGCTCTTATAACAGTGGAAGAAACTAGTCAAAACATTGTTCCTCTTCCACTGAAGCCTAAAAATCATGCCATTTACCACACCTTAGACGGTTTCGACCCCAAGGTTTGGCCTATCGTTGATGTTCTTCAACATCATTTTTTGAATCCTGGTCTTTCAAACACCAACGTAGGATTATTGGAGAGTTCTACGTACCCTCCTCCAAGGAGTATGTTTCTGTGAGAATCTCAAGGTCGTTGTTTTCGTGCGTCCTGCAAATACCCACCAAGATTGATCTTGGTCTGAGCGACTACGCCCCTTTCCTATCTGGGGATGAACTGGTGGCATTCTTGAAACTGTTGGGGTACAACAAGGCTATTCATTACCCGTTACAATATCGAAGACTGTACCTGCCACCAATGTGGAACATAATGTTCACATTGGTCAACCGTTCACTAACAGGGAAGATTAGTAGTCTCGATATGTACTCAACCAACATACTACAGATCATGTACAGGATCTTTTTTGATCTATCTCTGGATTACTCTTTGATCCTGTACACTGAGTTCAAGGCTGCAGTCGCCAAGAAAAGCCAGGAGGTGGCTAAGAGAAAGGACCTACCAGCTCTAATGTTCCTGCATTTTCTGGGTCTTCTCTTAAGACCTAGCATTGACGAGCACAACCTTGATGTTGCAAATATACTTGTGCACAAGGTTAATGTACTCTCAACGTACAAACCAACCGTGCATAAATACAGTTATGCCATAGAGAGGACGATTCCAATGAAGCTAATGACGTATGTGAAGATGAAGGAGGTCAGGAAGGGATACAGACATGCATGCGAGGCACTAGAACCAGTGCCTCGAACACGGCACGCATAGGGTTAAACCAAGAGGGAGAGGTAGCAGAGGAGACACAAAGGCTTCTGCCAGAGGAAGAGGTAGTAAGGCAGGAGAGGGAGAGGGAGAAAAAGAGGAAGAGGGTGGAAGCAAATAAGAAGAGTGAAGAAAGGGAGAAGGTGAGGAAGGCAGAGGAGAAGAGAGCGGAAAAAGAAAGACAAGATGAAAGAGCTAGAAAAGAAGAAGAGGAAAGAGTTAGAAAAGAAGAAGCCAAGCGAGACTTGAGGATTTTCTCAAGTTCTAAAGATGAGCAAGAGCAAGAGCGTCAAGATGTTGCTGGGTCAAATGCAGCAAATGACGGGGAAGACGCTCTTGACGATGTTGTTGTTGGATCTAATACAACAAATGACAAGGAAGATGCCCTTGGTGATGATGTTGGCGTAGCTATTGAATTTGAAGAGAACGAAGAGGATGATGAGGGAGAAGGAGGAGTAGCTGCTTTGGCTCAATAAGAGCCAGAGCAGCCTAGGACCGTGAATAGGCACATATACTTTCCTAACCCAACTCCCAGTACAAGCACATCTTCTGACTCTGATGGTCGAGACACAGAGGTCATTGAACAAGAGGTGCACACCTTGAACCCAAACCAGCTAAACCAGCCAAAGGTTGCATCTGCCTCTGGCCAAGACAACCAAAGGAAAACCAATTCCAAGGATCACCCTCTCAAAATGGTGAAACCTTTTAAAAGATAAGTGGCATGTCTCCCCATGCCATGCCACATCCCCATATAGAGGAATTTGTGTCCTCTGTACTAGTTATTTCCCAACCTTGTTCAGAGCAAGGATTAGGTGCACAAGGCTTAGAGACTCTCGACCAGTCTCTTAGTCCACTCATGGAGGGTCCCTTGGAAGGTTCTGAACCTGCTGAGGAAACTCTTCATGACAAAACAACTGTAGTGTCTTCTCCTCCATGAGAGACACAAGGATCAGCTGGAAATCCTTCCTCGACCAACATCCAACAAGTCGAGACAGAAGGTGTCCAAAAAACAAGGACTGAATCTGGCCCATGTGTTGAGCCAAAGGTTACCACTAAAGAATATGTCACAAAGGATGAGTTCCAATCCTTTCCCTCCTCTATGCTTTGCTCCTTGAAAGAGATAAAACTCAACATGGCCCTTGCAGAGTTTGCACCTGCTTCGGATGAAGTTCGATCATCATTGGTAGTATTGAGGGCTGAGTCTATGACAAGTGCCTCTCGCCTCGATCACCTTCAAGAATTGACGGCAAGAATGTAGACACCTTACATTTCTTACCCATGTTCAGAGGGATAGAGCTTCTACTCCATCTCAAGATGCTCACACGCTCATTCCTCTAAGTATACCGGTCGACTATGTCACCCAGACATCAATGAATGCTCTGGGTGACCGTCTTCTACAAAAGGTAGCACACTTCACCTCTGACTTCAACAACACAGCAAAGCAGGCAGTCGCCAACATGCGTCGTTTGTTGGTAGCCATCCAATACAACACGGACATGGAGATCCAAAAGGCTACAATGGCAGCATCATAGATCTTTGAGCTTTTCTATGTGAAGATCACAGCCATGCCTCCGACTAATATGCAGAGACCAAAGAAGAAGTCGGAGATACCTACTGCATGTGTCGAGGCCTCAAAGAAGAGAAGACTTGAAGACGATAAGGACCCAGACCAGTCTAGCCCTCAAAGTCGTCAAGAGGGGGAGAAACAACCAGCAACCTCCAAGAGCTCTATTCCAAAGGCTGCCCCTCTGCCTTTGCTCCTAGACAACAAGCGCAAGCGCCATCAAGTCATAAATCCAAGGCTGCACAGGCACATGCAGAGGAGAGAAGAAAATAAAAGATGTCTGTTGCATCAGCAGTAGAGCCAGCAGGGCGTAAGAAGGGTGAAGAGGACGTGATCCAGCTCCTCTTTGTGTACACCTCTTCTTCCTCATCAGAGCCCTTATCATCCTCTGTATATTATGTCAAGGAGACAGTTCCATCTACAAGGAAGGATGAGGAAGAAGAAGTGGTGGTAGTCAACGTCATTGATCCAGAGCTACTAGAAAGATGCCAAGAAGAAGAAGTGGCTTCTATACCAATGGCTACCCTACTTGAAGAGGTAACTTTTGCTGCACCACCACCACACCAGAACACACATAGAGCCAAGGTCCCTGTTCAAGGGACCAGAGTCATCACACCTGCTCTAAGGCAGGACATCCCAGTTAGAGCGTGAAAGCCAAAGGCAGGCAACAGCAGTAGGTCTCAGAGCTCCAAACAACCCAATGATCGAGTATAAGAGATCAGGGATCATATGGATGCAATGATGAGGCTCACACCCTGCGATAAGCCGATCAAGGATACTGCAGACAGTGAAGAAGTCTACCAATTTCTCTACAGCCTACGGAATGAGACGCATGTCGTCAAGATAAATCTTCATTCAATGGCTCAAGAGAATTTTAAGCAGAGGTTCTTACAGTGCTTCACTCAACCTGTCTCAGCAGTCCACTCAGTTGACGGCATCAGAAAAATCCTAGACATCAGAAGGTGAACCTTTGCGCATAACTAGATCATTTTTCATGAATATACAGTTAAGAGGACCCATGGACAAATTAGCTCTTTTAAATATTGAGATCTCATTAATCTAAATCCATGGGACCTTCTGTATTTGTACTTCTATACAGACAACAAGAGGGATATGGGGATGAAGTATGCTCTGGCCAACTCAGTGATTAGGGAAACGATGACGGACCTTCTGGAATTCAGGTGCAAGTTCGACTTTCAATTGGCTCTGGATATGGGAATATATCAACTAAATGTCACTGCGCCTAATGAAGATCTAGAAGGTATTAAACACATTCCCTCGTGGACAGTGCTGGTTGAACAAGAAGTCGAGGTGATCTTTTGAAACAAACAAGGAAGAAAAATTTTCTTTCGTGAAGACCAGCGCCTGAAATATTCAAACTCTACTCTGTGTTTTATTAAGAACAATCTACTCAAAAGCAGAGACAATACCCCGGGTGCGAAGGAGAGGTCGAACACTATAATCAGACCTATAGACAAATTGTTGGAGTTTCATGAGCTTCTTAGGAAGTTCATAAAGCTTCAACACGTCTAGGCCTTTTACTTTGTAAGCAACTTCTATCTTTTGCTTTCAGAATTCAAGTATTGTAATTTCATCTCTTAGGATTGTAAACATTAGATAGTCAATGTAAAATAGAGGTTACTTTCAACCTCTGGCTTCGACTAGACTTGTGTTTTCCATTCACATAAAAGTCTGTCTTAATTACACTTAGGGGGAGATTGTTAGATCCCATCATGTGAAAGTGTGAGTAAGAATCCTCTTACTCTAGTCGGTAGGACTTAGTCTTTTGAATCTTTCTGGACTAAGAGCATTCATGTAGAAGAGATCAAGAGGCAGAGCTCTTACTCAAAGAGCAAAGTGTCTCACATATAGAGCCCGCACTCTATTTCGTGGAAGATCAAGCCTTAAGCGCCAAATAGCTTAAGTGCTTGATACAAAGCTACACTCTAGACATAGAGCCTCTATATAGTACATGCAGAGCCTTTGGGTCTCGTAACTCCATGGAAACCGTGCTTAGTTCAGACATTCTTGCAAGTGTCAAACAGAATCAGGGCGGCTTGACTTACTGCACTCTATTATTCAAGGGTCGTCAACGATAAGGATGTGGAATAAGCGCTCGGAGATTCAAGCCAAGATTCTAGTAAATTCTGTTTGACTTAGGCGTATATAAGGAGGCATCCTCCTCAGGTTACAATAACCAGAAAGTGTCGACTTAGACTATAGCCAAACCTTGTGAGAATAAAAATTAGATTGAGAGTTTCTTATTGCTTTCTTCTCATCTAATAAAAGCATCTGATGTATTCAAAGTCATATTGTGTTCTTATCTTTACTGAATATTTCATTTGACCTTTCAGTTACAGTGTTTTTATTCCATTCATATTCATTCAACTGTGTTTTCTGATATTAAGAGAATATAGGTTCCAACAAGCCTTCTTGGTCTTAGGCTAATTTTCTTTGCCCTTAGCCTTTGTAGGCTTGGGATTCCTTTTTATTTTTTCCTAGAGTTTTAACATTTTCATATCTACACACACGATCATAAAAATGCAACGATGATCTAACATATGATTCCTCAGCAATTGTAAAAGAGTTAAGCACTGACAATTGTAAGTTTTGGAATAAGAGTGTTTAACAACTTTCTTTTATACGAGTATTTGGAAGTAAAAGCATTACTGAAATGTTCTGGTCTAGCATTGGTTGTTATTACAAACTTCCTATCCAGCATAGAATTTTTATTTGTAGGGGCAGGCTTGGTTTTCACTTTCTTCCTTAGGGGTTGATGGACCTTCTTCTCTTTAGCTGAATGAGAGGAAATGTGAATGTTAGAGTTTTTAGAAGCAGACCACTTTTGTTTATGTTCAGAAGTGAACTTTATGAATTTAGAGAGAGGGCTCTGTCCATGTGAAGTTTCCTTGGCAGATTTGACTTTATTCAGGTTTTTTTCTAGTTCTAAAGATGTTTTAGGTTTTACGCACATATCTGTGAAATCAGGATTCATTGGGATTTTTGGAACTTGCGTTTTCTTATCCACAAATACTTCTGGCTTTTCACAAGTTATTTCTTCTCCAGAATCAGAATCAAGAAAGTCTCTAGCAAATTTCTCAAAAATCAATGTTTTCTTGATCGGTTTAGTAGATATGGGTTCAGAGGTTGAAGGTTCAGAAATATCATTTGGGAGATCCATCGCTTCTGATCTCATAGATGAATTTTCAAGGTTACTTGAATCATTCATCGCTCCTTCAGATGACGTTGGTTACTTACTTAGACGTTCAGTTCCATCAGTAGCACTTCCTGATGAACTTGTGGAAATGATAACCACATGCTCTAGTTTAACTATGAGGTTTCCATTGGCCTCTATCTTGGAGGGAATTGAAGCTCCATCATTTTCATCAGGATTTTTACTAGTGTTGCACTCATAAACCACATTTTGAAAATCTTGCCTTGAAACTATTATTTTTCCATTGACTTTGGCTCTTTTGAAAGAGGATTTTGGTTTAGGAGTAGAGTCAGGTTTTTTAACACATACAAGTTTAAAAGTGGATTCAAGAGTGGATTTCTTGTTTTTAATGAAAGAATCAAGATCATTGAATCCTATTCTTTGGTAATCACAGTTTCTCATAAACATTTTGGGCATCTTTATATTTCTTCATCAGGGGTTCATTGGTTTGAAGCTTCTGGTGAAAAATCTATCTTTCCTTTTGAAAGAAGTCTTGTAGAGCTACAAAATTCAATCTTTCTGCCTCGGATTCTTTTAAGGCTTTCACCTTTTTCTCTAGATCTTTATAGATCTTATTGTTTAGATCCAAAATATTTTCTTCCTCTGATCTCTTAGGAGATGCAATGCATGTTTTTTCTTTTTCTAATTCAGCTTTTTCTTCAGTAAGAAGATTAGTCTCTCTTTGTAGAAACTAACTTCTTTCTTTGCTTTCAATCTTTCAGTTTAATTTTAGAAAATCTTTTGAAATTTTTATGACCTTTAACTCTAGCTCTAATGGAGCAGAGTTGTTTTCATCAAGGGAAGAATTACATATCTAGTCATTGGAGTCGGAAGAGGATTTTGCATTGGACTTGGCCATAAGGCATATGAGAGCTTTATCTTCTTCATCGGGTGAGGAGTCAGACACCCAATTTTCTTTTTCTTCCATGAGGCTTCTTTCTCTTGGGTTGTATTTCTATTTATTTTTGTACTAGTCTGCATCCTTGATCAGACGTCCTTTCCAATCCATGGAGAAGTGGCCTAGCTTTCCGCATCGGTAGCATCTTAGACCATCTTTTCTTCCTTCTCCTCCTGCTCTTCGTTCCTCTCTTCTATCTTCTATGTCTTCTCTTCTTTCATCTCTCTGATGAAACTTGATTGTCTTCTGTCTATAGGTGGGCTGGAATCTATCTCATCTAGAGTCTCTTTTGTTGTCCTTTTCAAAGGGTCTCTTGACGAACTTCTTCTGAAATTGTTTAGTAATCAGGGCAAGAGATTTGGCAAAATCTTTGAGGTCATCATCAGAATATCAGGCTTCTTCTTCTGATTCATATTCTATGATTAAAGCCTTCTTGCTCTTCTTTTTGTGGTGTTCTTTGGAGGGGCCTCTAGAAACCTCTTTTTCTTCAGATACTAAGACTAGAGGTCCTCCGGTAGACGCCTTCCTTTTCAGAATATCTTGCTCTTGGGCAGCAAGTGTTCCATAGACATCATGAAGTGACCAACTGTCTAAGTCTTGGAAAGACATGGACAATTGTGTCCATTCATCATTGAGACTCTTGAGGAGTAAAACGTTGTTTTCCTCTTTAGTTTTTGCAATGTCATTTCTACGACATTGATTTATTCAGGTGTTGAAGTGGTCATATGTCTTCTGAATTGGTTCATCATTCAATGCTTTAAAATTTGTATATTCATTGATTTATTAGACATTGCGCCCTTCGGTTCTTCTTGGTTTTGGCTCCTCCTTCCAGTTGGCTTGCTAGCTCATCCCATATCTCCTTAGTTGTTGTACAAGCATCTAGAGATTGAAAATTCTCATTAGGAATGGCCATAATAGGCAATCTTTTTGCCTTCCTATTAGCTTTTACCCTTTCAATGTCATCTTCGTCCCAATTACTTTCATCTTTCACCATGTAGTAGGCTACTACTTTTTCTATGGTGCTTGTACCAGGAACTCTTGGGACAAGGGTCTAGGGTATATAGGGATCTTCCATCGCAAATCTAAGGAGATTCATGTGACAGCTGTCAAATTCGAAATCCCAGGTTAGCTTTTATTAAGATTATGTTAGTGTTATTGAAGGTAATTTATAGATTAGGAGTTAGTTAGATTAGTTTAGTTCAAAAATTTTAAGAATTTTTGGCAGTTGCTTAGAAAGTCCGGTTCCGGTCCGAAATTATCTGAAATGTCCTATACAGTACCAAATGCTCTAATTTATACCCAATATATATAAAACACTAATTTTTAGTGTTTTAAATATAAAACATTTCTATTTAAATAAAATTAGTCATCGTGGGCTTTTAGAATGAAGAAAAATGTCAAAATTGAGAAATTGGGCTTTTGTGCATTTTGGGCTTAGTTTTTATAAATAAAAAAAAATATTTGGGATTGGGTTGGGCCTTCCATGGCCGGCCATCCCCCCATTTTCCTCCTCCCACATATAAATAATTTCATTTTTCATTAAACCTCATTATTTCTCCATTCAAATCTCAAAACCTCTCCTTTTTCCTCTCCCTAAAAACTCAAGGGTCACCTTGAGAACCCTCCTTCCCCTTCATCCATTTCAGCCGAATCCACCATCCATCTTCACCATTTTAGCAAGCTTTTGAAGATACAACAATCTTCTCATTCAATAACAAGGTAATGCATTCATCCCTTCATCTTTTCTTGTTAGTTTTTGGGAGAAAAACCCACTTCTATGCATTCTTCATCCTCTATTTTATAAGTTTCGAAAATCTTGAGTTTCAAGGTGAGATTATACACCAAAAACATGTAAAAWTGTTTATTTGATGGTGGTAATCCATGACCCAAACATTAGAACTCAAAAAGGTAGGAAGAAATCATGATTTTATGTGGTTTATTTCTTAAAAACTTCATATTCTGGTGCTGACAGATTCTGTGCTTGTGCAAAAATCGTCCATATCTTGTAGATGGCTTGTTCAAATGTCATGAGGTTTCTTTTAAAAGTTTATTTACTGAGTTGGGGTTGCAATGCATTTGGTTTCACTCAAAAACATTGAGTTTTGACCCCCCAAATACTCAAAACATTATATATATGTATCTGAGAGTTTTTCAGTAGGTAAACCCTACTTTGAATAGTCATAACTCTCCAGATAATCATCCAAACTTGTTGATTTTCCTTCTGGATGTTAGTTTAATGAGTTACCTTTCAAATTCCACCGATTTCATTCAATATTGTGGTGATTTGAGGTTTTAATTACTCAAAATAAGATGAATATGCAATATGTCCGATTTTGACAGATTTGTATATGTGTGTTCCATCGACCATATCTCTCTCATAACTCAATGAAAAAGAATGATTCTTCTTTTGAGAGTTAATTTTATGGGTTGTCTCCTACATGCAAGTGGAATCACATAAAATTATGGAGTTTTGATCTCCAAGCACCTAAAACTCTATAGGTGTGGAAACTGTGAAACCACCAGCAGGTAACTCTTATTTTGAATGTTAATATCTTTCTATTTACTTGTTCTCAATGTATGATTCTTCTTCTAGAACATTATTTTATGAGTTAGGATTCATTTGAATCCAGTTTCAATCAAAAATATGATGTTTTGAGGCATGAACCTATTTAATTAAGTCAAGTGTGCAATCTGTCAACTAATGACAGATGTGTGCATGTGACTTTAAGGTATCATATCTTCCTCTTAACTCATCCAAAATGAGTGATTTTTAGTTTAAAAGTTTCGTATAAGTGTTAGGATTTGACTCCAACTTGAATTTCTGCATAACACCTAGTAGAACTCTTTTAATGAGTGTTTTACTATTATGGTGCAATCTGCCATTTCAGTTGTGATAAGTTGCATTGCATAAATTATTTGAATCACCATTTCATGCCCAAAATACATGAAATTTGGTCATAATGACTATAACTCAGTGCTATAAATCATATAAAAAGATGGAAATTTATCTCATTTTTGAAGTCCCTKTATTTGATCATTTTATGTAACTTAAGTTTCTGTCCAGAATCAAGAATTCTGGATTTGGTTAAATTTGTAAAAGTTGATCTTTTATTTGATTATAGCATCATTTTCGGTATAAATTAAATCTTTAATGAGCATATGGACATTATGTATATTTGGACTATWGATAATATTATGGAACATAAGTAGAMWAATAAGGACTTAAGATTTATTAAACCCCATAGGTAGAGATAAATCAATAAGTGATGGTTTTGGATATTCCTATTGATAGGGAATCGTTGATTTAGCGTGGTATTCGGATCGTATTGCTTTTTCTTTGCGGAACTCTATAGCAAAAGTGAGTTTCACGGCCCTTTTTTACTAATTTCTCATTTTGGGGTGAAAAGCATGGTTAATGAATGGTTGATAGATTTATATCGATATATGAATCTTGTTATGAGCATTTAATTGTATACACTATTGATATGTTGAGATTGA
>NC_037529.1:41252220-41289275 GCF_001531365.2 Cynara cardunculus var. scolymus
CTATGAGACTCTACCTGCCATACCTCGCGTTTCCGCTTTAGCGGGGTGTGACAATTCATGTCCATCCCCTCAAGGTAATTTACCATCCTTATCCTCCATTGCGAATACTCTTCTTGTTAAAGAGTTGGAGGCTTGGTGAGAGAATCAACACTATATGTATAATTCTAGTTGGCCATTGGAGATATTTCAGAGAGAAAATGAGAGAAAAAATTGATAGATTTGAATACTCAGATTCAAATTGCGATAGCCGGGTCTTGGTTGTCACCTGAGGTAATCAATGTGTGATTATGTGATATATGATTATATGAATGCATGATTAATTGTTATATTTGATCATGTGAGTATGTGTATTCTCATATATGGAAAATGTACGCATAGATTATGTATACATGCATGCATGCATGATTAATATGGAGGGCATGCATAAGTCTTAGCCGCCTTCCACTTTTGGAAAGAGGTATAAATATGAGGAGAGGTTCAAAGTTAAGCTTTTCTTGCCATTTGGGAAACTTGAGAGAATTCTGTGCGAATTGCTTACATTGACTTGGAACTGAAGTTAAATTCAATCCTGCAATTAAATATTACATAAGGTGAGTGGTTTTAACATCCTAATGCATATGAATTTCATCTTTTGTTTATCGAATTCTGTTTTCTTCTTGAAAACATGTTGATCGGATTGAAATTATACGGTCATAGAATTGACCGGATGGAGTGTTGGAACGATTTTGAAATTTGTGAATTCGGTCACAGTCTTGACCGAAGTTGAGCCAGTCTGTTTGGAGTATTGACCGGATTAGAATCTATCCAGCAAGTGTTGTCTGGATTGAAGCCTGCCCGGTCATAGTCTTGATCAGAGATAAGTAAGTCCAGCCAAGAGATAGCCGGATATGAATTTAATGAAGTATGTCCTTGTTTGAAGTATTTTTCGGATATGAAGTCCGGCCAAAACTTGACCAGACTTTCGGGGTTGACCGGATATGAAGTCCGACTAAAATCAATTTTTATGGACGGATAAGTTAATGAATATTTTATTCAAAGATGGATTATGTTAATGGCATATTGTTCTTTCTAAAATGATAAAAAAAAGAGTGTTCAATGTTTGTTATGAAACTGTTTCTGGTAAAAACTATATATTTGATGTTCCATCAAGACGTTTGTGACTTCGGTCTACCCTGATTGGGAATAATCTATAAATTTTGATGAGAAAATTAAGGGTGGCATATCAAGGAGAGGTGTACTTTGGGATAAGGGTGTAATATCAAGGAGAGGTGTACCTTTGGAGATAAGGGTGGCATTTGTGCATATGTTTATTAATATAACTCTTACTACTATCCTTTGAGATTACGATGACTCTGAATCCTTATTTCTTTGTGATTTAAAGATTCAGGATCATGATTCTTATTGGAAATGGTAGTAAGGATGTTATTAAGAAAAAGATAATTGGCTATTGGCCAAAGGTTTTTGAATAACCATGTTTCTGATAGGAGCACTTAAAGATGAGTTATGCGGAACTTGAAAGTTTCCAGCCTGTTTTGCTTAATAAGATGCTTATAAAGTCATAGATTGGCTTTTGGAATCAGTGAGGCACTAGTAGATGTGAATTAAATAGGTTATATATCTGTTTATATGAAAAGTTGATTTTAAATAAAGTTTTGGTGATCTTCACCCTACAATTACATGGAAAAGGGGATGTCACTAGACCTTCCGGTCTAACCCTCACTTTATCTTTATAAATATGTATTGCAGGAACTGCTAGGTTGCACGATGGTAAGGGAAAGAGGAAAATGTAATATTTTCCTATGTGCATACCTGTGTGAAGAATTAGTTTTTGATGAATCTAGTTTTGTAGACAAATGTTGATCAGTACAAAAGCTTGTATTTTGGAATTTTTGGGCTATGTATTTTGTATGATAATTTCTTTTACTTTGGGACCTAAGTGGTGTAATACATTTACTTCTTTGAAAGAAGTATGTGTTACATGCAATGTATGATGTGGGGTGTTACAAAAGGTGGTATCAGAGCCTGACTTAAGGGATTTAGGTATTTAAAGCGTGATACCTAGACTTAACATATTTCGTTGCATGTTAGGGGTCCTGGACGTAGTTAGCATCTTTGGGAATAAATATGATGAGTTAAGAGAACAATGTGTAAAGTAAATTCAAATATATCTGGGCAATGTAATTATGAATATACAGGTACATATCTGAACTTAGATACTTCATTATATTTGGGAATGTGAATACGTGATTATTAATATTGAAATTTGCAGATGTCTAGCCGAACTCAAAGATCTGAAAGGATTACCCACCCTAATCCTGATAATACGGAGAATTCTCCTGTCAATGCTCTTGCTGATACTTCTGAGGATAGGGGCAGTGGAAGAATTAGAGGCAGAGAGCAAGGAAGAAGTCAAGCCAAAGGTAGCATTAGTCAATCTGAGAGTTATCCCGATCATGGAGAATCTCATTCTAGAAATATCAATCAAGAACAGATGCCCAACTAGATTATGTAACTAGAGATATGTTGGTAGAAGAGATGGGGAAGTTAAGGGAAACATTGACATCTATTATGGGGATACCTGCTAGGGTTGAAATGGAAAGAGTAGAAATAAATCCCTCTGTTCCAGTTGCATATAGCAATGAGGGAGATATTAAAATGTTTCTAACATGCAAACCGCCAACATTCTATGGAGAAAGATATCCAGTTAAAGCCATGTGTTGGATCAAAGAGATTGAGTCTGTGTTCCACACTATTAAGTGTCCGGAGACAGATTAAGTTCAGTTTGTTGTTTATGTATTGAAGTCCAATGCAATATTCTGGTGGGAAGTTGAATCATTAGCTAGAATGGATGTTTTACAAATGTTACCTTGAACAAAATTTGTGAATAGATTCAAAAATCAGTTATGTCCCAAGACAGCTCTAAGACAAATGGAGGAGGATTTCTTAAAATTAGAACAAGGTTCTGGAATGGTTCGGGAATATACCAAGAAGTTCATTGAATACTCTCGATTTGCTGAACATTATATTTCATCGGAATCTAGGAAGGTGGAAAGATATATTTAGGGTTTAAAGCCTTAAATTCGAGAATTTGTGATTGCTATGAATCCTACTACTTTTTCATTGACTGTGGATGCGGCAGAGATCACTGAAAGAAATAAGAACAGGCAAGAAAAAGGAAAAGTTGTTGACAAAAGAAACTAGGAAAGAGCTTCATCTGATTATCGAGTGTAAAAGTCAGTAAGGTATGAAAATAGATCTATAAAGTGTGTTAATGAAAAAGCTTGTTCCCGGTGTCGATAGATTCATCAGAGTAATTGTAAGACGGATCTGAGAAGATGTTACAAGTATGGTGAGGCAGGTCATTTATCAAGAAGTTGTCCGGTTAGTAGAAGATGTTTTAATTGCAACTCACCGGATCATATTCGACCCAACTGCCCACTGTTAAAAACTTTGTAGTTGACTATGGGAAGTAATGTTTCGAGTGCCTGTGGAAGACCTAATGTATCTAGGGGAGGGCAAGGAGGGGGGCGGGTTCGGTCATTCCAGAGTACAAAGAATGAGGCCGAGGCTACACCTAACGTGGTAACAGGTACATTTCTTTTAAATTCCATACATTCTAAGGTGTTATTTGATTCGGGTGCAAATTTTTCATTCGTGTCACCTTCATTTGTTGAATCTGCATGTATGACTTTTGTGCCACTTGACGATATATTAGTAGTTGATACTACTAAGAGTCAAGAACCTGTTGCTTATGTGTTCAATAATTGCATAATTAAAATTGAGGGGTATGGGCTGCCGATCCAATTCTTCCTAATGCCAATAAAAGAATTCAATGTTGCGTTGGGAATGAATTGGTTAGTAGAAAATCAGGTAATTATTCTGTGGAATAAGAAATGATTCGTATTGATTTTCCGGGGAAAGAACCAATTATTATTTATGTGGATCGACAGGATCACCATATTAACTTCTTATGAGTTTTAAAAGCCCGAAAGTGTATTCAGAAGAGATGTCAGAGTTATCTGGCTTATGTGGTAGATGCAAAGAAAGAAAAAGTTAAGCAATAACTGATTCCAGTTTGGTCTACTGCCAGATAGATCTATCGAGTATAGGATAGATCTAGTACCCGGGGCAGCACTAGTGGCAAGAGCACCATACTGGTTAGCGCCGTTAGAGTTGAAGGAGTTAGTTATTCAGTTGAAAGATCTTCTTGACAAGGGTATCATCAGACCAAGTACCTCACCTTGGGGTGCTCCGGTTCTGTTTGTCAAGAAGAAAGATGGATCAATACGGATGTGCATTGATTATCGTGAATTGAATAAACTGACAATTAAGAATAAGTATCATTTACCAAGAATCGATGATCTATTTGATCAGCTCGTGGGAGCCAGTTACTTTTCAAAGATCGATTTGCGGTCAATGGATGATACGATGGAAAGAAGCATTCTCATCGATACTCTGGCCAGACAAACACTTAGAATATTTTCTAAGTATTCATCCAAGCGTGCAATGAAGATTTAAAGATAAGGATGAAATCATTACATTGATAATCAACAGCTGGAATTATAGTTTATCTTGTTAATAATGCTTATCYATGTAAAAGATAAACTTTATCTGTTAGCTAGACTATTTGCTAGAAAGTAGCAATATATAGTTATTTTAGTATTAGCCAACTAGTATAAATAGATGATTAGGTCTAATGTGAAAAGAGCGCATGTGATAGAGAAAAAGGCTTTTACTCTTTACGTTTCATTATTTATAAAGTAAAACCTTTGAAGCTCAAAACTGTTCTTGAATGTTATTATTTTATTTTTGAGTCTTCATAACTTTCTTCGTGAAATCACTATAATTTGGTTATTCATAACTAGATTATTAGTGTTATTGAGAGATCTGGGATCAACAAGAAGAACTTGAAGCTGGTCGAAAAGGACAAGCGTTGGAGCAAAGCAAAACTAAAGAAGAGAGTCAGTCCCCGCCCGATGATCAGTGTCAGCATCAGCGAACGTTCAAAAGACGGTGGAACATTGGTATCAATGCTCATCACCAGGGACAATCTCGATGCCATCATCGAGTACCCTTCCTACCTTAGCCGCTATGGATACAACGAATGGCTRGAGATMAGGCAAGCCATTCAGCGATCCAAGTCAAGACATAAGCCGATTATCGAAGACATCATGAGCTATCTCATCAAACGGATGTCCAGGTATGTCGTAGTCCCTGACAGGCCTTCTCTGAAAAAAGGTGGGAAGAAGAAGAAGAAGCTTTCTAATCCTAATGATGGACCATGTCTAAGGAACGAACATGAAACAAGGTTCTCCTTCAAATAAATCCTGAAGGAACATGAGAGTATAGACATTTCTATGCTAAATCTCGACTTGCCAGATAAGGGTCCCTATACACCCTACTCTGTGCATTTCAAACCTGAGTTAGGAGTTATATTCGTTGACCATGAAGGTGAAGTTAGATTTTAGAGAATGCCAGAGCTACATCTATGTCCAATGGGTCATTTGGTTTACCTCTTACTTTGGATAGATGATAGCATGCCTGGAAAAGTCGTGGACCTGAAGATACGAAGGGAATGCCTACGTCGAAAGAACCTTGGTGAAGATGTACCTATCTGCATAGATCTAAGTGTTCTAGATTAGTTTCTCTTTGTAATTTTTTTCACTTTTCCTTGTTATCTATTTCACTATGTCTACTTTCAGTGATTAATCTTCTAGTCTGTAAGTATTAGACATGTACTGAACTACTTATAATATTTCCAACGATAATAATATGAGTATTTTTTGTACTTCACTGAAAAAGATCCTTGAATAAAGTAATAGGGACATAAGTCTATGAGCTCTAGTGTTACTTTTTTACATTCACTGACATTCTATAAGTCAGTGAATAAGATTTCAGTTTCAGTTTCCATCCTTGTAATTTTCTCTTAAATATGACTTAAGGAAAATCCTCAAGCAAAGACTGACTCACTGAAAAAGATACCAAAATAGTAAAAAGAAACATGTACTTTATATGTTACTTTCCCTTACTATTATTTGATAAGACAACTTTTTTTATGTTGTCTTGTTATCATCAAATAGGGGAGATTGTTGATCCTCTCTCTCTCATTGATTTTATGATAATCCCTTTTCACTTATACGATGTATTTATGTTTCTGTCTTTTCAATTCCAACGATTTTCATTGAATCTAATCAGTGATCGCTGAAGAACTTGTATTGTAAATGAATCAGAGACATCGATACGTCAAGAAGACAACACTTACACCAAAGAACCTTCAGCCAATGTCGAAGACTAAAACTGAAGATTAGAGACTAGCGACTTCATGATCTGAAGCGGTACTCATTGATTACAAGTCTGTCTACATATGTGTGAAGACTGCTCAAGCCTCAGTGAATGTTGAAGAGACCTCCATGTTATTTCAGCATTCAGCGATCAAAGGAAGCTTGTCAAGCACAATTGTTGTTGTCTTGTCCTTATACACAGAATGGACAAACCCATACCCTTTCTAAATGTTAGTACGGCATGGAGCCGACTAGTTGACTCTATTACCCACCAACTTTAGGTAAGGATGTCTGCTCATGAATAGGCTTTTTGTACTATTCATTGGTGCAAAGGACAATCCTTCCTCTTAAGGTTTGACACACACTCTAACCCTACCATATTGCATTAAATGTGCAATTAATGCAATGGGTATAAATAGAAGTGTTTCCTCTCCATCCAGAGTGTGCGCGCAACACACTCTCTTAATCTAATTCTTACTTTGTGCATTCTTGAGCTTAAGTAAAAGTACTTTCCTCTACAACATATATTTTCTTATTTGCTAAGATTCTGTGTGTAATCAAAGATTGTTTAGATAGATTTTCTTACCTTATCTTTCCGCAAACTGTCTTATAAATTTTGTATTGATCTTCTCTTATCAATATACATTTTAAATTTGAAAATATTGTGTTTGTATTCGTCCCCCCTTCTACATACTGATATACATATCTTGTAGACCCTCAAGGGACCAACAGGGTTTTTGTGAAAAATGGATTTGTCATGGAACCAAAGGTGCTTTGGTTGGTCATGGCCCATAGGGGTGAACCAGTTCATCATGAAATGTTGGGTTTTGATGAGACAGAGGCTCTGGGTCATCATTCTAAACCATTGGTTGGATGTGATGAACAAGTTCATCATGAAATGTTGGGTTTTGATGAGACAGAAGCTCTGGGTCATCATTCTAAACCATTGAAATAAGAAAATACCCGGTAAGAGGAACCAGAGGGGCTCTGGTTGAATGCAAGGGATAAATTACTCCATAATATAGCATTTTTGGAATCTAGAGGCTCTGGTTGGGAAAATGCAAAATAAAAGAACCAAGGTATTGAACAAGAGGGTCTCTGGTTGAATTAGGATGAACAACCAGAGGGATGATAGGTTCAATATGTATCCTTAAGGGTGTATGGTATATGCATGAATCCCCCTCAAATGATGCAAGGGGATGTGAAATGAGTAAAACTCCCCCTAGAACCAATAGGGGAGAAAAATATGATGACCAGAAGCTCTGGTCTATACAACCAGAGGCTCTGGTTGTGAAGGATGAGTTATATGAATAGGAATGATAATGAGAATGGAGGGTCTATGGTACCAAAGGGTCTCTGGTTTCAAAAACTCATAATCTAGAGGCTCTGGTCTTTAGAACCAGTAGCTCTGGTTGCATAAATGATATGAAATGGAAGGGAAAATGCAAGGTAAATGACTAATGAGGACCAAGTTGGACCAAAGGGGCTCTGGTCTGAAAAGAACTTAGAATCCAGAGGCTCTGGTCGTTAGAACTAGAAGCTCTGGTTGGGAATTAGGGTACTTAGTGAAAAACACCAAGCACCTTCTTTGGACGAGAGGGGCTCTGGTTCCAAAGAGAATAAATTTTGGTCAAATATAAACAAGCAGTTCCAACTGTCCACAGGCTCTGGTCTTTAGAACCAGAGGCTCTGGTTTAGACTACTTGGTTATGAGGGCCATTCAAATATATCAGTTTAGGCATTAGAGATATTGAGAATCTCTGGTTGGAAAGGATGATTTGTCTTAAGTGGTTAGATTCAACATACCCATATTGCAGACAAGAAACATAAATCTTTTCTCATCTAGTGCTTTTGTAAAAAGGTCAGCAAGTTTAATCTCTGTAGGAAAAAAAATACATCTCTATTGTTCCCTTTTCTACATGATCTTTAAAAAAATGGTACCTGACATCAATGTGCTTGGTCTTGGAATGCTGCACAGGATTTGCAGAGATGGCTATGGCACTTTTGGAGTCACAAAGGATAGGGATCACTTCATTTTGAAACCCATAATTTTTCAACTGGGTTTTCATCCAAAGCGCATGTGAACAACAACTAGCAGTAGCAACATATTCTGATTTTGCAGTAGAAGTTGAGACACAGTTCTATTTTCTGGATGTCCAACTCACCAGCTTGTCCCCCAAAAGTTGGCAGCTTCTAGATCTACTCTCTCTATCAAGATTGCAACCTGCTTGATCTGCAGCTGTATAGGCTATTAGATCAAAGCCAGAGTTCTTTCGATACCAGAGACCCAATGAAAATGTTCCCTAAAGGTATCTAAAGATCCTCTTGACTGCAGAGAGATGAGATTCTTTAGATTTAGATTGATATCTTGCACAAAGACAAGTAGCAAACATAATATCTGGCCTACTAGCTGTTAGATATAGGAGTGATCCAATCATGCCTCTGTAGATTGTTACATCTACAGCTTTGCCTGATGGATCAACAAACAACTTAGCTCCTGTAACTATTGGAGTTCTCATCGATGATGAATTTGAAAGGTTATATTTCTTTAGAAGGTCAGTCACATATTTGGACTGATTGATGAAAATTCCTCTTCTAAAGTATGTTTTATTTGAAGACCAAGGAAGAAACTTAGTTCTCCCATCATACTCATTTCAAATTTTCTTTTCATCAGTTCTGAGAATTTTTCGCAAAATTTGGAGTTAGTAGAACCAAATATGATGTCGTCCACATATATTTGGACACATAAAATATCACCTTTATGCTTTTTAAAAAAGAGGGTTTTGTTGATGTTACCTTTTTCAAATCTATTGGCTATGAGAAAGGTAAAGTGTTTTCTACCAGGCCCTGGGTGCTTGCTTGAGCCCATAGAGAGCTTTGTCCAGAAAATATACATAGTTTGTATGCTTAAGATTTTCGAACCCAGGGGGCTGCTGCACGTAGATTTTCTCTTGGAGTTTGCCATTGAGGAAGGCAGACTTGGCGTCCATCTGATAGACCTTGAAACCTTTGTGCGCTGCATATGCGAGGAATATTCCTATAACTTCAATCCTAGCAACGGGAGCAAAGGTTTCATCGTAGTTTATCCCTTCTTCTTGGCAGTAGCCCTTGACAACAAGCCTGGCTTTGTTCCAAATAACGATGCCAACTTTCGTTCTTCTTCTTTCTGAAGACCCATTTGGTCCCAATGGCTGTTTTCCCTTTGAGTAGTGGCATGAGGGACCAAACTTTGTTCTGCTCAAATTGGAGTAGATCCTCTTGCATGTCGTCTATCCAGTTTGGATCTTGTAGGGCTTCAGAAATCTTCTTTGGTCAGATCATGCTTAGAAAATTTGCGAAGAGGCATTCATTTGTATTTTCACAACCAGAGCCTCTGGTTCCACTATCCAGATTCTCTGGACCACAAAAATGCTATATTATGGAATATTTAATCTCTTATATTCAACCAGAGCCCCTCTGGTTAAGGGTATATTTTTATTCCAAAGGGTTTAATATGATGACCTAGAGCCTCTGGTTTGTTTATCCAGAAGTCTCTGTCCCATCTAAACCCAACATTTCCATGATGAACTTGTTTATCACACCCAACCAGAGACCCTCTGGTTCCCCATCATAAGTCATGACCAACCAGAGCCTTTATGGTTCCATGAAAAAAATATTTTTCTCCCAAAAACTCATCTTTAATTGCAAACATTTTTAAGATTATACAAAATTGCAGCCTTTGTGACAAAAAAATATACAACATGGGTTATTAGAAGACCATAACTTCGTAATTAGTATTTATCTTCCAATTAGATGGAATTTTTAATTAAATATTTCATTTGGGAATATTTTTTCTTGAGAGTTATCCATTTGGGATAATTATTATTTTTAATAATTATCCCTAATATCCCAAACGTTACCCCTCCCACGCGCCTGACACAACAAACAACCTGTTCCCTAGAAACCCTCCATATTACCCTCCATTCAACCCCAAGTTGACACATGTCCCTACCCCACCTGCACCATTATGATCATGAGCTATTTTTACGGCTTATGATCACAAACCTTTCACCTTTTTACCCAAATGTCACCACCATCATCACCCCTACCAATATTTTATTATTATTTTTGAAATCCAACCACTCGTCTCCCTCCCACTATATAAACCTTCCTTTCCCATCAAATACCCTTTTACGCCTTCTAAACTCTCTCAAGAACAAAAAACTGTAACTTAAGAACCTGCAGCTTACGACCTTGCAAAAAAGGTGTCCTCCGCATCTCATGAGTCCAACAACTACGAAAGCCAGGTACAGTCGACTGGCGAAGACAGTCGAGCAATCGTTTTTCTTCCCATTAAGCACAACAATCACGCTATCGACCTTCGTCCTCAACATTTTGAGAACATGTTCACCATTTTAATAGAGTTCTTTCAAAACTGCATCCTTCAACCAACCCTCACTCTCTCTAACAACAAGGTGTCGGTCAAATACATTCAATAGTATTGGCATACATGTGACTTCTACCCAGAAAATCGTGGAATTATGGGTGACATTGATGTCCCCAATGACATGGTTTGCTCGATCAAAATATCACGAGCGAAGATCTCCAAAGTGCTTTTCATTCCTACCCGACAGGAACTCGAGATTGCTCGTTACAAGGACCCGCCAACAAGTCATGACATTCTGCGTTTCATACAGATGCTGGGATACAACCGAGAGCTCTGGAACGCCTTGGACTTCAAGCGACAATACCTTCCACCCATGTGGAATGTATTTTTCGGCGTTCACAACAGAGCTCTCATGTGCAAACTAGGTAGCATGGACCAGGGCAACATCAACATCATGACCATCATGTATGGTCTTTTCTTCAACTTGCCTCTAGACTATGCCCTCTTGATCTACAACGAAATCCACACCACCGTGGTGAAGAAGAATAAGTTAATGGCCGCAGGGAAGCCAATCACATATGTGCTCTTTCCTCGCTTCCTTGCCCTTTTCATCAAGGATGCAATGAAAGTGCACAAATTGCCATGCGATGCACCATTCACCCTACAGTTTGTTATGAATGGTCATCGCCTAAACATCTCCAAAGATGGATACCTCGTGGAGAGACCTTTATGAAGAGCCATGCTTAGTGTCATTCCAGACACCTCCACTACCCGTAGGTCCTATGAAAGCTCTATGTTGGTCAAACAATCGCAACCAGCTACCAAGAGCATATAGAGCCTATCCCATACACTAGCGAGGGATGTCAAAGTGAGAGGACTTCATCGGATGATGAATCTAATGATGATGACAGTCCTTTTACGTCCCCCGGCCCTATGCCCACTTCTGTTCCATCTCCCCAACCACATCCCCGGGCTACCACATCTTCTATCCTTTGTGACCAAGGCCAAAGGGATATTGAAAAAAAACTGCCCAGTTCGATCGCTACCCAAGCAAGCAATCCAGAGGCTATTCATCAGGTCTCTAGAGATGACATAGCTGAGGAACCTCATCATCTATCACCTCTCTCCCAACAGAGGGGTGATGAAGAAGTAAGAGCTACTTCTCCTCAAGGCTTGACACTTCCCTCACATACAGAAGCATTCGTTGCTTTTGTCTTTGAAATTCCCATTGATCATTCATAGCGATCGCCCTTTCATGCACACACCCCCTCGATACTTGGTCTATCAACGGGGAAACACACGTACTTCTCTTCACTGGACTCTGAATCTGATGACGAAGAAGCACATGCTGCAACATCTCGAGATAGTTCCTCTCTTGACGGCTATCAAGGATGAAATGGAAGTCCTCCTTTGCCTCCCTCCCTTAAAGTCATCGATGGAAGCGCCTCAGGAACAGAGGCTCAACTTACATCATCCGTTGCTGTAAGGGTTACCCCCATTGTTGAGTTGTTCACAAAGGCCGAGTTCCATGCCTTTCCTGACTCTATTCAGCGGTCCTTGGATGACCTTAAACTCAACATAGCGAGGAATGTTGAATCCACCCCAACCATTGACCTAACATCCATTCAGCAATCCCTAGCGTCCCTCGAATCTGAATCGAGGGACAATACCACGAGAATCCAGTCTTTCCAGCGTCTAGTGGTCCAGCAACATAACTTCCATGTTAACATGATCACCACCTGACAAAACTCCATAGATGCAGCACTAGCCAACCTCTCGGCACAAATAACTACAACCGATGCATCTGTTGCCACCTTCACCACCGAAGTCACAAATATCACCAATTCCATCGCCTCGCTACCTACTACCGTCATATCTAGTATACCACAAATAGCCCCATCCCTCTGCAGCACCACCCCTGATGAACCCTTCACCCCATTTGCTGCAGTGGTTCGAACCCTCATATCCTCAATCACCATACCACCTACTACCTCCACCTTCACCTCCACCCCCAAGACGTGGTCACTAGGGCTGACCTCCGCTCTCTAACAAAAGCATTGATCTCGAACTTCAATGAGATTAGTGCCAAGTTCGCATCTGGAGCAGTTGAGCCCATGAAAGCCCTCAAAAAGAGCCTTATTCAACAACAAGAGCACACCAACTCTCTCCTCCTCACGATGGAAAGAACGCGAAGGAGAGAAACAGTCAGGAAGTATGTTGAATCGCTAAGGCTCAAGAAGAAGAAGAGGAGTCGTGCCTTGATAGTCCACTTTAAGATCAATCTTCAATAGAACTCTAAGAATCAATGGAAAATTTGATAATCTTGTAAGAACACAATGAAGGAGACTTGAGAGAGAGAGAGAGTCAACTTGGTCAAACTTTACTATACGTATTGAATATTACAAATGAGCTCACACTTCAAATTCACTAAAGACAAAGCTATTTATAGAGTCAAACTTGAACCCTTCAAAGTCAAAGTCAAACTACCTATACAAAATCAAACACGATGTCTATTACAATTATAGACAAAATTAACTTTTCAAGACGAATACAATTTACGCTGAAATTCAGTCCTAATATTCTCCCCCTTTGTATTCAGGCTTGAAAGAATTTTCGCGCTTTGAATCTCGTTTGAACTTTCTCTCTTTAAGCTCTTTATGACTTCTTAAAAAACTTTAAAAACAATCTTCACTTGAAATCTTCAGACGATCGTTTCTTGAAAAAATCTTCTAACATTCTCCCCTTCGAATGTAGAACAACAATGATTTTCTCTTTTGACAATATAGAACAGTATCAACAATAATCTTCAGACACGATCTTCAAGATACGATCTTCAAAGAATTTCTTCAGCAATCAGATAACAAACAATCTGTTCAAAAACAAACTTCTTCAGACAAAAATTCATAAAATGAACATTCTCTTCCAAAATTATATGTTCTCTTCGACGAAAAATCTTTATCACTAAAATGTTGTAAGAATGATCTTCACATTCAAAAACTATCATGCATTGTAGCACATGAATAATCTTCTATAATAATCTCCAGTCACACTCCTTTGAGTCCTTTGCCGACCTTTGATGTTACTCCCCCTTGATCTTTATAACATTGTTGATCCCAAATCTCTCAATAACACTAATAACTAAATTAAGAGTAAACTAATTATAGTGTTTGGATGAATAAAATGATGAACACTCAAGAAGAATTTATGAACATTCAAAGAATATACTTGAGTGTCAAAGGTTTCACTTTATTTCAATGATAGAGAAAAAACATAAAAGAGTCAAAGATTACAATAGGCCTAACCACCTATTTATACTAGTAATCTAGCTAAGAAGATAACTATCTAGTGAGACTATTTAGCTAATCTTCTAAGAAAGGATAAAGCTTATCTAAACAAGGATAATCATCAAAACAAGATAAACTTTGTAGGATCCAGCTATTGATTAGTCATCTCCAGCTGTCTTCCATGGGGCGTTAGTTCAACCTTATCTTCATATCTTCATCGCATGCCTCTGGTTGAACTAGTGAGGAAAAATCCAAGTGTTGATACCCAGAGGGGTTATGAAGATGCACTTTCCATCGCATCTCTGGTCCGTTCAGCGACCCTCTGGTTGTTCTTCAGACTTAGCCATTTAATCTTGAAGTCTTCCATCGGCCATCTGGTTCTTCATCACTTGTTTGTCTTCATTACTTCCATACATAAGACTTATGGGGTCTAAAAATCTCCCCTAAGTAATGAAAGAACAAACATGAACTAATCTAAGAACATTTAAATCATAAGTGATGAACAAAGGCTAATCTAAAGAAAAACATCTTTTGCCAAATTTTCATTCGAACAAAATGATGAATTCGTACAATGATGAAATGAAAGATATTACAATACAAAACATAAGCAAAACTACATTCATGGTCTCCCTTGTGATATTTCCCAAAAGAGCATTAAAATTCCTCTGTATTGTATGACTGTTAAGATCTCATGAATTAGTCTTTGTTCCTCTCCCATCGGCACATGAGATCTGCCTAGTCTGTCTTTGATAACCTTCTGAAACCATTCAAGTGTTGATGTTGAGTACTTGAAGGATTCAGTCAGCCTAAAGAATTTCTTCGTCCCAAACTCATTTTTATATACCAGACCCAATTATGGTTGAGTAAGTACAAAATCAGATCTCTTCTCCTGCAGGCCAGGGAAGTCTTCATCGGGTGGAGTGCAGGAAAGTCTATTGATGCCAAGTTGAAGAGCATTTTAAAATCACTCTTATCTCTATGCTTCACCAAGGTCTCCATTGTCTGGACGATCGCTCTGTTTGCCATCACAAATCGTATGCCCTGATCTTGTCGCTGAGTCGTATATGCATAAAGCTCAATCAAGTCATATGGATTGAGATTGATTAAGTCATTGTCATTGAAGATGTTGACTTGACCATGGGCTCACTCCACTGTGTACTCGATATACTTGATGGCTCTGTTGGCGAAGGTCCTCATCTTGATGTCCATGACCAACCTTATTCCATCATTTGAAAAGACAGCATGTGGTGGTTGGTTAGTCTGTCTAACAAACCTGTGATGTAGGAGGTTTATTGATTCAGGTGAAAGCATGGGAGGATTGAGGGCTAAACATTTATCCCGATCATGATATAAATATTGATGGATGTTTTCCATCATCATTGGTTCCCTTTGCGGCACCTCTGGACATCTCCTTAGCGAGTCCATGTTGGCAATGATTTCATTGACGACCCCTTGAGAAGGATGCCTCGATGAAGAGGGAATGTCCGCTTACACCTGGGTTGGCTGGGTTGTGGGTTGTGGGTTGTGGGTTGTGTTTGGGCTAAAGGTTGAGAGTGGATTGGTGATGGAATGGTTTCTTGTTGGGTTGGCTTGGATTGGGGTAGTTCTGGTTCATTGGGCTCAGGATGGGTGGTTTCTGGTTCATGGGTTTGTGTTTGGGTTGGAGGTTGTTGTAGTGAGAAAGGTTGGATGGTTGTGGGTTCTGGTTGTATTGGTAAGGTGGTAAAGGGTTCTGTGGTGTGTGGGGTTGGTGAAGGGGTAGGTTGGGTGTTGGTGATGGAGTGAAAGGTGGGTTGGTTTCTGTTTGTGGGGTGGATTGTTCTTTATCAGATGATGAGCTTAACTCGATTGGGGAGGTGGCGAAGGGAACATGTATATTGTGTACATCTTCAGAGGGTTGAGCCTCTGGTTCCCTCACTTAGGTTTCTTGGTTTGATGGAGGTGGTTGGTTTTGTGTTTGAGGTGGTGGTGGTGGTGCATCAGACTCCATTGATTGTGAAGTGGTGGCCTGGTTCTCCCCCTCATGAGGACTAAGACCATGATCATCGGGGTCTGGATCCTCATGTCTGTGTCTTTTTCGGGGGCGGTTTGATGTGCAGGAGGCTCTGCTTCTGTTTTTCTTCCATAGCCGGATGTGGTCGGCTAGTGTGCGTACTCGATCTCTGTTGTACTGTTGTTCCATAGAGCGAAGAAGAGAGTTTGTTCGATCTTGCTGTTGTAAGAGACTCTTCTTCAATGCGTTTGTAGGCTCAACAGACCTGGCCGTGAACTTTGCACTTATCTCATTGAACTATGAGATAAGTGCCTTTGATAAAGCCCTGAGATCGGCTCTGGTGGCAAACTCCATGGTCGATGATGAAGCAGGTGGTGGCACGGAGGTGGAGGTGGATGCAGATGGTGAAATGGGAAGGTTGCCTATTATTTTCCTTACCTCTGCAGTGAAGGAGGTAAAGGCTTCATCAAAGGATGGAGCTGTAGAGGGGGGTGGAGGAGGGGTTGGTTGAGGTATTTGGGCTAAGATGGTGGCTGGGAGTGAGGTAAGGGTATTTTGGATGGTGGCCATTTGGGAGGAGAGGGAGGCTAAGGTTTCTACGATGGATGATGTTGGGGGTGGGGTAAGTTGATGCATTTGGGAAAGTATGGTGGCTTGTAGGTTGTCGATGCTTTGGGACATAGTGTTTATTTGGGTGGTGATGGAGGCTATGGTCTCATCGGTCGCAGTTGCCTGGGCCTTGAGGGTGGTGATGGAATTCATCATTAGTTGGTTTCGTTGGGTGGCAAAGGTGGATGTGGTGTTATGGTGTTGGGTTATGGTTTTTTGTAACATTTGGAGTCGGGTGGTGTTTTCTTGGTTTGGGTGTCGAGGGTAGCAAAGGATTGTCGAATGGGGGTAAGATCGATGGATGGGGGGTTGTCGACAATCCCTTGGATGATAAGTTTTAATTCTTCCAAGGACCGCTGAATCGAGTCGACAAAGGCTTGGAACTCAGCTAGCCACAGGGGTAACCCCTATAGCAATGGATGTTGCAGGTTGTGCCTTAGCTCAAGAGGCGCCCTCAATGCCTTGTGAGAATGTAGGCATTGAAGGACTTCCACCAAGTCCTCGATAGCCCTCTAGTGAGGAGCTATCTCTTGTTGTTGCGACATCTTCTTCTTCTTCTTTTAGGCTTCAGAGACCGGATAAGAGAAATAAGTGTGTTTCCCCTTCGCTAGATCAAGTATCAAAGGGGGTGCTTGAATGTGATATCGCTCTGAACGATCTTGTGGATTATCAATGCTAGAAGCAACACATGCTTCTAGGTGTGTGGAGGGTGGTGACGAGCCATGAGGTGATGTGGCTCTTATGTCTTCATCGCCTCTCTATTGGGAGAGGGGCGATGGAACGTGTGGTTTCTCGGCTACATCATGTCCAGAGGCCCGAAGAGTGGCCTCTAGATGGCTGGCTGGGATGGGGATTGGACTAGGTCGTCCTTGTTCAATACCCCTTTGGGAAGAGGGGATGGGAATTGTATGTGAAGGGCCGGGGGATGTACGAGGAGTGTCATCATCATCATCATCTTCATCATCCGATGAAGACGACTCATGTGCTCCCTCGTTGTTTTCAGGGGACAGTTCTAAGTGCTCTGAGGTAGCTGCCCTCGGTTCAGGGGACAGTAGAGAGCGTTCATACTTCTGTCTTATCTCAGATGTCTATGGTATGACGATAAGCATGGTCCTTGATACAGTTCTCTCTATGGTGTAGCGTTCCTTGGAGATCGTTGGGCGATGGACGTTCATCAGGAACTGTGGAGTGTACGGTTTATCGGCCGGTAGACCGTGTCTCCTCATCGCGTCCCTTATGAAGAGAGTGAGAAATCGAGGGAAGAGAACAGAAGTCAATGGCTTTCCTGCTGCTTTGAGTTTGCATTTTTTGATTACCGCTGCATGGATCTTATTGTAGATAAGAAAGGCATAGTCCAGCGGTAGATTGTAGAAGAGCCCATACATTATCGTCATAATGTTGATGTTGCCCTGATCCGTCGACCCTAGTTTGCAGGTGAGAGCTCTGTTCAATATGAAAAAGAACATATTCCACATTGGTGGAAAGAACTACCTCTTGAAGTCGGAGGCGTTGCGTAGGTCATGATTGTAACCTAGAATTTTGATGAAGCGGAGGATGTCTGAACTTGTGGGTGGCTGAGCGTAGATGTGGAGTTCTTGGCAGGTGGGAATGCAAAGGACTTTGGAGACCTTTGCTCGGGAGATTTTAACCGAGCACACCATGTCATTTGGGGCATCTATGTCCCCCATGATTCCACGGTTCTCGGGGATAAATTCATATGACTGCCAATACTGTTAGACGTACTTGAGTGTTACGCCATTGTCGGTTAAGGTCAAGGCGGGTTGGAGGATGCAGTTTTGGAAAAACTCAATCATTATGGCAAACCTATCTTCAAACAGGTTGGTTCGCAGATCTATTGCATTGTTGTTTGGCTTGATTGGGAGGTAGACAAGTGCACCGTGCACGACTGTCTGCTCCGGTTGACTGCACGTGATTGTCGTTGTTGTTCGATTTATGAGAGGCGGAAGAAGCCGTTGCTAGAAGAGTTGCAGGTTTTGCTATTTGCTGTTCGTCTTTAGACTTTGTAGGTTTAGGAAGCGTAAAGAAGAAATGGTTGGAGAAGAAGGGTATTTGTAGGTGGAGAATGGGAAACGGTTTTGAAGAAATATTATATTAAAAGGGTGATGAATATGGTGGGAGACATTTGGCAAAAAGGTGATTTGCTAGGGATCGTGTGCCGTCTTGACTATACCATGTCATTAATGTTGGAGGACACGTGTCATTATAGGGAGGGTGGATGGGTAATGTGAAAGGGTTTATAGGGAACAGGCTGTTGGAATGGCAGGCGTGTGTAAGATGACGTTTGGATTATTTGGGATAATTTAAATAATTATCGCAAATAATATCTCTTGAATATCAATCCAAAAAAAAATTATATTTAAAAATTCCATCTAATTGTAAGATAAATACTAATTACGAAGTTTTGGTCTTCTAAAAACCCATGTTGTATAGTTTTTAGTCACAAAAGCTGCAATTTTGTATAAACTTTAAAAAGTTTTCAATTAAAGATGGGTTTTTGGATTAGAATAAATTTTTCATGGAACTAGAGGCGCTCTGGTTGGTCATGACTCTTTGGATGGGGAACTAGAGGTCTCTGGTTGAGAATGATGAACAAGTTTATCGATGAAATGTTGGGTTGTATGAATAATGAGCCTTGGATAGACAAACCAGAGGCTCTGGTTAAGCATGGACAACCCTTTATGCAGGACCAGAGGGGCTTTGGTTGAATGCAAAAGATTTATTCCTCATTTATATAGCATTTTTGGTGTCCAGAGGCTTTGGATAGTAGAACTAGAGGCTCTGGGATGGAAAATGCATATTTATGCAATGAAAATTCTTTATGATGAATGAAAAGCTCCCCCTCAAATGATGCATGGGGATGAGATTTGTGTTTAAAACTCCCCCTTGAAACAATAAGGAGATTGATTTTGATGACCAGAGGCTCTTGTCTATACAACCAGAGGCTCTGTTTGTGAATGATGATGAAAACTTATATGGAATGTGGTTAAGTATGTGAATGGATATGAAAATGAATGGGTCTTTGAGACCAGAAGGCTCTGGTTCCAAAGACAACAAATCCAGAGGCTCTGGTCTATAGAACCAGAGGCTCTGGTTGCAAAGGCGATGCAAAGAGATATGAATTTTTTGGTTAAGTGCATGTAAGGGTGTGTGAAATGGATGGGCCTTTGAGACCAGAGGACTCTGGTTCAAAAGACTTTGAATCTAGAGGCTGTGGTTTACCGGCTACTTGTTTTATAGCTTTAATTTGAGCTGCAAACCCCACTCTGGAAACATAGATACCCACATTAATAGCGGGTTAGGTGACTTCGCTAAGTCGATTCTTAGAAAATCTCTAATTATTTTAGAACCAGATGCTCTGGTTGAGAAAAGGGGACTTAGTGACAAAGTTCACAAAGTATTGGCTTTGGACCAGAAAGCTCTTGTTCCAAAGGTGATGAAATATGACTTGGGTACATGCATGAATGAATGTGGAAGTCCAAGTTTGAGACCAAAGAGGCTTTGGTCTCAAAGAATTGGAATCCAGAGGCTTTGGTCTATACAACTAGAGGCTCTGGTTTGGAAAGGAGTACTTGGTGAAAATACCAAGTATTTGCTTTGACCAGAGGTCTCTGGTTCCAAAGGCGATGAAAACTTTTAGCCAAAATTTAAGCAAGTGTTTCTAAATGGCCAAAGGCTCTGGTTTATAGTACTTGGTGTTTATGGCTATTATGATATTTATCACTTATAGGCATTACCATGAGATATTGAGGATCTCTGGTTTCAAACTAATGATTGCCTCTAAGTGGTGAGATTCAGCATACCCATCTTGCTGACTAGAAATAAAAATATGTTCTCATCAAGAGCTTTTATGAAAATGTCAGCAAGTTGAATCTCAGTGGGGACAAAGTACATCTCTATATTACCTTTTTCAACATTGTCTTTCATAAAGTGGTACCTTACATCGATGTGCTTGGTCTTGGAATGCTACACAGGATTTGCAGGATTTGCACAGAGGATTGATATTTGTTCATATTGAAAGCCATAGTTCTTAAGATGAGTCTTCATCCAGAGAACTTGTGAACAACAACTAGCAGCAGCAACATATTCTGCTTCTGCTGTAGAGGTTGAGACACAATTCTGTTTTCTGGATGTCCAACTTACCAGCTTGACCCCCAAGAGTTGACAGCTTCCAGACGTACTCTTTCTATCAAGCTTGCAACCTGCATGATCTGCATCTGTATAGGCTATTAGATCATAGCCAGAGTTCTTAGGATACCAAAGACCCAATGAAGGGGTTCCCTTAAGGTATCTAAAGATCCTCTTGACCGTAGAGAGATGAGATTCTTTAGGATTGGATTGATACATTGCACAAAGACATGTAGCAAACATAATATCTGGTCTACTAGAAGTAATATACAAGAGTGATCCAATCATGCCTCTGTAGGTTGTTACATCTACAGGTTTGCCTGATGGATCAACAAATAACTTTGCTCCTGTAGCCATAGGTGTTCTCATCGATGATGAATTTAAGAGAGAGTATTTCTTCAGAAGGTCAGTCACATATTTGGACTGATTGATGAAGATCCCTTCTGAAGTTTGTTTTATTTGAAGACCAAGGAAGAAATTGAGTTCTCCCATCTTACTCATCTCAAATTTACTTTTCATCAGCTCTGAGAATTTTTCGCAATGTTTTGCATTTGTAGAACCAAATATGATGTCGTCCCCATATATTTGCACAAGTAGTATGTCACATTTATGCTTCTTGAGAAAGAGGGTTGTATCGATTGTACCTTTTTCGAATCCATTGTTGATGAGAATGGTGGATAAAGTTTCATACAAGGCCCTGGGTGCTTGTTTCAGCCCATAGAGAGCTTTCCAGAAAGTGGACATACTATGGATGTTTTGGATCTTCAAACCCAGGGGGTTGCTGCACATATACTTCTTCTTAAAGTTTGCCGTTGAGGAAGGCAGACTTGACATCCATCTGATAGACCTTAAAGCCTTTGTGAGCTACATAGGCCAGTAATATCCTGATGGCTTCAAGTCTCGCGACGGGAGCAAATGTCTCATCGTAGTCAATCTCTTCTTCCTTACAGTAGCCCTTGGCAACAAGCCTGGCCTTGTTCCTTATTACTATGCCATCTTCGTTCTTCTTATTCCTGAAGACCTATTTGGTTCCTATGGCGGTCTTCCCTTTGGGTAGAGGCATGAGGGACCATACTTTGTTTCTCTCAAACTAGAGTAGTTCTTATTGCAATGCGTCTATCCAGTTTGGATCTTGTATGGCTTCAGAAATATTCTTTGGTTCAATCATGCTTAGGAAGTTGGCGAAGAGGCATTCAATAGCTGTTGTGGATCTCGTCCTGACACCAGATATTGGATCACCAATGACTTGGTGATGTGGGTGATCTTTTGTCCATTTGGTGTTTGATTAGGGTTCTGGAGAAACAGGATGCAGTTCTTCATCGACCTATGGAACTGCTTGCTCCTCCTCGAAGAGATCATCCCTAGAGTGAGGCACTCTAGGTTCTTGTTCTTGATCTGAAGACACAAAAGAAGTAGAAGGTGAAGTAACATGAGTTTCAGTAAGAGTAGTACCTTTAGTATTGGAGACTTCATATTCTTCATTGGTTCTGGAAGTGGGTTTTGCAGTTGGAGCATGTCCAGAAACTACTTCTTCTTCGAAGATGTCTTCAAATAATTGAGCTAACTCTGATTCATTGGGTTTGCCAAGTGATGAATCAGAGGCTCTTTGTTGAAGTCCGAGTCCTGAACTATTGTGTATAAAAGTCATTGGTGTGGAGTCATCAATGGACACATTGATGCTTTCTATGCCAATCTTTGTCCTTTTGATGTAGATTTTGTAGGCTTTTGTGGTTTGAGAATATCCTAGAAAGATCCCTTTATCTGCCTTTTTGTCGAACTTGCCAAGATATTCCCTATCATTGAGTACAAAATATTTGCACCCAAAGACATGGAAATACTTGACATTTGCTCTTATTTGATTGATGAGCTCATAGGGTGTCTTCTGGTGCCTCCTGTTGATGATGGATCGATTTTGGGTGAAGCAGACAGTAGAAATAGCTTCAGCCCAGAAGGTGATGGGTAATTTCGATTAAGCAAGCATGATCCCTGCTGCTTCCACGAGAGTTCTGTTCCTTTGCTCCACCACTCCATTCTGTTGTGGAGTTCTGGCTGCTGAAAAGTTTTGTGAAATGCCTTCAATGATGAGGTATTCGTCGATTATGGCATTTTTGAATTCAGTTCCATTGTCGCTTCTAACTTTTATAAGTTTTCCTTGTATAAGGACTTGGAGCCTTTTCATCACCCCAATGAGTAGATCAGGAACATCTAATTTCTTCTTTACAAACTCAACCCAGGTGTATCTGGAGTACTCATCAACTAGTACCAATATGTACTTCTTTCCAGAGAGGCTTTGTGTAGATATGGGCCTATAGAGATCTATATGGATCATATCACAACCCACAATTTCCATATACAGATAATCCATATACATATACTCAAAAAAATAGTATTGTTACAAAACACAGACTAACAAAAACTTTCTTTAATACCTTTATTAGTAAACAATTGTCATCAACACTAAACTTTTCCCTTTCCTTTATCCTGCGAGATATGATGACCTACAAAACCGGTTAGTCCAACAACTGAGCGTTAGACTTAAAAGGTCTAGTGAGTGTATATAACTCATACCAATAACATACTTTCTAAACTAGCAGTTTTAGAATCAAACATGTACATCACAAACATTTTATCTATATCTATCACATATCTTTTCATCTTTCTCGCGTTTACACCATCATTTCATCTCTCTCGCGGTTACACCGCCATTTCATCTCTCTCGCGGTTACACCGCCATTTCATCTCTCTCGTGGAATGAAACCTTAATCAATTTTAGCCGGATAAGAAATCCGGTCATCACTGTCTGGATATCAAGTCCGAACAAAGACTTAGAACAAAATGTGATAATCCGGATACGACTTGAGCGGTTTAAGGCTATATCGGACAACATATAAGCGGTTTAGCTCTAAACCGGATAACACTTTGGCGGTTTAAGGCTTACACCGGTTAACCCTTGGGCGATTTAAGATGATATCCGGACAACACTCAACCGGTTTAGATGAAATCCGGTTGCCTTTTTGTCGGTTTAAAACAAATCCGGGCACCCCTTGTCCGGTTTAGGTAAAACCTCGGACACCACCTGTCCGGTTTAGGTAAAACCCCGGACACCACCTGTCCGGTTTAGGTAGATTCGCACAAACAATATATATAAGAATCATAATAAGTCAATTCCATAAGCAATTAAAATTGCTATACCAACAATTGATACTTCAAGACATTAAAACACTCACCTTGGAATGTTGATCGGATTAAGCCTGCGATTTACCTTCAATCTTTACTCTCAATGTTCACAGAAAACTTTCTAAAAAGAAGAAGCAACTTTCCTTTTTGCATACACTTGCTATTTATAGCAAGTGTATGGCCGCTTTTCAACAAAAGTCGGCTATACTCAACATCAACACCCACACACACACACACACATCATGTTTAATTTAGAAATCAAGATTTTATAAAATAAAATCTTAAATTCTTAAAATACTCCAGCCGAATATTACAATATTCCCTCCTTAGAAAAATTCCGTCTCGGAATTTCATTGAGCAAAAAGGTAGGGATATTTCATTCGCATTTATGTCTCCGATTCCCAGGTGGCGTCTGATCCTTTATGATAACGCCACTGAACCTTAACTAACCCAATTTCTTTATTCCGTAACTTCTTTACTTTGAAATCGGTAATCAATTCAGGGGTTTCTTCAAAGCACAACCTTTCATCCACCTTAATTTCAGGTAACGATACTGACACATCTGGACTTATTAGACACTTCCTTAAATTTGACACATGGAACGTGTCATGAATTCCACTTAACTCCAAATGTAAGCCACCTCCCCAACCCTTCCAATAATAGGGAATGGTCCAACATATCTTGGACTTAACTTCCCTATTTTTCCAAAACGTACCATTCCTTTCCAAGGTGATACCTTTAAAATCACCCTATCACCCACTTGAAACTCAATCGACTTCCGACGTTTATTTGCATAACTCTTTTGTCTATCCAGTACGGCTTTCATCCGTTCCCATATTTCTCCAATTTTATCTGCAGTTTGTTGAACTAACTCAGGTCCAGCCAACTGTTTTTCACCTATTTCATTCCAACACAAAGGTGTTCGACATTTACGTCCATACATAACCTCGAAAGGTGCTGCCTGAATACTCGAATGGTAACTATTGTTGTACGCAAATTCCACCAAATCCAAATGACTATCCCATGATCATCCAAAATCAATTACACATGCTCTAATCATATCTTCTAAAGTTTGGATAGTTCGTTCACTCTGCCCATCAGTCTGAGGGTGATAAGTTGTACTTAGCTTAATTTGCGAACCCATTTCTCTTTGGAAGCTCTTCCAAAATATAGAAGTGAACCGACTATCTCTATCCGAAACAATTGATAGAGGAACACCATGACGTGTTACTATCTCATCAAGATAGGGTTTAGCTAATCTTTCCATTGAATATGACTCTTTCATAGGTAAGAAGTGTGCAGATTTGGATAACCAATCTACTATCACCCATATAGCATCATAATCTTTTGATGTTCTCGGCAATTTGGTTATGAAATCCATAGTGATATGATCCCACTTCCACACTGGAATTTCTAAAGATTGTAATTTACCATAAGGGCATTGGTGTTCAATCTTTACCTGAAGACATGTTAGGCATTGCTCAACATGCTTAGCTATATCCTTCTTCATACCTTGCCACCAATAGTGTTGTTTCAAATCTTGATACATTTTATTTGTACCTGGATGAATTGCAAAACGTGACTTATGAGCCTCACCTAAAATACGTTTTCTGAGATCACCATAGCATGGTACCTAAATTCTATTCTGGAATTTCCAGAATTCTCTGTCATTTTTCACCAAATCAGATATTAATCCACCCAATCTTTCCTGTTTGATCTTATCCTTCTTCATTGCCTCATGTTGAAATTTTCGTAACTCTTCTTGAATACTGGGTAATAACTCAACTCGTAAAGCTAGAGCTTTGATAGTTCCACTTTTCTCTTGTCGACTTAACGCATCGGCCACTACATTTGCCTTTCCTGGATGATACAAAATTTCACAATCATAATCACTTACCAATTCCAAACATCTTCTCTGACGCATATTCAGATCCTTCTGATGGAACAGATGTTGCAAGCTCTTATGATCTGTGAAGATTTGGCATTTCGTTCYATAKAAATAATGTCTCCATATCTTCAAAGCAAACACTAATGCCGCCAATTCCATATTGTGAGTAGGATACTGCCTTTCATGATATTTTAACTGTCTAGAAGCATAAGCTATTACCTTTCCATGTTGCATTAGTACACAACCCAAACCCATCTTTGACGCGTCACTATAAACTACAAAGTCTCCCATTCCATCTGGTAAAGATAGAATTGGTGCATTGCATAACTTATCCTTCAATATCTGAAAAGCCTGAGCTTGTGCTTCATCCCACTCATATTTCACATTCTTCTTGGTTAGATTCGTTAATAGAGTAGCTATACGAGAGAAATCCTGTATAAACTTACGATAATACTCAGCCAATCCAAGAAAACTTCTGACTTCAGTTGGAGTCTTTGGAGCTTCCCATTTTTCAATATCTTCAATCTTGAGTGGATCTACTTTAATCCCTTCTTTTGAGATAACATGCCCTAAAAACTGAACTTCTCGCAGCCAAAATTCACACTTTGACATGACATCTTGGCATACAATTTCTCTTGTTTCAACAATTCCAGAAGTAATCTCAAATGATGAGCATGCTCTTCTTCCGACCGATAATATATTAGAATATCATCAATGAAGACGATCACAAATTTATCGAGATAGGGACGACACACCTTATTCATCATGTCCATAAATGCTGCAGGTGCATTTGTGAGTCCGAACGGCATAACTAGAAATTCATAATGACTATAACGTGTACGGAATGCCGTTTTCGATATATCTTTATTCCGAATCTTCAATTGATGATAACCGGATCGTAAATCAATCTTTGAAAAATAAGTAGCCCCAACCAATTGATCAAACAAATCATCAATTCTTGGGAGAGGATACTTATTTTTGATTGTCAATTTATTCAACTATCGGTAATCAATGCACATCCTCATTGATCCATCCTTCTTTTTCACAAAAAGCACCGGCGCACCCCACGGGGAAATACTTGGTTGGATAAAACCTTTATCCAACAATTCTTTGAATTGCGACATTAACTCCTTTAACTCAGAAGGAGCTAATCTATATGGTGCACGTGCAACAGGTGYTGCTCCARGAAKTAATTCGATCTGAAATTCTATCATTCGGTCTGGAGGTAGACTTATCAAATCTTCTGGAAATACCTCAAGAAATTCCCTTACGACTGGGATATCCTCCATCTTTCTCTTCTCTTTCTTCATATCTATAACATATGCAAGAAAACTAACACATCCCTTCTGTACATACTTCCTAGCCTTTAGAATTGAAATTAGGCTAGAGTAACGATACCGCCGATCTCCATAAATCACAAATTTTCCTTTTTCGGGTAAGTCTATAAGAATCATCTTTTCATTACATACTATGTTGGCTTGGTTTTCAGTTAACCAATCCATGCCTATAATTATATCAAATTTCCTTAAAGGCAAAGGAAATAACTGTATAGGCACCTCACATCCTTCTATACTTATGAAACACTCATCTATTCTTTACTTAATCAAAACTTCACTATCATTTGCTGTTTCCACAATTTGATCCTCACTCAATGCTTTAGATTCTAAATGTGCGCAGTTAACAAATGATGGTGACACAAAAGAACGATTTGCACCCGAATCAAATAAAACTTTGGCACATACTGAATTAACGAGGAATGTACCTGTTACGACTTTAGGGTGCTCTTCCGCCTCACCTCTTGTCATCTGAAAGGCTCTCCCTCTCGCAGACTTCCCACGTCTTATTTCTCCTCTACCACTTGCATTAACACGATTATCCATTTGTCCATGACTTGTTGGCACATAACCAGATCCTCGGCCCCCAGAATATCTAGATCCCCAACTTCCAACAAAACCAGACCCACGACCTTTAGCTTGCGGGCAATCGGCATTTACATGTTGAGATGAATTACAAGTAAAACACCTCCGTGTCATCTGACAATCTCGAGCTATATGTTCTGGTTCCTGACATTTAAAACATACTCGAGATTCTGTATTGCAATTTCCTTGATGTATTTTATGACACCGGTTACATGCTTTATTCGCAAACCTTAAAATTGGTCGATTCAAATTTTCTATAAACCTCGGTTTACGGAAATCAGTTATTGCAGCTTCTCCCTTTCTTTTCTCTCCAACCTTTTCTTGTGGCTGTCGGTTAATGTCTTGTTCCAGTATTTCAGCAGCATCAACTGCCGCCTGAAATGTTGTCGGATTCCTGGATATTACATATTTCTGAAGATTCGACTCCAAACCCCAAATATTCTTCCTCACTCTACTGTTTTCGGATATAATATAAGCTTCAGCGAACCAGGATTGTTCCATAAAGACTTCTGTATACTGACGAACTGACATGTCTCCTTGTTCTAGACGAAGGAAATCATCTTCCAACTTTCGTATTGCAGCTTCAGGACAATACTGCATTTTAAACTTAACCACAAATTCTTCCCACAGCATGGTTTTCAGAATATTCGAATCTGAACTGGACAGAACTTCCCACCAGTACAAAGCACTTGATCTTAAACGAGATACAACAAACATGACTTTGTCCTCTTCAGCACTTTTACTGATTTGAAGACTCAGTTCTATTTCGTTAAGCCAACACATAGCTTTAACAGGATCACGCTCACCAGAAAACTTAGGAGGTTTACAAGCAAGAAACATTTTAATATCTCCTCCTTTTTGTACTGAGAACGAAGTAAGGGGTACTGATGTACCAGTTACCGGTGTACTAGCTCCGGCTTCATCCTGATAATCAGAATTTCTTACCACTTTTGGATTATTTTGGGTTGTACGCCCCAACAAATTTACCAAACTTTCTTGGAACTTTCCCAACTCTGCTGCCAACATTTCTTGGGTAATAAATTCGGGATGAGGAACATTGTGTCCATCCCTTGCCCTTCCTCTTCCATGACCAGACATTGAAGTTTCTTGAGCCGACAGTTCCTGTTCTTGTCTAGTACCTTTACCTCTTCCTCGACCCCTGCTACGACTTCGCGTTTCTATTGTCATCACGTTTTCCGGGTTCTCTCATTGTGTTACGTTTTCTTCTTCCCCGACTTCTTCCATAACCAGTAGAGGTTCTTTCTGATTGATTGGGATTATCTGCCATTTCTTAGTGTATAACTCTTTCTGTCATATTTAAACACATGATTATTTTCATAATCAAAACATAATAACACATTCATTCTCAAGTCTATCCATAACTCAGATTATATCAATCATATATAATCTATCTTTCTCATAATAGGTTCAGCTATAACATATTCCCCATGTTCATAGACCCAGTGAAATCTATTATCATAACTTTCGTACCTCTAGTTTAAGTCTAAATATTTCACAAATACCCAGATCCCTTAAACTAAGGCTCTGATACCAACTATCACAACCCACAATTTCCATATACAGATAATCCACATACATATACTCATAAAACTAAAAAAAATAGTATTGTTACAAAACACAGACTAACAAAAACTTTCTTTAATACTTTTATTAGTAAACAATTGTCATCGACACTAAACTTTTCCCTTTGCTTTATCCTGCGAGATATGATGACCTGCAAAACCGGTTAGTCCAACAACTGAGTGTTAGACCTAAAAGGTCTAGTGAGTGTATATAACTCATACCAATAACATACATTCTAAACTAGCAGTTTTAGAATCCAACATGCATATCACAAACATTTTATCTATATCTATCACATATCTTTTCATCTTTCTCGCGATTACACCGTCATTTCATCTCTCTCGCGGTTACACCGCCATTTCATCTCTATCGCGGTTACACCGCCATTTCATCTCTCTCGCGGAATGTAACCTTAATCAATTTTAGCCGGATAAGAAATCTGGTCCTCACTGTCCGGATATCAAGTCCGAACAAAGACTTAGAACAAAATGTGATAATCCGGACACGACTTGAGCAGTTTAAGGCTATATCGGACATTTCATCTCTCTCGCGGAATGTAACCATTTCATCTCTCTCGCGGAATGTAACCTTAATCAATTTTAGCCGGATAAGAAATCCGGTCATCACTGTCCGGATATCAAGTCCGAACAAAGACTTAGAACAAAATGTGATAATCCGGACACGACTTGAGCAGTTTAAGGCTATATCGGACAACATATAAGTGGTTTAGCTCTAAATCGGATAACACTTGGGCGGTTTAAGGCTTACACCGGTTAACCCTTGGGCGATTTAAGATGATATCCGGACAACACTCAACTAGTTTAGATGAAATCTGGTTGCCTTTTTGTCGGTTTAAAACAAATCCGGACACCCCTTGTCCGGTTTAGGTAGAACCCCGGACACTACCTGTTCGGTTTAGGTAGAACCCCGGACACCACCTGTCCGGTTTAGGTAGAACCCCGGACACCACCTGTCCGGTTTAGGTAGATTCGTACAAACAATATATATAATAATCATAATAAGTCAATTCCATAAGTAATTAAAATTCTTATACCAACAATTGATACTTCAAGACATTAAAACACTCACCTTAGAATGTTGATCGGATTAAGCCTGCGATTTACCTTCAATCTTTACTCTCAATGTTCACAGAAAACTTTCTAAAAAGAAGAAGAAGCTTTCCTTTTAACATACACTTGCTATTTATAGCAAGTGTATGGCCACTTTTCAACAAAAGTTGGCTATACTCAACATCAACACCCACACACACACACACATCATGCTTAATTTAGAAATCAAGATTTTATAAAATAAAATATTAAATTCTTAAAATACTCCAGCCGAATATTACAGATCATGTCCAAGGCCTTGGTGTAGGAGGTTTCTGACTTAGTTTTATGAGAAGCCCGTTTTAGCTTTCCCATCTCGCAAGTTAAGCACAGATGATCTTTTTTGAAATTTATATCCAAAATCCCTTTGACCAGCTTCTATTTGGCTAGCTTCCTTAGAACATCAAAGTTGAGATGTGAGAACTTTTGATGCCATAGCCAATTTTCATCGCTCTTATAGGATACATGGCAGAGGGTGTCTTGTCCCATAGAGGATTGAAAGTCCAGTAGATAGAGATTTCCTTCTCTCTTTGCATTGGTGATGGTTTGGTCGGGCTGTGTTTCTATGATGCAAAAACCCTTGCGGAATCCGACTTCAAGACCCTTGTCGCAGAACTGGCTTATGCTTACTAAGTTGTGCTTCAAGCCTTCAACATAAGCCACTTTCCTGATGGAGATGTTTCCTTTTACAAGAGTGCCATATCCCTTGTTGGTACCCTTGCTGTTGTCTCCAAAAGTGACAGAGCCTCCAAATTTCTCGATGAAGGAGGATAGCTGACTTTTGTCACCAGTCATGTGCCTGGAGCAACCTGAATCCATATACCATGGTTGCACATGTTCGTCCTGCAAGACAAATTAAGGGGTTTTAGGTACCCATTTCGTAATGGGTCCACATTTGTTAGTGGGAGACACCTCTCTCTTTTCATCACCCTTAGCCTTTGTAGGCTTGGGTTTGTTTGCATTTCCCTTGGTTTTAACTTTATAGCGATAAACATGTTTGGAGAATATGCAGCGATGCGTCAATATATGGTTCCTCAGGTTTTGTAAAAGAGCTAAACATTGACAATCATGATTCTTTTGGATATGAATGTCTAACTTTCTTTTTATTCGATAAAACAGAAGAAGTAAATGCAGGGGATGAAAATCATGTCCTAGCATCGGTTGTTTTTACAAACTTCCGATCTAGTTCAGATTTTTTATTTGTGGAGGTCTTGGTTTTTACTTCTTTACTCCTGAGGAAGGACTACTTTTCTTCAGCTGAATGAGAGGAGAACTGTTGGTTAGATTTCTCAGAGGCAGGCCACTTCTGTTTTTGCTCACGAGTAAACTTAATGAACTTAGAAGATGTACTAGGGCCTTGTGAGTTATCGTTAGCAGATTTGATATTGCTCAGCTTTCCCTTTCCTTTGTCTGAAGATTTCATCGATGATGGAACATCATGTTTCATTGAGGGTTTGAAGTTTTGAGGCTTCTTATCCTCAATGATCTTTGATGATTCACAAACTATCTCTTCTTTAGATTCAGAATCAAGAAAGTCTCTCGCTGATTTCTTGAAATCAAATTTATCATGGATGTTTGTGGGAGGTGTGGGTTCAGAGGTTGATGCTTCAGAGTAATCTGTTGGGGGTTCCATCGTTTATGACTTAGACGAACTTCCAATGTTACTTCGATGGTTCATCAATTCATCAGCTGACGATTCCTTACTTGGATTCTTCTTTTCATCAACAGTACTTGCTGATGAAGTGGGATTGACAACCAGAACTCTGATTTAACCATAGGTTTTCCATCGGTCTCTGATTTGGAGGCGTAGTTCCTTTCATCAGAATTCTTACATGTACTGCTCTCGTACACCACGTTTTCAAAATCCTGTCTTAAAACGACAATTTTTCCATCGACTTTAACTCTTTTAAAATTAGCTTTTGGTTTTGGGAAAAAGTCGGGTTTTTGAATGCATCCAAGTTTGAAAGTGGATTCAAGGGTGGATTTCTTTGTTTCTATGAAGGAGTCCAATTCATTGAATCCAATCCCTTGAGTGTCTGTTTGACCGTTTAATTTTTTGTATACATTTTGGGCATCCCTGTATTTCTTCATCAGAAGTTCATTGGTTTGAAGCTTATGGTGAAGAACCTACCTTTCCTTTTGAAAGAAATATTTGAGAGCTACTGAGTTAAGTCTCTATGCCTCAGATTCATTTAAGGCCTTAGCTTTCTTTTCTAAGTCTTTGGTTATTCGTTTGTTTAATTCCAGAAGTTTTTCTTCCTTTGGTTTTTTTAGAGTGGCGATGCGAGTCTTTTCCTTGACGAGTTTGGCTTTTTTTTCGGTTAGAAGATCAATCTCTCTTTTATAGAAACTGACTTCTTTTTCTGCTTTAAGTCTTTCAAATTTTTCAAAATTTAAATTTTGTTTTAGTTTCAAGAAGTGCTCTGAAAGCTTTATTACCTTTAACTCTAGATCAGATGGAGCAGAGTTGGTTTCATTGAAAGTAGACTCACATACCTAATCATCATAGTCAGAGGCAGATTCTGCATTGGATGTGGCCATCAGACAGATGAATGCTTTATCTTCTTCATCGGATGAAGAATCAGACACCCAATTTTCTTTTTCAGCCATCAAGCTTCGCTCTCTTGGATTGTATTTATATTTATTCTTGTAGTAATCAGCATACTTTACCAGTCATCCTTTGCATTCTTCGGAAAAATGACCGATTTTCCCGCACCTAAAGCAGCGAAGGTCATTTTTCCTTCCGTCTCGGTCTTCTTTCTTCTCCTCTCTTCTATCTTCTCTTCTATCTTCTCTCTCTTCTCTTCCATCTCTTATGTCTTCCCTCTGATAGAATTTCGTTGGCTTTCTTTCATAGGATGGATGGTACTTTTCCCTTTTGAATTCTCTTCGTTCATATGGCCTTTTGTTGAACTTCTTCTAGAACTATTTTGTGATCAAAGCCAGAGATTTAGCAAAGCCTTTGATATCATCATCTGATTCGGATATGTTGTCGTCAGATTCTAATTCTGCTACCAGTGCTTTCTTTCCTTTCTTCTCGTGGTCTCTGGTGAAGGTCCTTGAAACATCCTTTTCTTCAGCAGCAAGAGCAAGGGGTCCACCGATGGACACTTTTTTCTTCATGATATCGTTCTCTTGTTTAGCAAGCGTTCCATATACGTCATGAAGGAACCAGCCGTTTAAGTCCTGATTTGCTTGAAGGGACATCGACAGCTGTCTACATTCATCGTCGAGACTTTTAAGGAACAAAATATTATTTTCTTCCTTCGTCCTGGAGATATCGTTTCGATGACATTGATTAATCAATGTGTTGAAACGATCGTATGTCTCCTGAATCGATTCATCAGGAAGAGCCTTGAAGTTGGTGTATTCGTTGAGACATTGGGCTCTACGATTCTTCTTCGTTTTTGCTCCTCCTTCCAATTGGCTTGCCAGCTCATCCCATAGTTCCTTTGCCGTGGAACATGCATCAAGGGATTGGAAGATTTCATTGGGAATGGCCATGATGATTAGTCTTTTGGCCTTCTTGTCAGTCTCCACGCGCTCTATATCGTCTTCATCCCAATTCTTCTCATCCTTGGGCATGTTATAGGAATTTCTGTTGTGGTATTTGTTCATGGGACTCTTGGAACAAGAGTTTGTGGAATGTAGGGACCCTCCATGACAGATCGCAGAAGATTTCTCTCCATCCCTTGCAGAAAGTTTACCATCCGTATCCTCCATTGTGGATACTCTTCTCTTTGAAGAGTTGGAGGTTTGGTGATGGAACCAATACTGTAAGCAGAATTCTAGTTGACCATTTAAGATTTGGAACAGAAAACTTTATGTTTGTAGAGAAGATATTTTAAAGAATGAAAAGAAAGCGACTTGAGAGACTTTTAATGATCGTTTTGATTGGTGAAACAATCAAAAGGCTCTGATACCAATTGTTGATCCCAGATCTCTCAATAACACTAATAACTAAGTTAAGAGAAACCTAATTATAGTGTTTGGATGAATAAAATGATGAACAATCAAGACCAATTTATGAACATACAAACAATATACTTGAGTGTCAAAGGTTTCACTTTATTTCAGTGATAGTGAAAAAACGTAAAAGAGTCGAAGATTACAATAGGCCTAACCACCTATTTATACTAGTAATCTAGCTAAGAAGATAACTATCTAGTGAGACTATTTAGCTAATCTTCTAAGAAAGGATAAAGCTTACCTAAACAAGGATAATCATCGAAACAAGATAAACTTTATAGAATCCAACTGTTGATTAGTCATCTTCAGTTGTCTTCCATAGGGAGTTAGTTCAACCTTATCTTCATATCTTCATCACATGCCTCTAGTTGAACAAGTGAGGAAAACACCAAGTGTTGATACCCAGAGGGGTTATGAAGATGCATTTTCCATCGCATCTCTGGTCCATTCATCGACTCTCTGGTTATTCTTCAGACTTAGCCATTTTGTCTTGAAGTCTTCCATCGGCCTTCTGGTTCTTCATCACTTGTTTGTCTTCATTACTTCCATACATAAGACTTATGGGGTCTAACAAACATACTCCGCCTATAACCTTCGGAATTGAACATTTCATTCATATTTCATACTCCCCCTTATGATGAAATGAGAATCATTAACATCATATACCAGAATGAATGAAATCTTCAGCAAAAGCCGTCAATTCATAAAATTGTAAGCAAATCTTTTCAAATCCACTTGTATAATCTTTTCAGATTAAGGGAATGGGAAGGTAACAACCAATTTCAACTTATGAAATTGTTTTCAATCTTATAAAAGATTGGTCTGTGAGTATAACAAATATACTCAATACAACGGATGTACTTCATATATGAGACTTTATGAGGCTCATCTCACCAGGTCTTTCATTCAATCATCGATAGCTTAATAATAGCCTATCTATGAATGTTTCGACAAAATAACATATAAAATGCAAAATCTGTGTAGTGTAGAAAGATAAAGCAACATATGCTTCTGTTTAGGCTCAAAAAGATAAATCGTGTGGACTACACAAATTTATCAGACTCAATATGTGATCAAAAAGACTTGTAGGGGGGACATATATCCTTCTTTTTCAATATCAAATTTCTCCGAATGAGAAATTGATAGATTATGAGCTGCGTGCCCCAAGTGTTATTGAAACACTTATCTGTTAAAAAATAAATGTGTAGTTGGTGAAGTTGTGACAAGAATTGGCCTGGGCTTTGCGTTTTCAATATTAGTCTCGAAAAAATTGAGAACTAATAGATTATGTGGTATGCCCGGAATTTACAAGTTTGGAACAAGGTTCTTTTTAATCGTTTGTTCCTAACACAACTCTCATCAATTCTTTTGTCTCACAACAACTATCCCTCTCTTTTTCATTTTAAGCTCTGCACGCAAACCCTTTTTGAGTTTAAGCTCACTTAGATATGGTTGTCCTCTCGGGTAGGTTAGTCGGTTCTATCATTCCATAGAGGCATTTATGTTAAGCACTCAGTCCCTCCTAAATTACAGTATGCTCAGTTGATCACAATGATTGATCAAAATGTTATTGCAAATAAAGCACATTGATCATATAAAAAATTGATCAAGATATTTGGCTTTTCAACACAATGAATGAAGGAGTGATACGCAAAATCAGATTATTCAGTATCTGAGAGAAATGAATGAAGATATGTAAGAACAAGTTTACAAAATTTGATATTCAAAGAATTAACGAAATATATATCAATCAAGGTAAAAAAAATCCGAAAACAACCTTCGATTACAAACAAGTGTATTATCACCGAAAATGAGTTTATATAAGAGACGTGATAATAACAGTTTGAAGAATAGCTAAAACAGGTATTGGAGTTATGATCGATGAGAAATTACACAAGTAAAATCTCAGGAAATACCTGTTCAGAAAATATACTCGTTTTCCCAAAAACAATTCACTTTCCGAAAACCTTTATTCAAAGTTTCTAGGGACCCCCCTAGAAAGTATATTTAAGTAATATTTCGGTTTAGCTCAAAAAAGAATTAAAAAAATGGAAACATTTTTAGCACGGGTCCTAAACTAGGTATTTAGAAACCACAATCAATAAAGCACGGGTCTTGAACTGTGTTGTTCAGAAGCCTCGTTTGGACAGTTTACAAACTCTCCCTGAGTTAGTGCATCATAAGCATGATGTTCTGATCAACGCAGTAATGACACACCAAAAAATCAGATCAAATAGATTTTGGTACCCAAATTAACTTGGGTCCTTCTTTGTTAGTATCAGGTTATGGGATATTATAACTACCAAACCATCTATTTTTATTAGATGTTTTCTTTTTCGTGCTTTTAACAGGATGATTATATACGTAATAAGATCCATACCAATTATTATTATCATACATGTTATTACCTTTCCAATCCTTCTTTATGTTGCTTTGTCATCATCAAATAGGTGGAGATTGTTGATCCATACTCTCTCAGTGATTTGATGGTGATTCTTTTTACCTAGAGAAAAGTACTTAGTTCTGTTTTATTCAGTTTCAGCGATCATCACTGATTCTGCTAAGTGATCGTTGAACATGTATTGTAAATCTCAAGGAACAAGTATTCTTCAAGAAGACAAAACTGTCACACCCCACTAAAGCGGAAACGCGAGGTATGGCAGGTAGAGTCTCATGGCAATAGTGTATAAACAACACAACCATACAATTTAAAACATAATTAAATCAAAA
>NC_037529.1:41289375-41293272 GCF_001531365.2 Cynara cardunculus var. scolymus
CTGGTTCTTCATCACTTATTATTTTTCATTACTTTTTACATTTTGCACTATGGGATCTAACAGATACTGCAACTGAAGCCTCATCTTTTGTTCCTAAACTCACATACTCAAATGAAATTCCTCTACCGACTTCAAATTATTGTTATTTGACTCGGACATGTTCTAAAAAGTCAAGGTATTTCGAATTGTTTGTTGACACGGACAAAGTCAGGGAAAACCTCTGAAATTTTTTCAATATTGAACCACTGCTTTTGGACCCGAACCTGGGTGATCTATCCATGACCAGGATGAAGCGTCAAGGAACATGTACTAGGGCGTATGTGCGACTCGTTCAGATCAACAGAAATACAAGCTATCAATTCTTTTTCTAGATTGGAATCCCTCATCGATGGACAAATGACCATCCAATTCATCAAATTCCTTGTGATCCAGATGCAGGAATCAAGACTCGTCGTGGTCTAGGTAATATATGTCTCTTTGTCAACTTTCTTTCTTTAGTTGAACCCAAGAAAATCAATGATGCTATCTCTGAACCTAGTTGGGTCCTTGCCATGTAAGAGGAGCTCATTATGTTTGATAGAAACAAAGTCTGGTACCTTGTCCCACGTCCATTTAACAAATTAGTGATAGGCACCAAATGGGTTTATTGCAATAAGATGGATGAAGATGGTGTGGTTACCCGTAACAAGGCTCGACTTGTTGCTCAGGGTTATAGACAAGAAGAAGGGATCGACTATGATGAGACCTTCACACCAGTGGCTAGACTTGAAGCAATTTGACTCTTTCTAGACTTCAAAGTCTACCAAATGGATGTAAAGAACGCTTTCCTAAATGGGAAACTTCAAGAGGAAGTTTATGTTGAACAACCACCAGGGTTTCTCGACCCTAAGTATCCTAACCACGTCTATAGGTTGGATAAAGCTCTTTATGGGTTAAAACAGACTCCTCGTGCCTGGTATGATACCCTTTCCTCATTTCTCATCTTTGAGAAATTCTCACGTGGAAAGATTGACCAGACTTTATTTCTTAGGAAAGTTAAGGGTCACATCATTCTAGTCCAAATTTATGTCGATGATATTATATTTGGTTCCACTAATCCCTCTTTGTGTTTTTGGTTCGCTGATCGCATGAAGAAAGAATATCATATGAGTATGATGGGAGAACTAACCTTCTTTTTAGGTCTTCAGATCAAACAATTAGATAAAGGAATCTTTATCAATCAAAGTAAGTATGTTCGTGACATGCTGAAGAAGTTTGATCTATCCAACAGTTTATCTATGAAGACTCCAATGGCTCCTCCACTCTCTCTAAACAAGGATCCAAATGGAAAGCATGTAAACGTTACTGTTTATACAAGAATGATCGGCTCCCTGTAGTATCTAACAGCTAATCGACACGATATCATGTACTCTACATGTTTATGTGCAAGATATCAAGCTGAACCAAAGGAATCCCATTTGATTGTTGTAGAACGCATATTCAGATATCTTAAGAGAACTCCTAACATGGGTCTTTGGTACCCTAAAGGTTCAAGTTTTGACCTAATCGGTTATTCGGATAGTGATTTTGTAGGTTGCAAAATTGATAGGAAAAGCACCACTGGAGGATGTCAGCTTCTAGGTGGAAAGTTGGTAAGCTGGACAAGCAAAAAGCAAAACTCAGTGTCCACATCAACAGTTGAAGCTGAATACGTAGCCGCTGGTAGTTGTTGTGCCCAAATTCTTTGGATGAAAAACCAGCTGGTGGACTACGATCTTCAGTTTTCAAAGGTTCCTTTCTATTGCGATAGCAGTAGTGCTATTACAATTGCAAACAACCCTGTACTTCACTTCAAGACCAAACATATTGAGATCTGATATCATTTTATCAGAGATCATGTTATGAATGGTGATATTGAACTTCACTTTGTTCCAACCGAGTATCAACTCGCTGACCTTTTCACCAAGCCTCTTGATGAGACAAGATTCAACATCTTGATCAGGGAATTGGGGATGTTAAACAATGAAGACTAATCTTCATCTATTAAACATCACTCAGTAAGTGAAATGATTCAGTGCTCTATCTCTGACACTGAACTTTTGAGTAAATATATCTATTCTGTCTAAGGTATGATTACTCTTCTCTTTTCTTCAACTTAAAATCTTCACTGAAGCTTTTCTTCTTCAGTGACTAAAGTTTTAAAAGTTGGTTTCAGTGATCTTTTATCACTGACCATATATATAAGTATATATTTATACTTATTCTCCTAAAAATCAAAAATGATCACTGAATCTTTTTGATCAGTGATTAAAATATTTTTAAATGTCAGTTTCAGTGATTCTCTTATCACTAACACTGATGTCTTAAAACCTTCACTGAAGTCTTTCATCTTCAATGACAAAATGTTTTAAATGGTCTTTTTAGTGTTTAGTTAAACATTGTATGACTCTTCGTTTTCTTAAAAACCCTTCGTTTTTAAAAGAAAATAGTTAATGAACCGACTTAATGACGACATTCTCTATTTACTATGCGCAACGCTTTGAGACGCGCAAAAAGGTATTGTCATTATGATACCTCATTTAATGACATCCAATCATGGATGAGAACGTGCCATTTTTCATCATGGCCCCTTCCCCAACCGTCATCTTTTCCCTCTCTCATATTTCTTCTCTCTCCTCCTACCTATTAATATGAGACCTCTCCTCCACTTCTTTCTTTATGCTTTCAAAAGTCTAAGACGAACCTCTGTAGAATTTTTTCCATAGCAAGAACTCTCTCAAATCTTCAAGAACCTTTCGACCTTTCTCTCTAAATCTCTAAAGGTCAATCCTTCTTTTCTTTATTCTTCTGTTATGAAATAAGTTTAATAATTTCACGAAACTTGTTCTCTTGAAATATTAAATGATAAAGGTTATTTAACCAACTCTTACTTGGTTATAATCTTATTTCTATATACACTTTCTACTTGAAAAACCCTAAATCTTCGTTAAGGATTTTTCAAAAGAAGTTTTTATCATTTCAAAAACTTATCTATATTCTTCTCCCAAAACAATCTTTGTTTTACTAACAACCTGTTTTATCTTATTATTATTGAAAACAGATGGCTGCCAAGAATGTTAACTTTTCTCTTGATGAGGTATCCTTCAAGGCCAACAACCACATTGCCTTGTTGGATATCCCCTCATCCAAAGCGAACTACCAAGAAGCGGCCGACTTTCTCAAACAATCGTTGCTTGGCTTCGCACTCAACCATGAACCCATCATGGTGAAAGAAACTCTCCAATAGTTCTGGTTCACTGCTGAGGTTGTGAAAATCGAGGTCAAGCCTGGAAGACATGTTGAACAGGTCAACTTTAGCTTCAACCACATGGAAGTGAAGTTTGGCGTGAACACCTTGAGGATGGCTCTTCGCCTTCCCAAAGGCCCCTACAACAGCGAACCCACAACGGCCGAGATCATTGAGTGTATCGACGCCATTGGCTATCAATTGCCAATGAAGAAGGACTCAAATGCTCCCATGAAGTCCTTGTCAAAGCTCGAGAAGAACAGGATGTTAGCTGTCTGGCAATACCTATTCTCTCACTTCATCCAGTCAATGGGTTGAAAGACTAGAGGCCAGGACCAGGCCTCCAGGATCGCCTTGACAATAGGCGTATCTGATATTCAGCGTCACGATATAAATTATGTTGCAGTCATTTTCGATGATCTGGTGCTTAAGCTGAACAAGCACCAGCGAGAAAAGGTGGTGCCTTACACCAGGTTTCTTTCGATGGTCTTTGCGAAGATCTTTGGAGATCATTACTCCACGAAAGGTAACCTTCAGGTTTCCAAGCTTGGATCCAGGATTCTGGATCATAAGCTGAGGGACAGTGATGTGGCACTCTCTTCTATTGTGTCCATCACTACCTCTTCTCCTCA
>NC_037529.1:41293307-41339531 GCF_001531365.2 Cynara cardunculus var. scolymus
GAGTCTAGCCCAACCACCAAAACCTCTTCAAAACGACCCTCTCAACCAACTTTTGGTTAACCTCAGAGAGCCAATAAGGCCAAAAAGGGGATAGCCACGTCTCTGGCTGAAGCCTCATGATAGCTTTCATCTATTGAAACAAGCCTTAACCCCGAGGCATCTTTAGCTAACCCTCCTAGCTCTTCAGTGATTCCTCCCATCACTGTCATATCAGTGGCACCTACCCCAACCGCCTTAGTGACCCAAATCACTGAAGGTCTGAATATCAGCGCCGCCACCACTGAACACATTATGTCTTTTCTCAACCATTTTCTCTTCTCCTCCTTCTTTCGTCTTTACACGTGTTGATGATGTATCAGCATCTGTCCTCCCTGAACTGAAACACACACTACTGGACCTGAGGTTGCTCCTCTCGATGCTCTTCATGATACAGATGTCCATCCTCTCGACAACATTTTTGCTCACGCCAGTGACAATCCTTTGGATGTCATTGATGGCCCCTAAGGTATTCCATCTTCCTACCCCTTCATTTCTACTAACCTTGAGCCTTTTATCGCTCACACTTCCTCTCTTGCAGGTCCTTCTTCTACGCATCAGCCAGATGTTGAAGAAGAGGAAGAGGACGGGGGCGAGAAAAAAGTTGGAGAGGATGAAGACATTAATGATGACTCTGATATGGCATCTGAGTTAAAACTCCTCCTCCCAGCTGTTGATTCCGTTCTCTCCAGGATAACTGAAGTTCACCAAGAGATGCCTCGCAAGGCTGAACTTGATGTGGACCTCTCAGCTCTCCGACCGGACGTTCAAGAAGTTCAAAGTCACCTCCTGACTCTCCAAGAAGCTGTTCGAGCCAACACTGATGCCATTGTTGTTCTCTCCAGCAGGGCTGATGATGCTCAGGCTCTCACCCTTCAGTAGTGTAATAACCGGGTCCTGGTTATTACCCAATGTATTTATTATGTGAATTAATTGTTTATGTGGACACATGCTTACATGGATTAAATGCATAAGTATGTGTATTTTATGCATGGGGATATATGCATAACATGTAGGTACGTATATATGTATATATATATATATATATGTTATATATATATATATGTATGATATGAAATATATGTGGAAGTGCATATGATTTCCTTGATCATATACCTATATGCATGATATTTAATATGTGCATGTGTGTGCATGAAATTTTATATACCTGAAAAGATTATAAATGCATATATATGTGTATGTGCCTATATATATATATATGCATGGGATGTTCAAAGTATATGCATGCATGTGAGTGGGAGATAGATAGCCGACTTTCCTACTTTGGAAAGTATAAATAAAGGATTTGAGAACATAGTTAAGTTTTCTTTCCTCATTTGGAAATTTTGGGGAGAATCAGAGAAGAGTTATCTGGAGAACAAGTTTGGAATCAATTTGGTTTTCATCCTCTTCAAAATCTGAGTTTTGTCTTAAAGGTGAGTACATTCAAAAAATTTCTTTTAAAAGCTTTGGTTATTAATCTTGTAAGAACTGCATATTATCCTTGAAAAGAGTTGTGCGATTTGGGTTATATCTGGATAAAAAGGGTGACCAGATTATTTCTAAACTGGACATAGTGTTGTCCGGATTGCCTTAAACCGGACATGAGTCATCCGATTTAGTTTTAAATCGATCATACGGCGTGCGATTTAATGAATTGGTGAGAATTTTAATTGTGTAAATTGGTTAAAGGTTTTGAACGGAGAAGTAGGAATACGACTAAGCATTGTGTGGTTTAGTCTTAAATCACTTAAGGTTCGTGCAGATTAGTTCTAAATTAACCAAGTGTTGTCTGGATTAATTTATCGGACAAGGTCTTATGTTGACCGGATTGATAAATCGGACAAGTATGTTGTCCGGATTTGTACATCGGACAAAGGGATAGTGTTGTCTGGATTGCTTGTCCGGATAACTTGCCCAGATGTGTATTTGATGTAAATAGCAATTGTTGGGATTTCTTGAAATTTTTATAATTTGATAAATTATTATTGGGTTTAATTATGATATTGAAAAAGGGGTATATTATATCTTTTTAAATAAAAAGATATGTTCCTACCAAGAGTGGTGACGTAAGTCTGTTTCGGTATGGACCTGGATTTGAGAAAATGTTTCTACCAAACGTGGTGACGTATGTCTGTTTTGGTATGAAACTATATTTTAGAAAACATTCCTACCGAGTGTGGTGACATAAGTCTGTTTTGGTATGGAATTGGATTTTTGGAACTGTTTATGCCAAGCGTGGTGACGTATGTCTGTTATGGTATGAAACTTGTTTTAAGAGGTAGTTCCCCCAGACGTGGTGACTTTTATATGTTCTGGCCTGGAACTGGGAATGGGTATTTTCAGATGTGGTGACTTTTGTCTGTTCTGATAAGTAGCTCTATTTTGATGGAGGAACAAGGGTGGCATATCAAGGAGAGGTGTACTTGGAATAATGGAGGCATTGTCATATGTGATTATTATTATAACTCTTATTATTATTACTAATTAGACTTAATAACTTTGAATCATCATTTCTTTGTGATCTGGTGAATTAGAGATATTATTCCTATTAGAAATAATAATTTAGATTTTATTGAGAAGGGGAAAATAGTTTATCACAAAGGACATGTATTGCCTCAAAATCTTTTCATTAATATTTATAATACATACAGAGGAATTCTTGTCTTTTTTCACAATGTTAGTTTCATTTTGGGAATATTGGATCTTTAAGCAGATGCATTTATATCAAGATCTGATATTATTGAGTTTATCATGTCATTCATTCTATTGAGAGCTGCATTGTCTGATTGAAATGCAAATATTTATGAGCAAATATATTTTATTATATTTTGGTGTTTATCACCCTGCATTTGCAAAGAAGGTATTTACTCACTAGACCCTTCTGGTCTAACCCTCATCTTCTGTTTTAAAATTATGCAATACAGGAATTGTGGGGTCTAGAGATTGTAAGGGGAAAGGGAAAATGTGATTATTTTCCTAACTTGATATCTGCTTTTGAAGATCTGCATGAGATTGCTTGTTTTGGAAGATACATGTTGTTATACATGTGATAGTACAGGATTTTATTTTGGAATCTTTTATATGTAAACTTTGTACATATAAGAATCATTGTACTAGTGGGACCATTGTACTGTAAAATGTATTTCTATGTAATGAAATATGTGTTATATTCAAATGTGGTGTTTAGGGGTGTTACAGAAGTGGTATCAGAGCCTTTGTTTAAGAGATTTAGGTATTCAAAGCATGATGCCTAGACTTAAGCTGTCATTTGCATGTTAAGGGTCCTGGACATAATTAGTATCATTGGGAATAAAATATAATGGGTTAAAGAGGGCAGTATGTAAGGTGAATTCGAATTACAAATGGCCAATGTAATTATTAATTTACAGATACATACCTATACTCGGATACCATATTATATTTGGGAATGTGAATACGTGATACTTAATACTAAAATATATGTCGATGTCTAGTAGATCACGAAGATCAGAACGAATTGCTCGCCCTGAATCTGAAGAAAGGGAGGAATCTCCTGTTAATCCACCAACTTATGCTTCGGGGAGTAGGGGTCGGGGAAGAACTAGAAGTAGAGGGCGAGGAAGGAGTCAGATTCCGGAAAGGAGTCAAGCCGAGATTCACCCTGATCAAGGGGAATCTATTTCTGGAAATGTACATCATGAACAGAGGAAGCAACCTGAGTTTATAATTAGAGACGTTCAAGCAGAAGAAATGGGAAAACTGAGGGAAACTTTGATATCCATTATGGGATTGCCAGCTAGAGTAGAAACTGACGAATTGGAATTAATCCTCCAGCTCCTTCAGCAGGCAGCAATAACCGGGGAGGAGACATAAAAATGTTCTTGACATGTATGCCTCCGACCTTTTCAGGAGAAAGAGATCCAGTAAAAGCATTGTGCTGGATAAAAGAGATTGAATCAGTATTCAACACCAGTAGGTGTTCTGAAGATGATAAGGTTAGATTTGCGGTATCTATGCTTAAATCTAATGCCTTATATTGGTGGGATGTGGAGTCCTCGGCGCAACCGAATATACTGCAAACAATGTCTTGGGGAGAATTTGTGAACAAATGTAAAACACAATTATGCCCTACGACAGCAGTAAGGCAAATGGAAGAGGATTTTCTAAAACTGGAACAAGGAAGTAGATCTGTACGAGATTATACCGAGAAGTTCATTGAGTATTCCCGCTTTGCGAAACATTACGTTTCTTCATAATCCCGAAAGGTGGAGAGGTATATTTGGTGTTTGAAACCTTCTATTCGGGAGTTTGTAATCGCTATGAACCCTGCTACTTTTTCTTTAGCTGTAAATGTTGTCGAAGTTACTGAAAGAAACAAAAATCGACAAGGAGAAGAAAAAACAATAGAGAAAAGAAAGTGGGAAGGGTCTTCAGTCAGTTTTCAAAGACCCAAGTTTATTAAATCAGATAACCGTACTCCTCAGCCACCACTTGATAGAACTTGTCCACGATGTCAGCAGGTGCATCAGGGAATTTGTCCATCTGAACCAAAGAGATGCTATCATTGTGGGGAGGCAGGGCACTTGTCAAGGGACTACACTACGCCCAAAAGATGTTTTCAGTGCAATTCACTTGACCATATTCGACCAAATTTTTCACAACTAAGAGCTCCTCATTTGACAATGGGAGGAAATGCTCCCAATAATCGTGGAAGGCCTAGTGCACCGAGAGGAGGCCATAGTGGGGCAAGGGGTAGATCATTTCAAATGACGAAAAATGAAGCAGAAGCAACCCCAGATGTGGTAACAGGTACCTTTCTTCTGAATTCTATATGTGCTAAGGTGTTATTTAATTCAGGTGCAAACTTTTTGTTTGTGTCACCATCATTTGCTCAATCTGCATGCTTGAATTATGTGCTTCTTGATGATGAATTAGTAGTTGATACTGCTAATAGTCAGGAATATGTTACTAGAGTATTCACTAATTGTATGATTGTTGTTGAGGGGTGTGAGTTACCAATTCGACTGTTCCCTATGCCGATGAAAGACTTTGATATAGTAGTGGGTATGGATTGGTTGGCAAAACATCAGGCCAGTATTGTTTGTAATAAGAAAATGATCAAAATTATTCTGCCAGACCGAGGAACAGTTATTATTTATGGTGATCGTCGGAATCATCATGTCTTCTATCTATGATAAAAGCCCGAAAGCCTATCTTAAAGGGGTGTCAGGGGTGTTTGGCATATGTTATTGATGCCAAGAAAGAAAAAGGGAAACAGGAATTGATTTTGATTGTTAGTGAATACCCAAAAGTTTTTCCAGAAGATTTGTCTAGTTTGCCGCCAGACAGAGTTATTGAATTCAGAATCGATCTCATACCAGGGGCAGCACCAGTAGCCAAGGCGTCGTACATATTAGCTCTGTCATAATTGAAAGAATTGGTTGCTCAGTTCAAGGATTTAACTGATAAAGGATTTATTCGACCCAGCACTTCACCCTGGGTGCTCTGGTCCTATTTGTCAAAAAGAAAGATGGATCTATGCGAATGTGTATAGATTATCGTGAATTGAACAAGTTAACAATCAAGAACAAGTATCCTCTACCAAGGATTGATGACTTGTTTGATCAATTGGTGGGGGCGAGTTATTTCTCCAAGATTGGCTTAAGATCAGGATATCATCAGCTTAAGGTCAGAAAGGAAGATATCGCTACAACAGCTTTCTGAACCAGGTATGGGCATCATGAATTCTTAGTTATGCCATTCGGCTTAACTAATGCGCTCGCAGCCTTTATTGGATTTGATTAATAGGGTATGTAAGGAATATCTTGATAAATTTGTTATTGTTTTTATTGATGATATTCTTATATACTCTAAGACCGAAGAATAGCACGCAGAACATCTTCGCCTGATACTGGAACTTCTGAAAAGGGAAAACCTGTATGCAAAACTATCCAAGTGTGAATTTTGGTTAAGGGAAGTTCAGTTTTTGGGCCATGTTATCTCAGAAACAGGGGTGAAGGTAGATCCAGTCAAAATAGAAGCAGTTGACAAGTGGGAATCCCCGAAAACTCATTCTGAAGTTCGAAGCTTTTTGGGATTGGCAGGGTATTATCGTAAATTCATTCAGGACTTTTCTAAGATAGTCGTGCCATTGACCAAATTGACTTGGAAGAATGTCAAATTTCAGTGGGAGGAAGAACAACAAGCAGCCTTCCAATTGTTAAAAGATCATCTCTGCAGTGCATCGGTATTAACTCTACCAGATGGGTCAGAAGATTTTTTAGTATATAGTGATGTTTTGAAACTGGGATTGGGGTGTGTTCTGATGCAAAGAGAAAAGGTGATTTCTTATGCGTCAAGACAATTGAAGGATCATGAGAAGCAGTATCCGACTCATGAAATAAAGTTAGCCGCAGTGGTGTTTGCTCTAAAAATATGGAGGCCTTATCTTCTGGGAACAAAATGCCAGATTTATATAGATCACAAAAATCTTCAGCATATGTTCAACCAGAAAGAATTAAATATGCGACAACGTCGGTGGATTGAACTTTTTAACGATTATGATTGTGAAATCCTCTACCACCCAGGGAAAGCCAACGTGGTAGTTGACGCTTTAAGTAGGAAAGAAAGGAGTGGGACTACTAAAACTGTGGCAATGAGAATAAGTTTAATCCCTGATATCCATAAAGAAATTTTGAGATATCAGAAAGAAGCTATGAAAGAAGATCTTGTCAAGTCAGAAAGGTTGGGTAAGATGATTTCAACTTTAGAACCAAATGACAAAGGAATTATGTGCTTTCAAGGGCGAATTTGGGTACCAAGTTTTAGGGATATCCAAAAAGTTATTTTGAATGAAAGCCAAAAGTCCCGTTATTCTGTTCATCCAGGTACCAATAAGATATATCGAGATCTGAAATCTTTTTATTGGTGGCCCGGATTGAAGAAAGATATAGCTACATATGTGGAATAGTGTTTAACGTATCTACAGGTAAGGATTGGCCAATGAAGAAGGACTCAAATGCTCCCATGAAGTCCTTGTCAAAGCTCGAGAAGAACAGGATGTCATCTGTCTGGCAATACCTATTCTCTCACTTCATTCAGTCAATGGGTGGAAAGACTGGAGGCCAGGACCAGGCCTCCAGGATYGCCTTGACAATAGGCATATCTGCGATTCAGCGTCGTGACATAAATTATGTTGTGGTCATTTTCTATGACCTGGTGCTTAAGCTGAACAAGCGCCAGCGAGAAAAGGTGGTGCCTTACACCAGGTTTCTTTCGATGGTCTTTGCGAAGATCTTTGGAGATCATTACTCCACGGAAGGTAACCTTCAGGTTTCCAAGCTTGGATCGAGGATTCTGGATCACAAGCTGAGGGACAGTGATGCGGCACTCTCTTCTATTGTGTCCATCACTACCTCATCTCCTCAGGTAGCCAGGACAAGAGTAAACCCCCCCCCCTCCCGAGTCTAGCCCAACCACCAAAACCTCTTCAAAACGACCCTCCCAACCAACTCTTGGTTCTCCTCAGAGGGACAAGAAGGCCAAAAAGGGGATAGCCACGTCTCTGGCTGAAGCCTCTCGATAGGTTTCATCTATTCAAACAAGCCTTAACCCCGAGGCATCTTTAGCTAACCCTCCTAGCTCTTCAGTGATTCCTCCCATCACTGTCGTATCAGTGGCACTACCCCAACCGCCTCAGTAACCCAAATCACTAAAGGTGTGAATATCAATGCCGCCATCGCTGAACACCCACGTCTATTCTCAACCATTTTCTCTTCTCCTCCTTCTTTGGTCTTTACAAGTGTTGATGATGTATCAGTGTCTGTCCTCCCTGATACTGAAACACACACCACTGGACCTGAGGTTGCTCCTCTCGATACTCCTCATGATACAGATGTCCATCCTCTCAACGACATCTTTGCTCACGCCAGTGACAATCCTTTGGATGTCATTGATGGCCCCTCAGATATTCCATCTTCCTAGCCCTTCATTTCTACTATCCTTGAGCCTTTTGTTGCTCACACTTCCTCTCTTGCAGGTCCTTCTTCTACGTATCAGCCAGATGCTGAAGAAGAGGAAGAGGACGGGGGCGAGAAAGAAGTTGGAGAGGATGAAGAGATTAATGATGACTCTGATATGGCATCTGACGTCAAACTCCTCCTCCGAGCTGTTGATTCCATTCTCTCCAGGATAACTAAAGTTCACCAAGAGATGTCTCGCAAGGCTGAACTTGATGCGGACCTCTCAGCTCTCCGACCGGACGTTCAAGAAGTTCAGAGTCACCTCCTGACTCTCCAAGAAGCTGTTCGAGCCAACATTGACGCCATTGTTGTTCTCTCCAGCAGGGCTGATGATGCTCAGGCTCTCGCCCTTCAGCAATATAATAAGCGGGTCCTGGTTATTACCCAAGGTATTTATTATGTGAATTAATTGTTTATGTGGACACATGCTTACATGGATTAAATGCGTAAGTATGTGTATTTTATGCATAGGGATATATGCATAACATGTAGGTACGTATATATGTATATATATATATATATATATATGTTTTATATATATGTATGATATGAAATATATGTGGAAGTGCATATGATTTCCTTGATCATATACCTATATGCATGATATTTAATATGTGCATATGTGTGCATGAAATTTTATATACCTGAAAAGATTTGAAATGCATGTATGTGTGTGTGTGTGTGTGTATATATATATATATATATACATGGGATGTTCAAAGTATATGCATGCATGTGAGTGGGGGATAGATAGCCGACTTTTCTACTTTGGAAAGTATAAATAAAGGGTTTGAGAACTTAGTTAAGTTTTCTTGCCTCATTTGGAAATTTTGGGGAGAATCAGAGAAGAGTTATCCGGAGAACAAGTTTGGAATCAATTTGGTTTTCATCCTCTTCAAAATCTGAGTTTTGTCTTAAAGGTGAGTACTTTCTAAAAATTTCTTTTAAAATCTTTGGTTATTAATCTTGTAAGAACTGCATATTATCCTTGAAAAGAGTTATGCGATTTGGGTTATATCTGGATAAGAAGGGTGACCAGATTATTTCTAAACTGGACATAGTGTTGTCCGGATTGCTTTAAACTGGACATGAGTCATCCGATTTAGTTTTAAATCGACCATAGGGTCGTGCGATTTAATGAGTTGGTGAGAATTTTAATTGTGTAAATCGATTAAAGGTTTGAACGGAGAAGTAGGAATACAACTAAGCATTGTGCGGTTTAGTCTTAAATCGCTTAAGGTTCGTGCGGATTAGTTCTAAATTGACCAAGCGTTGTCCGGATTAATTTATCAGACAAGGGCTTATGTTGACCGGATTGATAATCGGACAAGTATGTTGTTCGGATTTGTACATCGGACAAAGGGATAGTGTTGTCCGGATTGCTTGTTCGGATAACTTGTTCGGATGTGTATTTGATGTCAATAGCAAGTGTTGGGCTTTCTTGAAATTTTTATAATTTGATAAATAATTATTGGGTTTAATTATGATATTGAAAAAGGGGTATTTTATATCTTTTTAAATAGAAAGATATGTTCCTACCAAGCATGGTGACATAAGTCTGTTTTGGTATCGACCTGGATTTGGGAAAATGTTTCTACCAAACGTGGTGATGTATGTCTGCTTTGGTATGAAACTATATTTTGGAAAACATTCCTACCAAGCGTGGTGACATAAGTCTGTTTTGGTATGGAATTAGATTTTTGGAACTGTTTCTACCAATCGTGGTGATGTATGTCTGTTTTGGTATGAAACTTGTTTTAAGAGGTAGTTCCCCCAGTCATGGTGACTTTTGTCTGTTTTGGCCTGGAACTGGGAATGGGTACTTTTAGACGTGGTGACTTTTGTCTGTTATGATAAGTAGCTCTGTTTTGATGGAGGAACAAGGATGGCATATCAAGGAGAGGTGTACTTGGAATAACGGAGGCATTGTCATATGTGATTATTATTATAACTTTTATTATTATTACTAATTAGACTTAATAACTTTGAATCATCATTTCTTGTGATCTGATGAATTAGAGATATTATTCCTATTAGAAATAATAATTTAGATTTTATTGAGAAGGGGAAAATAGTTTATCACAAAGGACATGTATTGCCTCAAAATCTTTTCATTAATATTTATAATACATACAGAGGAATTCTGGTCCTTTTTTCACAATGTTAGTTTCATTTTGGGAATATTGGATCTTTAAGCAGATGCATTTATATCAAGATCTGATATTATTGAGTTTATCCTGTCATTCATTCTATTGATAGCTGCATTGTCTGATTGAAATGCAATTTTTCCTGAGCAAAGATATTTTATTATATTTTGGTGTTTATCACCCTGCATTTGCAAAGAAGGGATTTACTCACTAGACCCTTCTAGTCTAACCCTCATCTTCTGTTTTAAAATTATGCAATGCAGGAATTGTGGGGCCCAGGGATAGTAAGGGGAAAGGGAAAATGTGATTATTTTCCTAACTTGATATCTGTTTTTGAAGATATGCGTGAGATTGCTTATTTTGGAAGATACATGTTGTTATACATGTGATAGTACAGGATTTTATTCTGGAATTTTTTATATGTAAACTTTGTACATATAAGAATCCTTGTACTAGTGGGACCATTGTAGTGTAAAATGTATTTCTATGTAATGAAATATGTAATATATGCAAATGTGGTGTTTGGGGGTGTTACAAGCAGACCAGACTTCTTCAGTAGATCTTGGATGCTGTCCGTCAACCAGCTCCAGTGATCCCACCTTCTTTCTCTGATGATGATCGCGCTCAGCTCTATGAGGCACGTGAGGCAACGACAACTGTAGCCAATGCTCTGTCAAGGCTAGAAGATATGATGGTTCTCCAGCATCAGTGCTTGGACTAACTCTCTGGCTTATACTCTCAAGTCTTAGCCAGAGAGGGGGTGATGAGGTCCAACGCTGCTGGACCATCTGATGTTGCTGATGTTCCTGATCTTGCCGCTACTCCAGCATCCGTTGCAATTGAAGCTGAAGCGATTGCTGGTCCTGTAATCATGACCACCGAAGCTGTTTCAGCTGAGGCAGTCGATGCCATCCCTAGGGATGATGCTCCTTCCATCACCACTACTGCTTGTGATGATGATGATGATGAAGACAAAGATGATGATGATGAAGATGATGAACCTACCATTCCAGACCCCGGAAGTGACCTAGATGGTGACGATGACGATGATGATGATGATGATGATGATGACTTCACCATCAAGTATCAGAAGCCAACAACCGCCACCAAGGGAGTCACCCTCAAAGATTCTGCATCCCAGGGGGAGCAAATGGAGGAGAATCTGCTCCATCAAAGAACCAGGGCCCCAAGTCGAAAGGCAAAGCGGTCGCTGAAGAAAGGAATTTGAAGGTACTCTTTAATATTCCTCAACAACCCTTATTTGAAGATTCTACCTCTCAGGTAATAATCACTTCAAAATATCAATTTCAAATTCCATCAACCACCTGCGGTCGACTGGAGTGGGTCCGTGAAAACCTAGTCTCCAGTGCTCCCACCGACCAGCAGATGACTCAGCTAAAGGAGTCACTCGACCAGACTAGAGTAAAAATCCCTCTTCGTACCTCTAGTGGTGGTGAGTTCAACTTCCTTTCTGAAGATGAAAGACTCGAGGCATTAAGGGCTGAAGAAGAGCTAGAGCTTCAGAAGAAGCAGAAGACAGCTTAAAACTGGCCAAGTCACTAGCTGCGAATATTCTCCCCAAGATAAAGTCCAAGAAGGTGAACATTGTCCAAGCCCAGGCTAAACTTCTTTCTATTGCAGAAGTTGAGCATGAGAAGAACCTGAAGCTGGTGGAAAAGGACAAGTGATGGAGCAAAGCAAGGCTGAAGAAAAGAGTCAGTCCCCACCCGATTATCAGCATCAGCATCAGCGGACGTTCAAAAGACGGTGGAACACGGGTCTCAATGCTCATCACCAGGGACAATCTCAATGCCATCACCGAGTACCCTTCCTACCTTGGCCGATATGGATACAGCGAATGGATGAAGATCAGGCAAGCCATTCAATGATCCAAGTGAAGACATAAGGAGATTATCGAGGACACCATCAGCGATCTCATCAAACGGATGTCTAGGTATGTCGCAGTCCCTGACAGGCCTTCTTTGAAGAAAGGTGGGAAGAAGAAACTCAAGCTCTTTAATCCTAATGATGGACCATTCCTAAGGAACGAACATGAAAAAAGGTTCTTCTTAGATGAAGTCTTTAAGGATCATCAGAGTATAGACATTTCTATGTTGAATCTTGACTTTCCAGATAAGGGTCCCTATACACCCAACGTTGTGCATTTTAAACCTGAGTTAGGAGTTATATTCCTTAACTATGAAGGTGATGTCAGATTTCAGAGAATGTCAGAGCTACATCAATGTCCAATGGGTCATTTGGGTTACCTCTTGCTCTGGATAGATGATAGCATGCCTGAAAAAGTCGTGGACTTGAAGATATGAAGGGAATGCCTACGTCAAAGAAACCTTGGTGAAGATGTACCTAGCTACATAGATCTGAGTGTTCTAGAATAGGTTCTCTTTTGTAATATTGTTCACTTTTCCTTGTAAATCTATTGTAATATGTCTACTTTCAGTGATTAATCTTCTAGTCTGTAAGCATTAGACATGTATTGAACTACTTGTAATATTACCAATGATAATAAAATGAGTATTTCTTGTACTTCACTGAAAAAGATCCCTGAAAAAAGTAATAGGGACACAAGTCTATGAGTTCTAGTGTTACTTCTTACGTTCACTGATAATCTATAAGTCAGTGAATATGCTCTCAGTTTCAGTTTCCATCCTTGTAATTTTCACTTAGATGTAACTTAAAAAAATTCTCAAGCAAAGACTAACTCACAGAAAAACATCCCAAAATAGTAAAAAGGGACATGTACTTTATATGTAACTTTTCCTTACTGTTATTTGATAAGATAACCTTCTTTATGTTGTCTTGTTATCATCAAATAGGGGGAGATTGTTGATCCTCTCTCTCAATGATTTGATGATAATCCCTTTTTCACTTATACGTTGTATTTATGTTTCTGTCTTTTCAGTTCCAGCAATCATCACTGAGCCAGTTCAGTGATCACTGAAGAACTTGTATTGTAATTCAATCAGAGACAGCGATACTTCAAGAATACAACACTCACACCAAAGAACCTTCATCCAAAGTCGAAGACTGAAACTGAAGATTGGAGACTGGAAAGTACGTGATCTGAAGCAGTACTTAGTGATTACAAGTCTGTCTACATATGTATGAAGACTGCTCAAGCCTCAACGAATACTGAAGAGACCTCCAGGTTATTCCAACATTCAGCGATCAAAGGAAGTTTGCCAAGCACGATTGTTGTTGTCTTGTCCTTATACACACAAAGGACAAACCCATACCCTTTCTAAATGTTGGTACGGTACGGAGCCAACTAGTTGACTCTTGTCCACCAACTTTATTTAAGGATGTGTGCTCATGAGTAGCCCTTTTTGTACTATTCATTGTAGCAAAGAACAAGCCTTCCTCTTAAGGCTTGACACGCACTCTAACCCTACCATATTCCGTTAAATGAGCATTTAATGCAATAGGTATAAATATAAGTGTTTTTCTCCATGCAGAGTGCGCGCAACTCACCCTCATAACCTAATTCTTACTTTGAGCATTCTCAAGCTTAAGTAAAAGAACTTTTCTTTACAGCATTTCTTTTCTCATTTGCTAAGAATCCGTGTGTAACCAAAGATTGTTTAGATAGGTTTTCTTACCTTATCTTTCCGCAAACAGTCTTGTAAAATTTGTATTGATCTTCTCTATCAATATACATTTTAAATATGAAAATATTGTGTTTGTATTCATCCCCCCTCCCTTCTACAAACAGTTTTACTTATCTTGTAGACCCTCAAGGGACCAACAACTTGTATAGTTGTCACTTTTCTGAGTTGATGTTTTCTCGATGAACACTCTTCGGTATTTTATGTAACACCCCCAAACTCCACATTTGCATATAACACATATTTCATTTCCAAGAAATATAATTTACACCACATAGGTCCCACTAGTACAAGGATTCTTAGATGTACAAATTTACATATGAAAAATTCCGAAATAAAATCCCTGCACTAACACATGTATAACAACATGTATCTTCAAAATAAGCAATCATCAAGTGGATCTTCATAGCAGATAACATATAAGGAAAATATTTATATTTTTCCTTTCCCTTTATTATCCCTTGGCCCTGCAGTTCATGTAATGTACATTTTCTAAAACACAAAATGAGGGTTAGACCAGGAGGTCTAGTGAGGAAATCCCTTCTTTGCAAATGTAGGGTAATGAACACCAAAATTTGACGAAATATCTTTTACACAGAAGTAATTGCATTTCAGCAAAAGATTGTAATCCAACAAGATGATCAAAATATGTGACCAAAAATTTACTTCAACACATAACTAAAATGCACCTCTCTACACCCAGAGTTTAAAAATAGCATTCTAACTCAACGGGCCAGAGCCTCTCTGGCTCAACGGGCTAGAGCTCCTCTGGTCCCACAGACCAGAACCCCTCTAGTTCCACATACCAGAGCCCCTGTCCTTACCAACCAGAGTCTCTGGTTCTACTAACCAGAGCCTTTGAATCTAAGTGAACAATAACCAACCAGAGGTCCTCTGAACCAAATAAAACCTCTAGTCCAAAAGAATATATCTTAGTTTTAAAAGAGGGTTAAAGTAGAATCAGAGCTCCTCTGACTCTTAAATTTTATTTATAAATATTTTTGAAGAAAAGATAGTCTTAAAGAATAAAATTATGTTATAGAACTAAGACACAAAGCTTCTGTATGAAACATACACATCCTTTGGTTTATAAAATTCCCAAAGTATTTAAAGCCTTTTCACATAACCAGAGGTCCTCTGTCCCACAGACCAACCAGAGCCCCTCTGTATGTACTAAAACTTTGATAGAAAACTTAGGCAATAAAAGCCTCGGATGAAAAACCATTTTCTCCTTCTCAATGACATCTAAATTATTATTTCTAAAAAGAACAATATTTCTAATTCACCAAGTCACAAAGAAATATTGATTTAGAGCTATTGTATCTAATTAGTGATAATAACAAGAGCTATAATAATATCCATATCTAACAATGCCTCTCTTATTCCATGGTACATCTCTCCTTGATATCTCACCCTTATTCCTTCTTTAAAATAGGGTTACTTGCCAGAACAGACAAAAGTCACCACGTCTGGAAGTACCCATCACCCAGTTCCAAGCCAGAACAGACAAAMGTCACCACGTCTGGGGGAACTACCTCTTAAAACAAGTTTCAATCCAGAACAGACAAAAGTCACCACTTCTGGAAGAAACATTTCCCAAAACATAGTTTCATACCAAAACAGACTTACGTCACCACGCTTGGTAGAAAAATTTCCCAAAATACAGTTTCATACCAAAACAGACTTACGTCACCACGCTTGGTAGAAACATTTCCCAAAATAGAGTTTCATACCAAAATAGAGTTTCATACCAAAACAGACTTACGTCACCACGCTTGGTAGAAACATTATCTTTTACTTTAAAAGATATAAAATACCCGCTTTTCACATTAACAAATTTAAACCCAAATAATGTTAAATTGTGAAAATCCCAATATTAAACATAAATTTCATAACATAAATTTGTATGGATAATGTGTATCCGGACAAGCTTATCCGGCCAACACATGCTCGGACAACTTGGTCGGACTCCATATCCGGAGAACATATTTAAATAACATTCACCCTATCCGGACACATCCCTTATCCGGAAAACACTATGTTCGTGCAAAAACAATTGGTTAAACATAAAATCCTTAATCCAAATAACCCTTGACTGGATGTACCCTTATCGGACAATAAGTGTCCGGGTACGATCATTCTTCTGTCAACACTTTAGCCGGACTTTGCCTTATCCTAACTATACTATGTCCAAATATAATTTAATAACAAACAACCCTATTCCAATACGGACAATACTATGTCTGATGAATAACCCTAATCCAGTCAACACAATGACCGGTGACAATCTTAATCCGGCTGTTGAATATAGTCAAGAACAAGATGTAATATTTTCAAAGTATCATTAAATCCAAAGATAAAAACCAGTATCAAATCATATTGCAAAGGATGTTTTGAAAAAGACTCACCTTATGCAAATTGAATTTTGAAAATGAAACACCGAATAAGAATCCAAATCTTTAGCTTTCCAAATTAAGCAAGTAAAATCCACCGAACTCCTCCCTCAAAAAAATTCTAAAATAGGCAAGAAACATTGCCTTCACCCAATCCCTTCTATTTATACCTTTACGCATTAGGAAAGGCGGTTACCCACACCCTCCGTATGCATGCATACCATGCACCCATAAAATATACATCATATACTTTCATGCATCCACACACAATTATAACTCATGAGCATATTCATATCATATAGACATATGCACCCACATATTAAAATCATGCATATATTCTCATGCATGAAAGTACACATACTCACATATTAGACCCATGTAAGCATGTATCCACATGATCAATTAATCACAAATTCACATATTCTCATATCAAATAATCACATAATGATTATCTCTGGTGATAACTAGAACCCGGATATCATATTTTAGATGTAAATGTTGGTACAAAACTTATCTTTTGATGGTATATACATGTATCCTGTATTTTGTTGAGATTTGTCTTGTAATTAAACTTAAGAATTATTCGGTAATTGTGTTTCGGTAATATGTGTGTTACAATATGCATAAATCAGATGAAAAAATCTCTAAAACATCTAATTTCAAAACTATGGGTTTGAGATATGATGATTTGAACTCTAGTTATGCAACTAGAAAACTTGAATTTTCATATCGAGACATTTTTATCCCACAGAAAGTTTTAACTTTTCTCCAAAATCTGTGTCACAAAATGAAGAATCTTCAAGATCTGATATTTTTTAAAATGTGCTATATGACTCAGACCCGGAATCTGAATTATAGGTGATTTATGATTTTGATTTGACTGAAAAGAATATTAAGCAAAATGATTGAGTAACTCATTCTAATCCTGAATTAGACTGAAATGTTAAAAATTTCTGCTTTAGAGAAGCAAATTTTTTAGCTTGGGGCGGAGTTCAAATCTGAGAAGAGATCAATGGAAGAAGCTCAAAATGAATTTTAGCTTAAAGTTAAAGAACTTAATTATGAAATTTTTGAACTCACCATGCGACTTGTTTGTAAAGATAAAATGCATGAGCCAAATTTACAAAAGATCCATGATCTTGAGAAGGATTTAAATTCTAGTTTTGATGAACGAACCAAGCTAATGAGTCAAATAATGAAACTTGAGAAGGTTGTCAAAAAGCCTATAAGTTCATATTTTAAAAATTCAGTGATTCATTCTCAAATTGATCCTCAAATCAAGTCCACTATCATTGATAAAATTAATCTCTGTGAAAGTATTTTTGAAGTTGGAGAATCTTCAGGCATAAAATCCAAAAATGATTTTAATACTTCTCCCAAATCTGAAAAATCTGAGTGTTCGACTGTTAAATCCTCTGTGAATTCAAATTCCTCATCTGTGGCAAATCTGAAAGTTGTTGGCTATGTATGAAAAAAATATAACTTACAGAATAAAAGTATGAATTTCTCCAAAATTAATACTTCTATAAAGAATCAAAATGCTAAGTCTGGTAGTTGTAAATTTCACTAAAAGGAAATATAATCTGAATGTTGAATTGAAAAATTCAAACATTTTACTCATTCAGATATATTATCCTTAGCTCCAAAACATTTGCATTACAACTATTGTGGTTACAACTCTTTTTCCATTAACGCCAAATGCAAACAGCGGATCAGGTCTAAGAAGTTCAAATCTTTATCAGCTCCTTCTCATAAAACTAAAGCTGCAAATGGTTCTTATGCTCCAAAGAAAAATCTTTCACGAAATTTTTTTTATTTTTTTCAAAGAAAGATGAACCATTCTTTGTTGATGTGAAGTTTTTTTGGAAATGGGTTCCAAAAAAAAGGTATGAATGGCGTGTTAAAGATGTATCTACTAATTTGTTTGATACTAACCCATATGTTACAAAGTGATTTTTGTGCAGACTTCTAGATAAATCAGTCTAGAACTCAAACTTCAGTGTTTAGCTTCTAAACAATTCAGTTTAGAACATGTACTTCATTGTTATGACTTTTGAACAAGACAGTTCAGGACTCAAGCTACAATCGTCAGAAATGTGAGCTATTAATGCTAATGAGTATGGCGATCAAAATAATCATACTGATGTTCATCTTCCACAGTGTACACAAGACAAGAGATCTTTCTTTGTACATGTCAAGGGGGAGTCATAGTCTCTATTTGATCATGTCAAGGGGGAGTTTCTAAAATGTGGATCTATTTGTGTATGAGCTAAATTCAAGGGGGAGCATCATGATGTAAATTTCTTTATTATCTGAATCTCAGGTATATATTTCTAAACTTTAAATCTCAATATGCTTAGAACAAGGACAACTTCTAAGTATATTAAGATTTTTTTCTTTAAATATCCAAACCACTTCTTTGATCTCAAAAGATTTTATGATTTTAAGAAGTGATGATTTAAATGAGTTTCATTTAAATTCTGACTGTAACGAGTATTATCTCTGATCAGATGTTTCTTTGAGTTAATACTTGTGTATTTTTTCTTTTGACATAATTCTAACACCTGATTTAGCTATTATTCAATTTGTTATTATCACATTTCTAAAATGCAATATCCATTTTCGGTGATAATACACTCGTTTGAAATCAAATTTGTTTTCAGAAATTATTGAAAATAGTTCTTCATTGACAAACACTTCGTAATTCTTTGAATGATATATCTGTAAATTTTTTCTTACAGATCTTCCTTTATTTCTCTCAAGATCATTTCATCTTTGAATATTTATCTTGTGCCTAATTGCAATATATTTTTGATCAAACTCTTGTGATCAAGTTTTATAAGCTTAACTGAATACATCTTCATTGAGCTTACATAAAATCATTCTTAGGTGGGACCAAGTGCTTATTAGATAAACTGCTATGGACTATCAGAACCGATAATCTTACCCAATAGGATAACCATACTGGCGCTTATATGAAAATGGGTTTGTGTGTTGAGCTGAAAATGAAAAAGAGAGGGGTAGTTGATGTAAGCTGAAAAGAATTAAATGAGAGTTGTGTACAGGCTTAAAAGAACATTAGAATCCCGATCCATCTATTATAATCCAGGAAAACACATAATCTATAAGTTCTCAATTCTTTCGAGACTAATATTGAAAAAGGCAAAGCTCAGGCCAACTCTTGTTTAAAAGCCCCACCAACTACTCATTTATCTCTCAAAAGATAAGTGTTTCATTAAAACTTGGAGCATGCAGCTCGTAATCTATTGGTTTCTCTTTTAGATTTAACTGATATTGAAAAAAAAGGATATATGTCCCCCCCCCCTTAAAGTCTTTTTTTTATCACAAATAGAGTCTGATAAATTGGTAGTCCACACTATTTATTAATTTGAGCTTATTCTGAAGCATTCGTTGCTTTATCTTTCTACACTGCACAAATTTCATAGGATATTTGTTATTCTATCTTAACATTTATAGATATGCTTTTTCAAGCTATCAATGATTGTATGGTAGTCCTGGTGAGATGAACGACAAAAGTCTCATATATAAAGTACATTCGTCGTACTTAATACATATGTTGTATTCACAGACCAATCTTTTTATAAAAGATTGAAAACGGGTTCATATGTTGAATCTGGTTTTTCCCTAAAATGTTAATCTGAAAAGATTAAATAAGTGAATTTGAAAAGATTTGCTTAAAACTTTATGAATTGTCGACATACTTTTCTAAATCATTTATTTTGTGGTATAATGTGTATGCTCCTCATTCACATCATAAGGGGGAGTAGTTATTAAATGAATGAGTCATTTCTGAAGATAAGGGGAGTATATACAAAATGAATGAAAAGTGTTGCTTCTAGGGGGAGTAAAGAAAAATTACTGAAGATTATTTCAGTAGATTTTTGACATGTTGTGATTAAAGGGGAGTTACTGTTAAAAGGGAGTAAATGTGAAGATTATTTTTGATGTATTTCAAAGGGGGAGACTGAAAGAAAATTGAAAATGACTGCAAAGAAAGATTACATGTTTTCTATAATGTTCAGAGGGGAAGATTGTTTAAAACGTAAAAGAAGATTGTTCTTTGAAGAAGTTTGTCAAAGACTATGGGAGATCGTAAAATTTCTAAAGTTTGAAGAAAGCCTTGTTTAAAGAAAGTTTTTCTCAAAGGGGAGATGTAAAAGCCTTGAAAGATCAGATCTGTCAAAGTGCTTAAATATAAAAGTTTGTCAAGCTTTTGAATGAATTCTGAAGATCATTGCTGCTAAAGCTGAAGTTTTAAAGATCTGAAGAATTTGTTGTTTTTGGACTTGAATCCAAAGGGGGATATTGTTGAGTCTAAAAATGTTGTATTCAAGTCCTTGTGCTACAAAAAGCCGCTGAATTGGCCTATTTCTTGCGTGTGGGTTACTTCAGCGCCGTAGCGCCTGGTACTCCACCAATAATGCCTACTCCTTCAACTCGTTCTAAAAAAATGGGATTGCGTGTAATAAGCTTTTGATATTCAGCAATTCCTGTTAAAAAATAATCTTAGCGTAGGTTTACATGCTTTGTAAGCTAGTTTGTTCTTTGTATTTCTTGGTATGAATAGGGTTGGTTAGAAGTTTTGTTAGCTGGTTAATCGTATTGAGAGAATTTGTATATGCGAGATCTTTGAGAACTCAAGAACACTCTGTACTTTAACTTTCATCAATATACTTGCCGACATAATTATTCCTACAATCTGTGTCCTTGATCTTGATCTAATTGGTGTTATAGACTTGAATATGGAATCTACAAGTACCATATATTTTCTATAAGTGAATGGATTTTTAATTTCAAAGAACTATGGTAATTCAATCTTAGAAACTTACTCGTGTTTGTTTCTTTTCCAGTTTTATATCAATCCTTAAATTGTCATGTGTTAAATTTTCTTGACCTAGTTATTTCCACGTCTCATATATTTGTTGAATTTTAAGTGGAAATATATGCGTTTGAGATCTTAATTGTTTTCATTGTGCGTCATTTCATATCAATGATTCAATTCTTATCTGAAATAATAATTGTTACTTGTTCTTCACAATTAAACATTCTAATCCATTGATATTTTTTGCAAACACTTAGCATACCGAGTCATTATGTTTATCAATTTTTTTATTTCTAAACAATTTGGTTTAGAATTCGGTTTTCATGTCTAGAATTCTAGATAAATCAGTCTGAAGCTCGAATTTCAGTGTTTTAGTTTCTGAACACCTCAGTTTAGAACCCGTGCTACGTTTGTTTTGATTTCTAAACATATCAGTTCAGGACTCATACTTTAGATATTGATTTCTGAAATATTTCAAAGTATAATATCTTGGAATTTTTAGGATGTATTTCATAAAATCAATGTATGAGATTAATTGGGCATTAATGAGCTACCAGAACCAGTAGTTCTACCCAAGAAGTAATCCTTGAGTGATTGAGAGGTGAGGATCTTAAATAAAAGAGTAGGGGAGATAACTCATATGGTTGTTTTATCTCATTGTGATGAGCCGAAAAATGTCTCTAAATTGTTGTTCTTATTGTGCAATTCATTGTTTTTTTGTAAGGGTGTCCGGACCAACGCCCGACTAATCCCCGGCAATTTTGGAGGCTAAACATGGCCCCACTTAAATGTCGCCAACACTCCCCTCCCAGGGCTCGAACTTGGGTTCATGACTATGTCATGCCCAAGCCTTTACCACTAGGCTGGAAGGTCTTTGACTGTTTAATTCATTGTTACTGGTTGAATTTGGGATTAACAATAAGTCATCAACATATAGGATTAGGAAGACAACGATGCTCCCACTGGTTTTCCTGTACATACAAGGCTCATCTTTGCTATTGATGAAGTCAAGTTCTTTAATTTTTTCATCAAACCGAAGGTTCCAACTTCGAGACGCTTGCTTTAGTTCATAAATGAACCTTTGAAATTTGCATACTTTTGTTAGGATGCTTGGGATGTTCAAAACCCTCTGGTTGTACCATGTACACGTCCTCGCTCAATGTTCCATTAAGAAACACGGTTTTGACATATATTTTCCGTATCTCATAATTGTGATATGCAACAATAGCAAGCAATACCCTAATGGATTTAATCATGGCTACTGGAGAGAAGGTTTCATCATAATCAACTCTGTGTTTCTGTGTGAAACCCTTCGCTACCAACCTAGCCTTGAATGTATGAACGATCCCATCCATGTTAGTTTTCTTCTTGAATATCCACTTACTTGCAGCCTTTGTGTGCATCTACCAGATCCCAAACCTGGTTATCTGACATAAATTGAATTTCGGCTTTCATAGCATCATGTCGTTTGTTAGATTTTGCACCTGACATAACATATTGGTAGGTTAATGAGTTCATCATCAACCATGTCTTCATAGTTAACTAGGTACCCCGGTACCTATCTGGCTCTTGGTGAATCCTCCTCGACCTTCAGACTGTTTGTCTGTCATTAGTTTCCTCAACATCTTGTTGAGGCTCAATAACTTGTTGATTCCCAATGTCAACTTGTGCATCATTAGGTGTCTCTTGAATTTCTTCAAGTTCCACTCTATCCCCTACCTTAGGCTTAGTTAGAAAATCATTTTGAACTCAGTCTTTTGAGCAACAAACACCTTGTTCTTGTTGGGATTGTAATAATACCCACTAGTTTCCTTGGGATATCCTACAAAGAGGCACTTTTCAAATTTAGGCTCAAGCTTCCTTAAAGTGTCAAATCTCTCATGCCTTGTCTGTTGATGCATGCATGCAATAAAATCTCTCATGATTGCCTGTTGATCAAACATGGTCTTCAATGAGGTAATCATATCCCATGCTGACATTTCCTCATAATCCCTCAAAAGTTCAGGAGTCATAGAGGCTAACATCAAACATGAAACGCTTAGAGAGTATCGGACATACTTATCATAAGCATCCTGAACACTTTCAAAAGTGTTTCTAGCTAGAGCATTTTGAGGCGAGTTCTCAAGAACGTTGAACATTTCCTCATGCCTGAGAACGATTCTCAGAATGTAGGACCATTCCAAGAAATTTTGTCGGTTCCGTTTTTCTTTATCTAAGATCGAGCGTAGAGTGAACTGAGTGATGTTTGAGTTGTTTGTGTTACTAGAATCTTGATTAGCAGACATCTACCGAGAATAAAGTTCATTTAAGTAATAAATTCTCATGTGGTTTTATATTACTAGATATGTTTTGGTACGTGTGACTTTAAGTTTTTTTGGATTAAATTGAACTTCATTAGGTTTTAGGTTATTAATTTTTACATGATATTGTATTTTTGTGTTAAATTAAATTTCTTTTGATTTTTGGTTTATTGGAACATATAAGATTTAAAAATATGTGATCTCTCACATATTTGATTTAAAATAGCTTACATAAACGGAGAAAAACCTTGTTTCCCCCTTGGAGATCCTCGTTACCTGTTGGAGATAGGGATGGCGATGTGATCATATTCCCCGACGAGGATGGGGATTGAGGTCCCCACCCATCCCCGCCCTATTCTCGTGCCTACTGGTTGATATTCTTTGATTGTTAATGGATTAAAATAACATAAGGGCCCAAATCAAAATAAAAGCTCAAAAAAAGACAAAAATGTAAGCATTAGATTCAAAAGAGGCCCAACTGAAAAGAACATGATGTATAACCCAAATGAACCATAGATAACAGTTACCATAATTATTTTGTTTGAAAGACTAAATGATAAGCGAAGTATCGTGTGAGAATGAAAGTTGAGGTGAAAAAGATCTAGACATTTGATCACATTTAATCTCAAACTCACCTATGAATGGCGTTCGATACGAGAATTGATCTGATACATCTTATTGTGCATCCCAGGTTGGAGATCGTTTCTTACCTTAATTCCGTTTCTCACCAGAACCGATGCTAATAGATAATGTAATTTAATCTATAAAAAAATAATACTAGTAAAATAAAAAGAAAGTGAGATTCATATTTGCGGTGTAACATTAACCAAAAAATGGAAATCCAATCCAGCCTCTCTCTTGAGCAGATCAGACTCTGTGTGATAGATGGCTTCTTGTGAAGGATGCTATCAACCCGACTCCGATGGCATCCCAATAGATCTATTCGTGTCCAAGAAGAACCCACGACACAGAATCATCACCTCCAGTGGTTTCAGTCTCAGATTCACCGATTCTTCTGCTAATTTAGTTTTCTCTGTTGACCCTCCTTCTATTCGTGGATCACCAGCTCCTCCTACGTTTATTAAGCGTCTACTTACCGATGCTTCTGGGAATCTCCTCATTTCCATTGCTCATAAACAGGTCAATTGCTTGATACTTGTAATTTTAGACAAGTTTATGTGTTCTTTTGTTGATTGCGGAATAATTGTGCTAGCTTCGATTAAGCGAAATTGGATAAAACCCCTTTGATTGATTCTCTATAGTTCAAAGAAGCTTCGTGTTAAGTTTTTAACTTTGAAAATTTCATTTCTACAACCGCCATTAATCTCACAAGAATATTATAAAGAAATTTCCCAAAATTTCTGGTTTTGACCTGGACAACATTTTATATTTGAAATAAAGGGTTGGGTGTTTTTGTTTCCATCCGGAAATAAACAAGAAACCAGTAAAAAGATGCTAAGAAATAGCTTATAGAAATATTGGTGATTTATAGCATCATAAGGGTTGTGTGCAGAAAGCAATGTGGCAGGGTTTTAGGGAGGACAGTAGTGAAGAGAAGGATGTTATATTCAGAGTAGAGAGGACGATAAAGACACTTACTAGATTAGAGTTTCAAGTGTTCCTTCCTAACAACAAGTCTGATCTCAAGATGAGAGGTTCCCCCTTCTATAGATCCTGCACTATTTATAACGGTGACTCAGTACTAGCGCAGGTACTTGTTTTCATTTGGTGTTTGTTGCTTGCTTATAATAATTGGGTGTTAAATAAATAAGGATTGATTGTGCACTGCAGACTAGTCTTATGTACAAGCTTGGGCTGCAGAAGAAGCTGCTTGTACCAAGGAATAGGTTTCGACTAACCATCTTCCCCGACGGATACGCTCATCGTGCCCTCATTGTTGCTTTGACGGCCATATTTTTCCATGGTCGGAAGTTGTGGATTTAAACTATTTGTCCATTGAAACTTAAAACTCATTTACTCTTAACATTCTTACATTACACCTATTATGTTTTTTGAATCTGGACCAGTTTTGTCTTATTCACCAAATGATCATGGACCATTTTGTTCTTTTGCAAGTGTTATTTCTGTTGATTTATTAATAAAAATTCAAAAGCATTGTACCAATGTCTAATTTTAGGACCTATCTATTATATTTATATAAATCTTTCATTTCAATATAAATTTGTTAATACACAAGTTTTATAAATAAAAAAACACACAATATGTACATGATCTTTCCGGTTCTAAAATTATATTTATTAAAATATTTTGTACGATTAATAATCTAATTAGCTAAAAAGAATTCTATCTCATTTTCTTTGTTTTAGATAATAATCTGCTAAAATAAAATATGATTCTCTCACAAAACAAAACTGAAAGAATATCAAAAGCATTAATTTACTCACAAACAAAAGAGCATAAATATACGGTATGAAGGTCAGTTTCACTGAGACTGACTACATACATATACAAAAAATCTATAAAAGCTGCTTTCAAAATTCATGACTTCTCAATAACACAACTTAATAATTACATCACTTCCTATTTTGTTAACAAGTATATCTGGAGATTCTGCTGCTAACCAGCCATCAAACATAAGTAGAACGAAAACAAATTTCAGTTTGTCTCAAAACAAAAATTCTCATATTATCCATCTGTCTCAAAACAAGTGTTGATGAAGTAAATTCTTAAATATTTAAAACAAAAATTCTCATACTATCCATCTGTCATTTGGTTAACGAACGAAAAAGGTGTTTTGTGTGTGTGTTTTGGGGTAGATGGAGAATGAAGAAAAGACATGATACCTTGGATGCATATAAAATGATCAGAAGGGAGACTGGCATAATGGGCAGTTAGATTTGTGAGAAGTTGAGAACCACTTATACAAGCATGCAGAATGAAACTTGTGTTTGCAGGTCCTACAAGCAAGCCGTGGGAGACTATGGTTTGCAGTGTGAATTACACTGTAACAAATTGGGCATTCTTCAACTCCATCAAATTCCTTGTCAAAATTGCTTTTCCATATTCGAATTGCTTCTGCTAATGCTCCATTCTGAGTACATACATACATACATACATACATGCATCTTCCTTTAACTCGACAAAAACCAACTTGAATTGATAATTAAATAATATATATATATTATAATAATAAAAAGCTTACTTGATCTCGAACAAATGACATCATAGAAAGTAACCATTTCCTTTGCTTAACTTCACTAATGCCAAGGCTCCTTGTACAATCCACATCCACCGGTCGCAATGAATAAGATGCAGGGAGACGAATTACCAAGTCCATTCCTGTTTCATCTTTTGTATACGTTGCAACAACCTCATTCGCAGACTTACTCACACTAACTGAAAAATTCTCATCAGAAAGATTGGCTTTTTTTATCTGCAATAACAGAAAATGTTAAAATGACCAGATTGCCCCCTAATGGTAATAGATCATATAGTTAAGTTCAAGTTAGCACTGAAAAAACACACACCTGAGACAGTTCATTTGTAATTAGAGGAGGGCTGCACCATGTTCTAGTGAAGGACTCTATCGCAGAAGATGTAGCACGATCACGTATATCATTAAACCAGCCCCTAACATAAGCAGGAAGAGTTCGTAGCATTAATCCATATATTGCACCCGCAAAACATGCCACCGAATCTGGTCCAAGAGGCCAAAGTGATTCTACAGCATACACCACCGAATTGTCTGTGATGGCACGAGTAGCTGCTGCTGCAACCTCCAACATACCAGCAGGAAGTTCACAACCTTTCTTCTTTACGCTTGTAGAGCATAATTCCAGTGGTACATGTTGGAATATGCAATCCAATATGGATGAACTGGAGGTGTGTTGAACGAGTTGAATCAACTTTTCCCGAGTGGGAGATGATGATGGCGATGAGAGTACACGTGATATCAACAACGACCAAGCAAGAAACACATGCACCTGTCAAGTTTAGCAATATACATATCTATATTAGTTTAACGATATATACATATATATATATATATACATGATTAGTTTGCATAAGGAATGGATGAGAAAAAACAAAGGTTTGGACTTACTCTCTCTGGGGATACTAAATCCAATTCAAGAATCTCAAATGGTGATTTTTCAAGAAAGATGGAAATCTCCTCCCTCAGCTGAGTCTTATTAGCTCCTAAAGACAAATCAAGAGGATCTTTATCATCTTCGTCCAGGGAAGAGGATGTATCTTCAGTAAAAAAAGCCGAGTCTGCAACAGGTTCACTTGAAAGAATCACATAAGCAGCATACTGCAGATATGGAACTGGCTTCGAAGAAAATAGAATAGCATATAAGGAGCTAACAGCATCTTTGCTTAGCCCCCAAATTTCGAAAGATTTTATAGCCCGTTCCCTAGCATGAGAAGATGATTCAATAACACTTAAAGCAACTAACTCCCAGAAGTAACAGTCATCAAACCGGCTTGATGCTATAACTGAGGAAGCCATGGAAGAATATGAACCAGCAATGGCTTCAGCTGCACCAGTTGAAAAGAACAAGCGAAGAATACCTTCCAGAATCCTATCTTTAATAAGGTCCCACTTGTCGGGTCTTAAGGGATTTAGATCGTTTTCCTTTTCGACGATTTGTTGTCCAATGAACCCGCAGAACATAGAAAAGGCAATAAGAGCGTTTCTTGCAAGTTTTAAACAAGAGGAATCTAAAGCCGAGACTGTATGCTGGAGATTCTCCACTATACCTGAAGTGGAACCATTCACAGACTCTGCTACCTCCTCCATCAATACAACCACAGATTCAATATACCATCTTGATTTATACAAGATAAATTCCCAATCCTCTTGGCTAAACTCAATCCAACAGTATCCAACTACAACAACAGCTAACTTTGATAACAACATCTGCACAAGCGGTAGCTTATTAACTGTGGTGGAAGTAGCAGAACCAAGCCGCTGCTTCCGAAGTAACTCAAGCAGGAGACCTTGTTCCACATGGCTGATGCATCTCTGTGGTCTAAACTGTTGCATTTCTTTTGTTGCTCTTAGGGGATAGCATGACAACACAAGCTGAAACCAATCTTCCATATCTGCAAGAAATAGTAAATTCTTTTGTAGCAACCAAAAAAATGGAATCTAGAAATGGCATAAGTAGCAACAGGAAAATATGCAAATTTTACCTTCTCCGGAATACCAAGTGTTCAATGGTGGAAAAGACAGAGTCCTCTGGAGCCAACCCTCGATGATATCATGTATTTGATTTCCCTCCGAGGACTCAGGTTTCGCATTTGCTAATTCACCTGCTTGAGAACTCAGTGGTCCAATAAGAACACTCATAACCAAGGGAAGTATCTTCAAACAATTTGAGTTTATGGTTTCACCTACAAAAAGCCTATCTACAAGAAGATTAAAAAGCCCCAAAGCTTTGTCTCTTCCCCAAATACTATCCTTGAAAAGGGTATCAAGTACCAACACAAGAGCTCTCACAAACACTTGTTCAACATTCTCCAATTCATCATATGGGGGAGGATATATAATAGATAAACTCATTTGACTACTTGCTCCTTGGACAAGAGCACCATCAAGCAGGATTTCGACAACTGAATCTAACAAGTTGTCACTAGGAAAAGAATCTTGATTCCTTGTGTATTGAATCAATGAAGGTAAAAATGAGCTTAAGGCACTCCCACCTTGCCACTTCCATGTGCATAACATCTCTGCCGCAAGCCAAGCACGAGAATAATGAGAATCAGATGTCATCACTTCTTCCGCTGGCTCCTCAGTGGAAGATGGCTTGCACAATACAGAACCTGCAATAATCCTAGCAATACCAAGTTTGGATATAAGCTTGTCAACAAAAGCAGCCATTCGGTGACTCACAGATGCCTGCAGATAGAAGTACACATTTCGTAAGTTACTTATCCTTTAATAGAATACTGACAAAACTGAACAAACTGAAACACAAAATAAAAAGTAAGCAACAGTTGTGATCTATAATGTATGTCTCATCCTCCATATTCAAGCCATTATAACTTCTATTCTCCTCAAAAGAAATGCTGGTGAAAGTCTCACAGATTTAGAATCCATATGAACTCCTCAAGAATTCCTAGTTAACTTTGTTCTTAAAATTAAACGGTTGAACAATAAAGCAGCATATGACATAGAGCCACAAGGGTAAAACAAGTGGCACAATACAAAACCATAGTTCTAGAGATTTCCTTTAGCTCTTCTTTCCTCTCAAGAACTGCAGGATTACTCCATCTCAAGACCAAATAAAAGGATCAGGTGAAGATTTGGGAGAAAAAGTACAGAAATGAAAATTTCAGTAGATATGCTTTCGAGGGGTTCCAAGATTTAATTATTTGCGCCAAAAAGAAAGCTTTGTTTATGTATATGCAAAAGATATGGACTCACCAATCCGAGCTTACCAAAGTAAAGCATGCATTTCAAAATCAGTTGGAGGTCACGTAGCCCATAATGAAACAGAGAGGGAGCTGTAATATTGAGCTTCTGATGCATGGTTTAATCTTGTTCTATGTGAATTGTGTGTAGCCATGGCAACTTTGAAGGTCACTAGAAATTGCAGCCGAATGTAATTTTATCTATATATAGTTGTATTGAGTCAATCATAGAATGCATATTCTCATTAACTCTTGAAGCTTCCAAAAATTATAATTTTGACTTCTAACTATGAAAGGTTGATGAAAAATGGGTTTTTGGCAAACTGGGATAAGAATGCTACACTATGCTGTTAAAATCGCGATATATCGTCGATATATCGGATATCGCTCCAAAAAAAAAATCGGAACTCAAATATCGGTCAAAATATCGGGAACGATATTATCAGCAATATTTTCCGATATTTAGCGATTTTTAGCGATATTTTGAGGTAAAAATCGGGCCGATATACCGATTTTATAAGGTTTAAAAATTTGGGCTGATAACTTATTTTGTTATTTCATGGGCCTAATTTTTTGGGCTGATAACTTAAATTTCTTATTCCATGGGCCTAATTTTTTGGGCTGATAACTTAAATTAGGTCTGAATCTTTCCACAACGTCTTCTTCTTCTTCACGTTCAACTTCAGTCTCGACTTCTTCACGTTCAACTTCAGTCTCGACTTCTTCACGTTCAACTTCAGTCTCAACTTTTTCTTCACAAATCACACTTCGACTTCAACTTCAGTCTTCAAACTTCGACTTCGACTTCAAATCTCGACTTCTTCTTCACACTTCAGTCTCGACTTCTTCAGTCTTCAGTCTCGACTTCTTCTTCATACTTCGACTTCAACTTTAGACTTCGACTTCAACTTCAACTTCTCGGTCTCTCTTCTCGATCTCCTCTGCTTACCAGGTTGCAGCAAGCCAGCAACTGTAATCGACTCTTTTGACAGCGACAACAACTGTAATCCAGCCTCCAGGTCTTACTATCACCCACCCACTCACTTGATTATTCTTATTTATCTTAGTTAGAAGTTAGAACTTAGAACTAAGAACTTAATTACTAAAAAAACAAAGGAAAGTAGAGAAGGGGGTCAATCTTCAAGGGCATCTGTGACCCCGATTACTACTACTWCTTCATCAGACGCGGGTACAAAATGCGTCAATGGAGATATGGCTTGGGAATGGGGGTTATGGAAAGATCCAACCAAAAAAAATTATGTATGGTGTACCTTATGTGATAAAAAACTGAGTGGGGAGATCACTAGGTTGAAAGAACACCTTACTCACACCGGAGGTAACGTCATTGGTTGTCCTAATGTGAGTAATGACATCAAAAAAAGAGTTCTAGCATCCATTAGTGAAAAGAATAAGAAAAAGAAAGAACGAAATAGAAATGTAGAAATCCTTCGACAATATTCGGTTGAAGTTGATGATATTGATGATATTAATGAGGATGAGCAAGACGTAGATGGAATAGAGATTATTGAAGGAGGAAGAGCACGAGCACAAACTTCAACACAGCCTCGTGGTTTAAAAAGAAAGCCCGCTAGTGATGTTCGCGGGCCTCTTGATGCGATGTTGAAGCCCGATTATGTATATAAGAAATATTATGTTAACCGCTATTTCCGATATATCACCGATATAACCGATATATCGAATATCGGTCCTGACTGATATTTCGTATTTTGACCGATATAACAGCATAGATGCTACATATTGTGAGAATATGTGGAACCCCCATATCACTCTCCAAAAGAGCCCTTGAGGAGAGAAGGGAGGTTCCAACGTATATAAAGGGGAAATGGGCCAAGTCAAGTCGATGTGGGACCCCAACACATATGCTCCCAAAATAAGCTTGAAAACAAGATAACTCACCTTGGAAGAAGTTATCTCAATCTCCAAAGTAACTGATGTTTGTCCACCATTGATATCAGGCATTATCCATAAAGGCCATGAATCACCGTTCTTTAGAAGCTCGTCTAATAATGTTTGTTCCTCAACTTCACCTTGACAAAGACTATCCAGAACATCCAGGACATAAAAGCAGCCCAGAGACGTGACTTGATCAACGTCTAACTTATCTTCGTTGAATAGAGCACACCGAACAGCTTGAACCAGAGTACTGCCCAATGTTCTTCGACAATCTAGACTGAGAGTTCTAAAAAAATTATCATCCATCTTGCAGCGAAAAGCATGCACATATTTACAAAAACTGAACCGATCCATGACTTTTGCGTATGCCTCATTATCAAGTCCGTCATAGAAAACCGCTGACGTTCTATGTTCCCAGTCAATCACGAATAGTGCAGCCAACACACCTGGAAGCAAGCCAGAGCTCTTAGTAAGAGTCTTTAATCTAAAGAGGCTACCATTAAGCACTTCCAAGGCAAAAGTAGCCATTTCAAGCACACTCGTCGAAGATCCACATCCCTGGACGGCTACATGTTCCTCAGCATTTAACAACGCATTAGCATCCCTGACCCAAATAAAGTTCGAATTCCCCATGAAAGCTTGTAACTTTTGGAAGATCTCCTCAAAAATCAAGATGGATGTTTCCTCGCTCACCAAGCAAATTTTATCTTCTTCCATTATACCTCCAAGAGCAGCACTAAGATATTCAAATATGGGAAAAAGTAAAAGAGTTAAGCAACTAGAAAGAGTAAAACTTGTAAAAATAGAATATAAGAAAGAAGAATGTTCAAAATTAACAAGGATTCACAAATCTTTAGCAATCTATATGCATATCACTTTTATATTCATGATAATGTTGGATTAGAAGTTTGGGGAAGATTCATCAACAAATGGAACTCGAATGAGCCAATCTTAAAGTTATCCGGTTTGATGGTTAATCTGATGGTTTTGTTTTGTTAAGTTAAAAAACTGTATAATTCAATTCGTCTGCCAAACAGCTATAAAGCAACTGTTTCAATCTGATGATTTCATAATATAAGAGAACATGGGTAAAAAGGGATGGAATGCAGAGAATAGTATTTGCATCCTTGTGTAAATATAATATCACTGCACATATGTAAAGCAACAAATAGTGCCATAGTTGCATATAGTAAGCATTTGTTTTACCCTACCAGATAAACTGGGCATTGGAAGATCCGAAGGGAGGAAGAGAGCGAGCAATCAAAAGAGCCGTAGAATCTAGAAGCTCATGATGCCAGTGTTTGGGGATTGCACCCTGTACGTGGTTTAAATTTCCAGCCACTGTCCTCTTTATAATTTCCTCTCTTGTTTTCTCCATGAGACGTGCCAATATGAGAGCATTATTGGAATCGTAGGTAACAGTTGCATGTAAGATAACGCTATCCCATTGCTCAGAAAAGCACTCGTCATCTAGTAATGCAAGCAAAAGATCCAATCGGGCCAAGGTGGAGCAGCTACCTATTTGCAAGCACCAAGGAACAATGATCTCCTTAAAATATTGCAAAAAATGCTTCAAACTCAGATCTGTGTTCTTTTCTTCTGATTGACAGATTGGCTCATTTTGTTCCCGCACAATTTCTTGAACGACCTTGCGTGGTCCAAATGTAAAGACCACAACCACCATAAATTTCACAGCATTTGATGAGTCCTAAAATCATTACCAAGAACATCAATACTAATGCAAATTGATATCATAATATTCTACTCTTATTGAAAGTCTATTGACTAATTTTAAGATCAAAGTACAACTAGCCAATGCAATTCGCCATTGCAACATATTTGTTGATCCCTTTCCAAATGCCAAGTCTAACTCGTCTAAACAATGGTCCTTTGGAAAGTAAAAATTCTGGGTTGAAGAAAGTACAAAATTCTGGATTGAAGAAAGTAGAAAAGCATTAGAACTATTGTACTAGCTAGAAAAATCCATCCCCCTTTTGGTGTTTTGCTAATTCCTCAATGATAAGCATTCAGTTGGTAGTGATGGAAGCTTCTTGGTGGTCCACACAATCAGGTAGTCATGATTTCAAATTTTGGTTTGTTTTATGCAGCCTGTTCGATTCAACAAGTCCAATTTGAGGCATCAAACTCAAATGTCAAGTGCAAATGAATCTTATTTTTTTGGCTGTATTTAAGCTTCCAGATGTTGAATCCGGATCAAGGATAAGGCATTTCGGTTTCAATTCCAGTTGCAATTTCAAGTTTTTAATTTCAAAAGAAGTGTTTTAGAGTTGATTATATCCAGTAGTTTCATAGGGTCGTTTCAATGTCAATCTAATTTCACCTATCCACGATAAACTGAGATAAAAAACATAACCCTCCCATGTTTTCATGCACCTAGCATGCATGTATTAGGGTGTGAGGAATGGGGATGGGGATGGGGATGGGGATGGGGATGGGGATGGGGATGGGGATGAATAATGATGTTTGGTTAAATATAATACAATGACTGATTACTTATAAGTGGGTAATCATCCATACCTTAGTAAATTGAGAGGAATGACCTTTCATTCCCCGACATTATCATTCCTTATCATATCCATTCCCATTCCCATTCCCATTCCCTTGAAACAAACCAAGTGCCCCTTAAAAAATAAATAATATACTAAACTAATCATCCTGTTGTTGGCCTAGGATGTCAATATTTGATAATTCATTGAAATATCTGACAAATTCCCCATATACAGAGATGAAGAGTTAAAAATAGTTAATGAACTGACGGAAACTTACTATAGTTTGTATTAGCTGGAAAGACTTCGACAACATTGGACCCACCAAATAAGATAGAGGCCACGAGTCACCTTTCCGCACAGCATGCAGGTCCACTAACAACAAAAATCCGATGATTTTCTCTATATTCTCGCAGCTTTCAACATTGTCAGTTTGCTGAAAGGCATCTAGGCAATTCTCTACGAATGTTAAGCAAAAAGCTGATAACAAGTTAGGTTCCAGGGAAAATATGCCCGAAAGGATCTCAGTAATGCATTTTCCAAACTCTCGCACATGGCCAATTGGGTACTTGCTGTCAAGCTTTTTCATGTTCTCCTCAGAAGGTTGAATGCTCACTTCTGACGCTGATATACTCTTCAACTGCCCAGTAACTGTTCGGTCATTGCTCACAAAGCTTGGAACCATGAGGTAGTCATGCCACAATAATTTCAGTAACACCTCATCAACAATAGTACGCCGGAAATGGTTAATAGATTCTACTCCATCACAATATCTGATATCAAAGTAACAGAGAGTGAGTTCAAAGAGAAAGAAATGCTCCCTCCCTTACCATTTTGAGTTTCCAGATTTTACTTGCAGGATATTCCTGATTTTAGGTCCACATTTTCTACTCTAACAAAGCAACTATTTTCCTTCATTTGTGCTAGTTTTTTGGACAGAACAGTTTCTTTGGTTATGGCATTTTGTGAAGGACACAGTATTTGAAGGTGAAACTGTAAACTAAAATAGAAACATATGCTCTAAGGTAGTGTTTGACACTCATAAAATTGAGCAAATTCAACAAAATACGTAGATATAAGTGAAAGGAATGCCATACATATGTTACGACATGAAAGGTGTCATCATGTGAAAAAGCAACGTAAAGTGCAATGTATGCTACAAGAAAATGTCAAACTTAAGAAACAAAGAGGATAGCGCCAAATGAAACACACCTTTTAGCATTTTGTAATGCCCAGAGAAAACATTCTCGGTATGACTGGAAAAAAACTAATTGATCAGCATTTGAGGACTGGGAATGAACTTTTCCAGCCCAAAGATTCTGGAAAAATTCCAGGAAGAATTTATCCATTGTTATCGCTTTGGGAGGCACACAGTCTAAGAACAAAACCAAAGCTGGGTAAGATACTTGTTGAGATCCGAAGCACCCGTTCCTTAAGAAGTTCCAAAACCGATTAAACAAGGTTTTGTGAACATTCAAAGTAGTCCAACTCTCTGGAAATCTCCTTGAAAACAATAATATTGCTTCCCACATAGAAGAATGGCAAGTGGGATCCGTTTCTTGAAATGCACCAAGTATTGCAGGTGTAAGAGTTTTGATGTTCGCTTCATTCAGAGCATGAGGAATGTTTTTTACACAACTTGTAACAAGTGAATATGCAGCAGATCGGGTAACAGAACTTTGAGATTTAAGAAAATCCAGAAAACATTTATGAACTGAAAGCAACTTCTCTGCATGAGATATAGCAGTGGATCGTGCTTTAAGAGCATGTTTTAGTTCAGAACTTGAGTTCTTCGGACCATGCTTTTCGCTTGTCAGGACATCAAGTAGTGTAGCCAATGCTAGCAAGGATGATGAAATAACCTGCAGCCACAGAGCCACCATCCAGGAAAGTCTAAGGGTAAGATGTAATCATGAAGAATCAACATAATAATCTTATATATCCTGTCCGAGTCCCCTAATTGAAGGATAAGTCTATGGCAACAGATAATATAGCCAACCCATAATCATAAACACACAATTCTTAACCTTAAAATAACTACAACATAGAATATAAATATGTCGATGTTGGTTATGGTGCATACCTGCTGATGCATCTCTTGTAGTTCATCCAAAGCAACTGCCTTATCAGACAAACTTTGTGGAGTGAGTTTTAAGTTCTCTTCTAAATACATAAACACCTCATCTGTACATAACATTAGAGCATCCAATCTTTTATCTTGTGCAGGAAAAGCAGCCTGTTTCAGAGTAAAAAGTAAGATTACAAAGTCTTTCTCAACTTAACAGATAAGTAAATCATATGAAACATGCCAACTACTACATGTTCATGGATAAGGTTGAAGAACTTTTAGCATCTACCTTTCCACAAAGAATCTTTCCTTTATTCCTTTTTCTCAATATCTGAGAGAAGGAAAAAAACAGAAGAACTATGCAGTAATGCCTTTAAGTTCTTTTTAAAGATTTCAACATATAAATGCTAAAAGTTCTTCAACCTGATACATAAAAACTTATATGGCATCTTCACACAAAACTCATGGCATCTCCAAAAACCCTCAACAACATCAATACTCCCAAGATAACATATATAGATCCTGAAAAAAGCCACTCAAGCATCTCTCGTTATATGAAACAATGAAATTCACTGAGCCATTTTGGCAGAAACATCTATTACTTTCCATTCCAAGATCAGTAAACAAGTACGCAGATTAAGTAGTAACAAACTAACAATATGATTCTACTCGAATGTGCATTACAAGCAATATAAAACCTGAAATGATCTTTTTGCAGCTTGGGAAACTTCATTAACTGCGTCAAACTGAGAAAACCACCAAGGCCCCATCAAAGACTTCAAATGTGGAGCCAAATCTCTCCTGAAATTCATAGAACGAACAGAGAAAGCAACCAATAAGAAGTCAGTAGACAGCAAACAGAAATGCTACATATGACGCTCAAGAGATCTGAAAACGAGTTCAGTTGAAGTAGAAGGCAACATGCAACTAAATCATAACCCCTCTCCCTAAAAAAAGGGGGAAATCCCATATGGCCCAATATATCTGACAAGTCGCACTTTTGGTGCGATTGCCCGAGAATTGAGACAGTTCACCCAAGAAATTAGTTATGAACAAATAATATGATGATGTTGGAGATTGATGACAACTGGGAAAAGGAGCCCTCCTGGATCAAGCCAACTTTTTCAATTTGAAGGAATCCCATCCTTTCTAATTGGTTAAAACATAACTTATATGCATCTTAAGAATAGTAAAACAATGAGAAATGAAAAGAAACTTAAGAAGCTGAATCAACTGCAAGAAAACTCAAATCTGTATCAGTTTGGTGCTTGAAATTATGCAGTTTTCAAATCTTATCAGCATGGGTAAGAAAAAACATACATCTAATGAAATTGTTTTTAAAGAGAGAGAATCTTGCATGATAAATTACAGAAAATATTCAGTACCAAGTTCAGAAAACCTTCAAAGATATAGAAGCATGTGAAATATATAACTATTATTGATTAGGCTTCCTTCTATGAACAAATAATTGATTTGCAAGGGAGTATGTCAGTCTTAACTCTCATGTATCAACTTTACAGGAAAATTTCTAAAATTTATATTTAAGTTACATAACACTAAAGCATGTTCATGTCTACATATGTATTATCCCTATGAACATAAGGTAAGCTCAAACCCAACAGCGCTGACGAGATTAGCCATGGTATCATGAGAAGCTCGGCGAACCTCTCTGTTGTAGTCCAGCAACAGCTTCTTGTATTCAAATGCCTAAGCCACAAAACAAATGTAGTCACAAGTCAGAAATCAGTAATCATGAGCCAAAGAAGACTTGGTAAAATGGGATAAAACGTCATCAGCTACATAAATACTGCAGAAAGGGAATAGACTTTTCCTTCTTTAATCTCTTTATGGCTTTGATTTTCTAGGGTGTTAGGGTGAGAGAGGGGGTGGCATTAAAACAAATAACCTTTAAAGAAGGATGACGCGACCAAGATACATGCCCCCATCTAGATAGACCCCTAACATTCTAGGAACCATTAATAGTTTCCTAGTAACATATTGAGGACATAAGTAACAGTTGAAAGAGCAGAGTATAAATATCAAGTGCTTTCTAACAGCTGATTCACTGCCAAGCCTGAATGTTCTGGAAGGGCACAGATTTGTATGGTAAGGAAACTTGTATATGAACCATATGTTCAAATGTACAACCAAGCTACGATTACCAGAAGTTGGATCAGTATGAGTCTTTTACAACTGTGTAAGTTCTTAACTTCTTATGTACATAAAAGTGGTCACAACTCATAGCAGTTACAGAACGATTGAACATAAAAACTGTAATTTCCCAAGGTTACTTCTGATAGCTTCCCTTCAACACTAAGTAGATGCAAACTTGGGCCTTTTAGACAAATAAAGGTGAAGAATCATACAATCATTGGAAGGCCCTATGTAGTTCAGCAACGATAATAGGTAAAAAAAACCTAAAAATCAAGGCATATATAGAGTAACCCCAAATGAAAAAGAAAAAGAAAATTGAATATATTACCCTTAACCCTAGAAACACATTGCTCCACAAAATGTATCAGCATCATTTCCTTCTAGTGTATTAAATTTTGCAGCATTCACAATCTTACCAACATCTAATCAATATGAATAATGATCAATATTGCATGAAAGTATATGTTGGCACTATACATGAAGGAAGCATACTTCCCACTACATAGGAAGCTCACATTGAGTTCCACAATGACGACTTCCTTATTGACATGATCTCTAAGATTTTACAAGGCCAATCAAAATTGGTAGAAGCTAATTTAAATAGCTTAGCATGTATCTTTCCCACATTTTATATTAGTTTTTCATAGTGCTAGAAGCTAGTCCCAATAAGCTATTTGTTATACTATAGCAGTACAAATTAGTATTGTAAATTATAAGCAGAATTATTGACTCGTCAAACAATGCCATCAACCCAGGTCCATTGGTCCATGCCTCATATTGACTTCAACGGGTCAACACTATTTGGCAACACGACTATAGAGAAAACAATATGCCAAGCCTCAAATGATTATACATGGGACCAGTCAGCTAAGTAACTACCATGGCAACAAAAAGAAACATGATGCTGATGACCAGATTTTAGAAACTATAAAAACAAATAAACATACCCATTGTGGAATAATTGGTGACACCTCCTTTGCAGATTTTTGCTTAAGCAGTGTTGACAAAATCGTCAAAGCCTTCAGCTGCAGAGCCATAAAATATTATAGCAGAACAGAAAGTCAATAAGTGCAGCAAGTAACAGAATGAAATAGTGAACACAGCATTCATTGAGTTTCAAAAACTAGATATGAATTACACAAGAAACCAGTGTAGCCTCTTCAAATAGTGAACACAGCCTTCATACTCTTACCTTTGTGGTTGGATCTTTTCTGGAAAGCCTCTTCAAATGTTGTGCCAATTCACCATCAATGTCCTACATTACAGTTAACAGCTCCCAAATCATTATGTATATTTCATCAGACATAGTATCAACACTATCACACAGAACCTCAGTGCTTCCACAAAACAAATGCTGATTAAAATCCAGTTTGCTATGCAACACATTTGGCTTCCAAAGACATTGCAAAAACAAACTGGGCGCTGCCAATTGCAAACTAGCCACACTGGATTCAATAATCCTACCTTCCAAAGAAAGAATCGAGAATGATTGTTTTTGGCAAAAAAATGATTTCTTTGATAAGTATTAACCACCATTGAGGATGGGCAAATTTACCAACGTTGAAAACATTGGCTTACACTTTATTGCGATTACACAGATCATTGATCAAAGGATTTGTGACCAAGAAAAAATTTCCATTTGTTGCTAAGTTTTCCCTTAAGTAATTTGTGACTCACGTAAGAAAAAATTATATAGATGTTCTTCCCAACTATAATTGTTATTAGTGAGTGATGTGGTTCAAAAAACACTCCGGGAAAGTTAAACAACCCTATCAATCTTGAAGTCAGAAAAGTGATTCCAATTGACAGCCACAGTTAATGTGTAGATTACTTCTGGAGTAAACCATGTGACTGAATTCATTATCTCAGAACTGCCATTGGCTTCATGTTCACTTGTATCTAAAATTTTGAAGCGTTGAAACTTGCCATAATGAGGATGAACACAAAAAGAATAGAAAAACGGAACTTAGAATACCCAGAAAGGAGAAGCAGCGTCTTGGGTTGTTGGTACAGAAGTATCAAGACGTGAAGTGCCGACATAACCGCCAAATCCAACCGCAGTAGCACCCGAGGGTAGCAGCGAAGCAGCTAAACTGCAATCAATCAATTTCAAAAATCGTTAATTTAAATCATATTAAACAACCCATGTGTGGGTAGATATGTAAAAACGGCAAGAGAATCAAGTTTTCAATTGCCTGCTGCTAGAAGGACGAGCTTTGCTTCTAGCTGCTTCTCCCTTCTGTCTGCCCATCCTTGTACGAGGAACAAAACCTGCGGGTTCTTTTGTGTGTAGGAATTTATGTAGTAATGGCGGAATATCAGTCGCCAAAACGACGAGATTGGATTAGATAGAGTGATGAATTGGAGCAGAGGCGATGGAAGCGATGAAGCAACTTTGTTTCCTTTGCAGAGGAGCAGGAACCCCAGATATGAAACTAGGGCTGGGCCAGAAGCGGAGCACTCGGGACGTGTCAATCGACCTATCCAACTCAATATTTAAGTTTTGGAAAACAAAATCGTATGGGTTGGGATTAAAAGATTTTTAAAGGTTATGAAATTGAAATTGTGCTGTGGATCTAATGGGTTGTGTGTGGTGTGTATATATATATATACACTAGTGTTGTAACTGTACGATGCAGCGCATGTGAATTACAATTCTGAAACATTAATTTTTGCCTTGAATCATGAGTTTGTTTGATTATTTTACAAGTCAACTAATATATAAAGTTGAAAGTTGATATGGTGTATTAGCAAGATCGAATGGAAAAATAATTGCACACGTATTGGATTTCTAAACCCATATACTCAGAACTCATTACAAAACTTGAAATTCTTGACTAAATGTATGTTTTTGCACCAAATTAAAAAAATAAACCACTCACAAGCCAAAACATCTATGAGCACAGTTAAGAATTTGCACGAATATATGTTTTTGTACCAATTTGTGATTTGACGTGTTACAATTTCCTATCATTAAGATTGGTCCCCAAAATTGACTGTAATCATCTTCATTTTTAGATTTCTAAAGGAATTTCAATTTTAACTTTTTTGTTATGATTTCAAGCTAAAATTACATGTATAAATATTCTCATTGTTTTTCAACCATTGAAATCTGCAAAATCGATGTTCTAGAATAGTCAGTCTTCCAGTTATCTCAGTTTTTGGGATTCTCATACTTGAGGAATTGAGACATCTGAATAACTGCTAAATGAGCATAGATAATTGGAGGCACCATATAAATACATCCCACGAGTTATCATCCCATAAAGTGAGAAACTACCTTGTCAATGATCCGTTCAAAATGTATTCACAAATTGAGTGTTTGGGGAAAAAATGTGTACTTTCATTTTGTGGTAGGTAAAGAGAAAATATCAAGAACAAAATTTGTATCTGCAATGTGATCTAATGTTTCAAAAGCATAGTGACAAGTAATAAGTAATGAAATAACAAGATGATTTGAAGCAACTTACAACTAAACTTCTAGCAAGGAAGAAGCACTGTTGCCGGTGACTCGAATGATACTTGACATAAATGATATATGTACATGGTGTATCTGATCTTTGTTAACATAAACTTGATAGACCAAAATATCACGGACAATCTTGTCAACATCAATACAGAGATCTTCAGAAGTTCGATCGTCAACTTTGACAACCTTTTCAAGCATGTAATGTAGTGTACTCCAAAAAAGAGGAAAAACAACATCTTTTAATAAAACTCTACATAAAATTTAAGTTGTTCAAAAGTATGTAATTAGGAGAATGCACAAATGATGCAGGAAACGAACTTCGCTAGTTTCCTATACCCTTTCTTAATAACGATAATTTGAAACATATAATTTGAAACTTCCTGTAGAACACATCCCTGAAAAAATAAATACCTTGTAATCACCCAAAGTTAACTAAAGGGACCGTTTACTAAACGCTTACTTAAGTAAGTGAACACCAAGTCATATAACCTTTATCGGATGAATATGGTAAGCACCAAAAATTCTTGCTCGGTAAGAGCGAAAAAAAAGACCAAGAGTCTCACCCAGTAAGTGAGGACGACGACTCTTACCATAGTAAGCGCTTACCGGGTAAATTATTGCTTACGATACCGTTTTGATGGACTAATTTTAGCCGATAAGTAAATGATAGTGTTAAATTTTACCAGTAAGCTCTTACCGGGTAATTGTTTGGTAAACAGCCCCTAAGTGGCAATAAAGACAGAGGGGGGACGTTTATATTTTATTTCTCATTGATGTTCACTTTCTTGATGACAGAAATAAAGAAGACATCAAAAAATAGGGATCAATACCTCCCCAACCCACTTTTGACATACATAACCATTCTTATATGACACACTCACATTGGAGGACAAACATAACCAATTACCTTTCACTTAATAGATTGACATTAAGTGCTTATGGCACATTAACATATATTCAACATTATTGAAAGTACTACCTGGTGTACAAAATGCTTAGGAGTATCAAACTTATGCTAATTGGATTGAGAGCAACAATCATTTGTCTAAGAAATTCCTCATCAAGAAACCAATGGAATGTGTCCTTGCAATTAGAGCAATTATTATACAAAACCTAATAGTAACAAACTAAGCATAAACATAAAGGGGATGTGAAAAGGGTATGCCAGGGGTCTCAAATTGGATAACAATGTTTGCAGCAAAGTGATTCAAGAAAACATGAACAATTAACTTATTCGGTGTACCCACCGAAGGATTTCTTTAGACGCATATTCAATTATATCTTGTAGAAAAAACAAATTTAGTATGTCAAAAGGATGATGGATAGAGATTAAATAAACACGTGAATATAATATAAAACAATATTAGTTTATGGGAACAAACCAATTTATGAAGATAAGACTTGAGTTTTAGTGTTTATTTTTCTTATATATCTAATTAATGAATCAAAAAAAATAAGGAAGCCTTATAAATGTCTCAATTGGTAGAATAGGGACAAATATCAAAAGACACATAAAACCTTAATTGTTAGCAAAGAAGCAAAATGCATAAAAAAAAAGGAAACAAAAACCATAAACCTTACTTGTCAAGATGGAAGATGCCTTCAAAAACAATGATAAAATAGTGAAAGGTCAAGAAGCACAAACAAAGACAAGAATCACAACATAAGCATAGCAATGTATTATATTCTAGTTGCAACTCATCAACATATTGTCACAATCTGAAAAAACCAAACTGCCACTTACAAAATACGATCAATGTATTGACAACTTAATATGCCTTGAATAAGAAAACCCAAGCCTGGAAGCAAAAGGAGGAGCAAAAACCCCAGATTAAAAAAAGACTAATAATGAAAATGTAAAATCCATCTTACCAACTTCCATTACTAATCAACAATCTAGAAATCAAAGAACATAGTAGAAACAACTAATTAGAGGTAAAAAAATGAAATGAAATAGGAATGTTCGAAAAGTTGCATACCTTATCCATAACATCATATCCACCAATTTTAGGTTACATGACCATAAGAAGAAGAATTTCAACAGATATTTCACCTTCAAGCCATAAACAATGGAAGGAAAATTAGTTGAAAGAGCTAACTTGAGAAAAAATAGGTCAAACTCTTACCTGGAGAAAGCCATACAACTCACTAACTCAGGTTCCATTCAAACAAATCGAAGAGAAGAACATAACCGTGGTTGGGATCGGACAGAATTGTGGCTTTTCTTTCCAAGGAGAAACAGATCGAGGAGAAGAACCTCCAGATATGTGGTTTGGACARTTCGATTTCAAGGAGAAGTAGATGGAGCAACAGATCGAGCAAGATGGTTGGGTCTACCGAGATAGAGACGACCGAAGTTGGAGCGGTGCCGACGATGAAAGCAGCCGAAGTTAGAGCTGTGGCTGATGGATAAATCTAAACTTCTAATTGCTGGTTATATGCACAATGCACAATGCATAAATGAGTCGTCTTGGGAGCCCCTTTTGTGCAAAGGCAGCAGGAATGGAAGAAAGTGAGGTCTGACCTTCCCAAATAGGTTTTGCTGGAAAAGGAAAAAGAAGAGAAGAAGAGAAGAAAGCAAGTCTGACCTTACCCAAACAGGTTTTAAAGGAAAGGAAAAGCTGGAAAAGTCCAAACAGGTTTTGAAGGAAGGGAAAAGCTGGAAAAGGAACACGAAGAGAAAGAAAGAGAGTATGACCATTGGAGATGTCAATGTATCAAACACTTGTACATCATGCTTTATGGATTGTAATTAAGAGTTTTTTGAATTTGTTGCATAAAATGGTTGTAACTTATGCTTAATAACTTGTATTTAAGATAATGACTTAAATGCTTATATATGTAGTATAGATAGTAACGGGAAGGGTACTGTGTAATGCAGTGAGATAAAATTTCATTTTAATGTTTAGTTTTTATTATTTGTCTTTATCGATATAATATAATTTTATGTGGTTTTGAGAAAGCGGTAATTTTTTTATTTTTTAATAAAATATAAATTTGAAAAAAAAATCGATATTAGTATCAAATTAACTCTTTAATAGTTTTAGTTGTTTTGGTATAACTTCTTTAATTCAATTTTTTATTATAATTTAATTTAGATTTAATAGCAAAGTAATTTATTTTTGGTTTAATAATATATTTATTTTAAATAATTAAACATTATCTTAGAACTCAATAATTATCTTAATTATATTTTAGATTTTATATATTTAAAATGAATGTTTATTCTATTTTTGATTATGTTTATCTGCAGTTAGTTACTGTTAGCTCCAGTTTTTACTTAATGTAAAAGTATGAAAAAGATTTCTGCAAGTGTTGACAGAAGGGGTTCTTCCACAGAAGACAACAGAGGACCAGCAACAGAAGCTGTTTGATCATACAAGTCAAGATTGACAGAACCTCTGTTGTCTTTCACAAAGGTTCTGGAAAATGGTCCTCTGGCAATAAGAACCTACAAGTCTTCTACAGCAGAGTCTCTGAGGTGGCTCACAGAGGGTCTGCGGATTCGTCTTCTGTGAAGATCCTGTTCTGCTGTTTTTCAAAGGTTGTTAGCTGCACGTGTTTCTCACGTGTCTAGGTCTTTAATCGACTTTATTTGGACGGGTTGGATGATTTCACACATCTAGGTCATGTCAGAAAGGTCGTTAGGAACTAGTATAAATAGCAACTTACGCCTTTGTAATTAAGAGTGCTTCCGTATTGTAATCGTCTTATTTTCAATCAATTGAAAAACCTTTGAAGCTATTCTATTGCGTTCATCTTCTTCATATCAATCTGTGTGTTCTTGATTAATTACTCTGTTGTATTCTTATCATTGTTTCCGCTGCACTATAATCGTTCTAAAGATCATCAAGAGTAAGGGATCAAATACCAAATCTGAATTTATAGGTCCTAACAATTGGTATCAGAGCAGGAATCGAATTCTCATTCGATTAATTCTGTTTTTGGTATTAATCTGCATTCTATAGAACACTAGTCTTCTTCTTTTTACCCTGTTTCACTCGATTAAATCAGTTTCATCTTATTCTTGTTTTTCTCCTTCTATTATCAATGGTGAATCTGGCCAATACTTCATTCATGAGCACTGGTTCTCAATCAAAACCTCCCACRYTTATTCGTGAGGAGTATCCGCAATGGAAGGTGCGAATGATAATTTTTTTGGAAGGAATTCACCCAAGGATATGTGAATTTCTTTACAATCCTCCTTATGTGCCAATGAACTTAATTCCAAGAGTTCCTGCTACTGGCACAACCCCTGAAATTGTTGAACATTACAAGCCAAGACTTGTTGCTAACTGGAGTGATGAAGACAAAATACTGGTTGATTTGAGCAGCAAATGCAAACGGTTGTTAATTATGGCAATACCTCACGAAATCTTCAAATGTATC
>NC_037529.1:41339631-41340817 GCF_001531365.2 Cynara cardunculus var. scolymus
CATCGAAAACATTTAGAGTTCCAAACGGGTGATCACGTTTTCCTAAAAGTTTCACCATTACGAGGTATTCGTAGGTTTGGAATTAAATGTAAACTTAGTCCAAGATATATCGGACCCTTCGAAATACTATAACGTGGTGGAGAAGTGGCGTATCGCCTAACATTACCTCCTCAACTGTCCCATATCCATAACGTTTTCCATATCTCGTCACTCCGCAGATATCATTATCACCCTCTCCATGTGATTGATTATCCGTCAGACAGAGTTGAAGAAAATCTCACTTATATTGAAGAACTCGATGCGATAATTAATCGAGAAGAGAGACAAATGCGACGAAGGTCAATACCGTTTGTTAAGGTGTTATGGCAAAATCATTCTGAGCGAGAAGCCACATGGGAAACGGAAGAATTTATGCGGAAGGAGCACCCTTATCTATTCGAGTCATGTAAATCCTCTAACCCTATCTAAATTTCGAGGACGAAATATTTTTTTATGATGGGAGGATTATAATATCCGTGTTTCGTTAACTTGTACAAATTGGGTTAAGAGAATTTTTGGTAGAATTATGCATAATATATTTGTACCCTATGCTTAACCAACTTGTACCCTAAACTAGTTTTGTGTTAAAAGTAGAGTTTATACCTATATTGTCATAAAGTTGAGAATATATACTTAAAGGGTTAAAACCGCCAAATAATTAAACTTTATATATATATATATATATATATATATATTATAGTTAAAAAAATTTATATATATGTGTATGTACATAGGCGGTTATGAACCGCCATTTCTTTCGTCTCATTTTTCTTGTCTCATTCTCTCTTTAAATCTCWCGTCTTCTCTCTAAATTTTACGTCAAGTTACTAACGGGATCGAAGTAACAATTATATATTCGGAATCCTTCTTAAAGGTATAAATTTCATTCAATTTTATTAAGGTGTTTATGTTAGGGTTATTAAGATCAGTTTATAAGTTGTGTTTATATCTAAGTTTACAAATTGATATTGTCAAAATTATGATATATTTGATACTTAGAATGCTAGGACTGGTTATATTGATGTAGAAATAAAAAGGGTATATTATAGTTTCAATATGGTCAGATTGTGGGTAAATGTTTAATCGTACACCAGTTGTTCGGTTAAATGTCGAAAGGAGTAAAAATGCATGATTAAGCTTAGGTTAA
>NC_037529.1:41342413-41366169 GCF_001531365.2 Cynara cardunculus var. scolymus
TGCTTCATTTGTGAAACATTTTACTATAGACTCAATAACTGGAGCCCCGGTATTGAGATGTTTCCATGGTGACTAAAAACGATCATGACATCATCATTTTTAAAGTCCTTAAAAGTGGACTTGATTATGTACCGGTCGAATAGACGGCGTATGGATCAATCCTAGGAACCGTTCTAATCATTTCCCTTGCCTTTATCTTGCGAGGTATGATGACTTGCAAATCAGGTTAATCCAACAACTGAGCGTTAGACCAAAAAGGTCTAGTAAGTGTATAAATCTCAAACAAACAACATACTTTCCAAACAATCAGTTCAGAATCAAACCTGTTTTGATACATAAACTTATTTATGTCTCTCGCGGCTACACCGCCATTACATCTCTCTCGCGGTTACACCGCCATTACATCTCTCTCGCGGTTACACCGCCATTACATCTCTCTCGCGGTTACACCGCCATTACATCTCTCTCTCGTGGTTACACCGCCATTACATCCCTAAATTTTCTAACACTTTAACCGAATTTAGAGTCCGGCCAATCATCCGGAGATGTAATCCGGACAACACTGTCCGGATATTAATCTGAATAAAACTGTCTAGATATTAATCCGGTCATCACATATAAGTACACTGTCCGGAGATCTAATCCGGATAAAACTGTCCGGATATCAATCCGGTCATCACATTCCTTTGAGCGGTTTAATTCTAATACAACACCTCTTGAGCGATTTAGGGTTAATTCGGTCACCTCTTGACAGGTTTAGGGTTGAGTCCGGACAACACTGGAGCGGTTTAAGAATAAACCGGTCAACACTTGGACGATTTAAGGAAAAAAATATGCACAATATGAAATATAAATCTTAATAACCAGTTCCAATAACTATTGAATTGTATGCAAACAATTTATACTCAAAGCTTAATACATTCACCTTACAAAAGATGTTGAACGGATTTAAACCTGTGATTTATCAGTCTGCACTCTCTCAATTGATTTTGTACTCAAGAATTTCAGCCAAGCCTTTAATTCTCATATGCACTTGCTATATATAGTAAGTGCATAAACCGCCATCAAATAAAAATAAAAAATATTTTACAATCACTCACACACACAGACACATCTAATATATATATATATATAAATAAATATATATATATATATATATTAATTTCTAAATCTATAACCAAAATTATGAAACCCGAATATTACAGTCGTACTCGCATGTCTGCCAGTATTGTTGGACGTACTTTAAAGGTATGCCATTGTCGGTTAGAGTCAAAGCTGGGAGTAGGATGCAGTTACTGAAGAATTTGATCATCACGACAAACTTGTCGTCGAATAGGGTGGTTCGAAGTTCGATGGCATGGTTGTTGGGCATCATTGGGAGGAAAACTATGGCGCGGTTGTCGGCGCCGGTGGATTGAACATGACTGTCGTTGTCTTTGGACTCCTGTGATGTGGAGGAAGCCGTTGCAAATGAAGTTGCTGGTAAGTTCGTTCGTCAAAGTCTGATTACAGGTTTAGGAAGCGTAAAGGGTGAATGGAGGTTAAAGAAGGGTATTTATAGATGGGGAGAGGGGGGTGTGAGGTGGGGGGGAACAGGAAACGGTTTCTTGATTATTATATTTGAATAATCATGAAATGGGAAAGCGTTTGGTTAAAAGCTAATTTGATTTGGGGATCGTGGGCCATCTTGATTGTACGTGCGATTAATGTTGGAGGACACGTGTCAAGACGGGGATAGGTAAGTTGAAAAGGTGATGGGGAACAGGCTGTATATGGTGTCAGGCGCGTGGGTGGATGACGTTTGGATTATTTGGAGTAATTAAGATTATTCCAAATAATATCTCTTCACATATTTATCCAAAAACAATTTATTTAAAAATTCCATCTAATTGTAAGATTAATACTAATTACGAAGTTTTGGTCTTCTAAAAACCCATACTGTATAGTTTTTAGTGACAAAAGCTGCAATATGGTATTAATCTTAAAAAGTTTGCAACAAAAGATGGGTTTTTGAAGAAAAAATTTGTCATGTAACCAGAGGAGCTCTAGTTGAACATAACCCTTTTGATTGGGAACCAAAGGTGCTCTAGTTGAACATCGATGAAGGAATTCATCGATGAAATGTTGGATTGCATGATAAAGAGGCTTTGAATGACAAAACAGAGGCTCTGTATAAGCATGGGCAATCCATTATGTAGAACCAGAGGGGCTCTGGTTATATACACATGGTGTATTATGTAGCATTTAAGTATCCTGAGGCTCTGGATAGTAGAACCAGAGGCTTTGGTATGGAAAATGCATATTTATGCAATGGAGATTCATGAAGATTGAATAGCTCCCCCTCAAATGATACATGTAGATAAGATATGAGTTTTAGAAACTCCCCCTAGAAGCAATAACAATGTAGATTGAGGTGACCAGAGGCTCTGATCTATACAACCAGAGGCTCTAGTCTATACAACTAGAGGCTCTGGTTGTGGATGGAGATGAAAGGATGTATGATATATGTCTAAGCATGCATATAAATGGGTCTTTGAGACCAGAAGGGCTGTGGTTCCAAAGACAATGAATCCAGAGGATCTGGTCTTTAGAACCAGAGGCTCTAGTTGCAAAAGCAATGAAAAGAAGTGAGTAAATGGTTATGTATGTCAGAGAGTATTATGGATGGGCCTTTGAGACCAGAGGGCTCTGGTTCCAAAGGCTTTGAATCCAGAGGCTCTGGGCATTAGAACCAGAGGCTCTGGTTGCAAAGGCGATGAAATGAAGTATGAATATATGATTAAGGGCAAGTGAGTGAGAAAGGGGGGGGGGGCTCTTTGGGTCCAGAGGGGCTCTGGTTACAAAGAGTATGAATCCAGAGGCTCTGGTCTTTAGAACCAGAGGCTCTGGTTGTCTTGGATATGCTATTAAAGATGAATGATTGGCGAATTTAGCATGCCAAGCCTTATTTAGAAACCAGAGGTCTCTGGTTGCAAAGGACTTGGAAACCAGAGGCTCTGGTCTTTAGAACCAGAGGCTCTGGTTACATGAATGATGATATGCGATGGAGTCCAAAAGGGCTCTGGTCTCAAAGGATGAGAATCCAGAGGGTCTGGTCTATAGAACTAGAAGCTCTGGTCTCACAGAGTGAAAATCAAGAGACTCTGTTCTATAGAACCAGAGGCTCTGGTTGCGAAGGCAATACTTAGTGAATAAAAGCTAAGTATTTGCTTTGGACCAGAGGTCTCTGGTTCCAAAGGCGATGAAAAACTTTAAGCCATATTAGAAGATTTCTTCATGGCCAGAGGCTCTGGTCTTTAGAACCATAGACGTTGGTTTGGAGTACTTATTGATTATGGCTTCTTGCTATGTATCACTTGCAGGCATAACCATGATATATTGAGAATCTCTGATTTAAGAATATTTATTGCGTTTTAAGTGGTGAGATTCAGCATACCCATCTTGCTGACTAGGAATAAAAATCTTTTATCATCAAGAGCTTTTTTGAAAATGTCAGCAAGTTGAATCTCAGTGGGAACAAAGTACATTTCTATGTAACCTTTTTCTACATTGTCTTTCAAAAAATGGTACCTTACATCGATGTGCTTGGTCTTGGAATGATGCACTGGGTTTGCAGAGATTGCTATACCACTCTTGGACTCACAGAGGATGAGAATTTTGTCATAATGAAATCCATAGTCCTTAAGCTTAGTCTTCATCCAGAGAACTTGTGAACAACAACTAGCAGCAACAACATATTATGCTTCTGCTGTAGAGGTTGAGACACAATTTTGTTTTCTGGATGTCCAACTTACCAGCTTGTCCTCCAAGAGTTGACAGTTTCCAGACGTGCTCTTTCTATCAAGTTTGCAACCTGCATGATCTGCATCTGTGTAGGCTATTAGATCAAAGCCAGAGTTCTTTGGATACCAGACACCTAATGCGGGAGTTCCCTTAAGGTATGTAAAGATCCTGTTCACTGCAGAAAGATGAGATTCTTTAGGATTAGATTGATATCTTGCACAAAGACATGTAGAAACATAATGTCTGGTCTACTAGCAGTTAGATACAGGAGTGATCCAATCATGCCTCTGTAGGTTGTTACATCCACAGGTTTGCTTGATGGATCAGCAAATAACTTAGCTCCTGTAGCCATTGGTGTTCTCGTCGATGATGAATTTGAGAGAGAATATTTCTTCAGAAGGTCAGTCACATATTTGGACTGATTGATGAAAATTCCTTCTGAAGCTTGTTTTATTTGAAGACCAAGGAAGAAGCTTAGTTCTACCATCATGCTCATCTCAAATTTGCTTTTCATCAACTCTGAGAATTTTTTGCAATGTTTTGCATTTGTAGAACCAAATATGATGGCATCCACATATATTTGAAAAAGTAAGATATCACCTTTGTGCTTTTTGAGAAAGAGGGTTGTATCGATTGTACCTTTTTCGAATCCATTGTTGCTGAGAAAGGTGGATAGTGTTTCATACCAGGCCCTAGGTGCTTGCTTCAGCCCATAGAGAGCTTTGTCTAGAAAGTAGACGTAATCTGGATGTTTTGGATCTTCAAACCTAGGGGGCTGCTGCACGTATACTTCTTCTTGAAATTTGCCATTTAGGAAAGCGGACTTGACATCCATCTGATAAACCTTGAAGCCTTTGTGAGCTGCATAGGCTAGGAATTTCCGGATAGCCTCAAGTCTTGCGACGGGAGAAAATGTTTCATCGTAGTCAATCCCTTCTTTCTGACAGTAGCCCTTGGCAACAAGCCTGGCTTTGTTCCTTATTACAATGCCATCTTCGTCCTTCTTGTTCCTAAAGACCCTTTTGGTTCCTATGGCCGTCTTCCCTTTGGGTAGAGGCATAAGGGACCATACTTTGTTTCTTTCAAACTGGAGTAATTCTTCTTGCATCGCATCTATCCAGTTTGAGTCTTGTAGGGCTTCTGAAATTTTCTTTAGTTCTATCGTACTCAGAAAGTTGGCAAAGAGACATTCATTGGTAGTGGCAGATCTTGTCTTGACACTATATGTTGGATCACCAATGATTTGGTGGTGTGGGTGATCTTTTGTGCATTTGGTGCTTGATTGGGGTTCTTGAGCAACAGGATGCAGTTCTTCATCGACTGATGGGACTGCTTGCTCCCCCTCAAAGAGATCATCTCTAGAGTTAGACTCTTGTTCTTGATCTTGATCTGAAGACACAGAAGAAGTAGAAGATGAAGTAACATGAGTTTCAGTAAGAGATGTACCTTTAGCATTGGAGACTTCATGTTCTTCATCGGTTCTGGAGATGGATTTTGCATTTTGTGCATGTCCAGAGATTACTTCTTCGTCGAAGATGTCTTCAAATAATTGAGCTAACTATGATTCATTTGGTTTGCCAAGTGATAAATCAGATGCTCTCCTTTGAATTCCGAGTCCTGAACTGTTGTGTTCAGAAGTCATTGGTGTGGAATCATCAAAGGACACATTGATGCTTTTGATGACAATTCTTGTCCTTTTGATGTAGACTCTGTAGGCCTTGCTAGTTTGAGAATAACCCAAAAAGATCCCTTCATCAGCTTTCTTGTTGAACTTGCCTAGATATTCCCTATCGTTGAGTACAAATCATTTGCACCCAAAGACATGAAAATATTTGACATTTGGTCTTCTTTGGTTGATGAGCTCATAAGGTGTCTTCTGGTGCCTCTTATTGATGATTGATCGATTCTGAGTGAAACAGGCAGTGGAAATAGCTTCAGCCCAGAATGTGATGGGTAACTCCGATGAAGCAAGCATGGTCCTTGTTGCTTCCACAAGGGTTTTGTTCCTTCGTTCCACCACTCCATTCTGTTGTGGAGTTCTAGCTGCTGAAAAGTTTTGTGTAATGCCTTCACTGATGAGGCATTCATTGATTCTGGCATTTTTGAGTTCAGTTCCATTGTCACTTCTAACCTTTATTAGTTTTCATTGTAGAAGGACTTGGAGCCTTTTCATCACTCCAATGAGTAGGTTAGGAACATCTGATTTCTTCTTTGCAAATTCAAACCAGGTGTATCTGGAGTATTCATCAACCAGTACTAATATGTACTTCTTTCCTGAGAGGCTTTGAGTTGATATTGGCCCACAGAGATCTATATGTACCATGTCTAAGTGCTTGGTGCAGGAGGTTTCTGACTTGGTTTTATGAGAGGCCCATCTTAGCTTTCCCATCTCACAGGCTGAGCATAGATGATCTTTTTCAAATTTAGGATCCGGAATTCCCTTGACCAGCTTCTGTGTGGCTAGTTTTTGTAGTGCATCAAAGTTGAGATGCGAGAACTTTTGATGCTATAGCCAATTTTCATCGCTATTATGAGACACAAGGCAGAGGGTGTCTTGTCTCATAGAGGATTCAAAATCTAGAAGATAGAGATTTTTTTTCTCTCTTTGCCTTGATGACTGTTTGACCGGGCTTTGTTTCTATGATACAGAAACCTTTGTGGAACCTGACTTCAAGACCCTTGTCGCAGAATTGGCTTATGCTTACTAAGTTGTGCTTTAAACCTTCAACATAAGCCACTTTGTTGATGGAGATGTTTCCTTTGATGAGAGTGCCATATCCCATGATTGTACCCTTGCTGTTGTCTCCAAAAGTCACAGAGTCTCCAGATTTTTCATTGAAGAAGGATAACTGACTTTTATCACCAGTCATGTGTAACAACCCACAATTATCTATGTACAGATAATCCACATCATCATACTTATAATACAAAATGTGACATTGTTTACAAAATATAGATTAAGAAAAACTTTCTATAAATACATTTATGCATTACTAAATGTCATTCATTCTAAACTTTTCCCATGCCTTTATCATGCGAGGTATGATGACCTACAAAACAGGTTAGTCCAACAACTGAGCGTTAGACCAAAAAGGTCTAGTGAGTGTATAAATCNAAACAACATACTTTCCAAACAATCAGTTCAGAATCAAACCTGTTCTGACACATAAACTTATTTATGTCTCTCGCGGTTACACCGTCGTTACATGTCTCTCGCGGTTACACCGCCATTACATCTCTCTCGCGGTTACACCGCCACTTCATCTCTCTCGCGGTTACACCGCCATTTCATCTCTCTTGCGGTTACACCGCCATTACATATCTCTCGCGGTTACACCGCCGTTCCATCTCTCTCGCGGTTACACCGCCATTACATCTCTCTCGCGGTTACACCGCCATTACATCTCTCTAAAAATAATTCAACATATTAGCCGTATTTGAAGTTCGGTCAGCCTTGTCCGGATATGAAATCCGGAGAAATACTTAGAATATTAAGGTAAATCGACCACACCTTGAGCGATTTATAATACGGATAAAACTGTCCGGATATCAATCCGGTCATCACATTTCTTTGAGCGGTTTATAATCCGCACACCTCTTGAGCAACTTATGGTTAATCCGGTCACCTCTTGAGCGGTTTAGGGTTGAGTCCGGACAACACTTGAGCGGTTTAAGAATAAACCGGTCAACTCTTGAGCGGTTTAAGAATAAACCGGTCAACTCTTGAGCGATTTAAAGAGAACTCCGGACACTCTTTGTCCTGTTTAAGGACTTAACCAAATATTTATGAAATGCAGTTCATAAATAGCAGATTCTAGCAGTGAAAGAAGTAATAATCAATATTTTAAAGCAATATACACTCACCTTAAACAAGGAAATCTTGATTCTGAAGTGTCTTCTTCTTTTCTACCAAATTGTACAATTCACAAAGAAAACTTTTCTAATGAAGTAAGTATGAAAACCCTCTACATCCTTCCCTCTTACTATAAATAGTAAGAGGAGACACTAATATGGCGGTACACACACACACACATAGCCGATTTACCATTTTCCCATAATTGTTTTTACTTCAAATAAAAACAATTATACATACACACACATTCTTATATATATATATATATATATATATATAAAATCAAAAAAAATCTTAATTCAAATCTCAAACCTGAATATTACAATATTCCCTCCTTAAAAGAATTCCGTCTCGGAATTCCATTTAAGTCAACATATAAGGATACTTCATTCGCATCTCCGATTCTGATTCCCAGGTGGCGTCTGGTCGTTTATGATAACACCACTGAACCTTTACTAACCCAACTTCTTTGTTTCGTAGTTTCTGCACCTTGTAGTCAGTAATCTGTTCAGGGGTTTCTTCATAGCATAACTTTTCGTCTACCTTAATTTCAGGTAATGGTACTGCCACATCTGGACTTATTAGACACTTCCTTAAATTCGACACATGAAACGTGTCATGAATTCCACTTAATTCCAAAGGAAGTTCTAATATGTAGGCCACTTCCCCAACCCTTCCAATAATAGTGAATGGTCCAATATATCTTGGACTTAATTTTTCTCATTTTCCAAAACGTACAACTCCTTTCCAAGGTGATACCTTTAACATCACTCTATTACCTTCTTGGAATTCAATCGGCTTCCGACGTTTATCTGCACAACTTCTTTGTCTATCTTGTGCCATTTTCATTCGTTCCTGTATTACTCCAATTTTATCTGCAGTTTGCTGAACTAACTCAGGCTCAGCTAACTGTTTTTCACCTATTTTATTCCAACACAAAGGAGTTCGACATTTTCGTCCGTACAAAACCAAAAGGTGCTGCCTGAATACTTAAATGGGAGCTATTGTTGTACGCAAATTCCACCAAAGCCAAATGACTATCCTATGATCCTCCGAAATCAATGACACATGCTCTCAACATATCTTCTAAAGTTTGGATAGTTCGTTCACATTGTCCATCAGTCTGAGGGTGATAAGTTGTACTTAGCTTAATTTGTGAACCCATTTCTCTTTGGAAGCTCTTCCACAACATAGAAGTGATACGACTATCTCTATCAGAAACAATTGATAGAGGAACACCATGTCGTGTTACTATCTCATCAATGTATAATTTTGCTAATCTCTCCATCGAATATGATTCTTTCATAGGTAAGAAGTGTGCAGATTTAGATAACCGATCTACTATCACCCATATAGCATCATACCCTTTCGATGTTCTCGGAAAATTTGGTTATGAAATCCATAGTGATATGATCCCACTTCCAAACCGGAATTTCTAAAGATTGCAACTTACCATAAGGACACTGGTGTTCAATCTTTACCTGAAGACATGTCAAGCATTGCTCAACATGTTTAGCAATATCTTTCTTCATACCTGGCCACTAATAGTGTTGCTTCAAATCTCGATACATTTTATTTGTACCTGGATGTATTACAAAACGTGACTTATGAGCCTCACCCAAAATACGTTTTCTGAGATCACCATAGCTTGGTACCCAAATTCTGTTCTGGAATTTCCAAAATTCTTTGTCATCTTTCAACAAATCAGATATTAATCCACCCAATCTTTCCTGTTTGATCTTATCCTCCTTCATTGCCTCATGTTGAAATTCTCGTAACTCTTCTTGAATATTGGGTAATAACTCAACCCGTAAAGCTATAGCTTTGATAGTTCCACTTTTCTCTTGTCGACTTAAGGCATCGGCCACTACGTTTGCCTTTCCTGGATGATACAAAATTTCACAATCRTAATCACTTACCAATTCTAACCATCTTCTCTGACGCATATTCAGATCTTTCTGATGCAACAAAAGTTGCAAGCTCTTATGACAAGTGAAGATTTGACATTTCGTTCCGTATAAGTAGTGCCTCCATATCTTTAAAGCGAATACTACCACCGCCAATTCCATATCATGAGTAGGCTACTACCTTTCATGATCTTTTAACTGTCTGGAAGCATAAGCTATTTCCTTTCCACGTTGCATCAGTACACAACCCAAACCCATTTTTGACGCATCACTAAATACCACAAAATCTTCCATTCCATCTGGCAAGGATAGAATTGGTGCACTGCATAACTTGTCCTTTAACATCTGAAAGGCCTGATCTTGTGCTTCATCCCACTCGTATTTTACATTCTTCTTTGTCAACTTTGTTAATGGAGTAGCTATTCGAGAGAAATCTTGTATAAACTTACGATAATACCCAGCTAATCCTAGAAAACTTCTGGCTTCAGTTGGAGTGTTTGGAGCTTCCCATTTTTCAATACCTTCAATCTTAAGTGGATCTACTTTAATTCCTTCTTGTGAGATAACATGCCCCAAAAACTGAACTTCTCGCAGCCAAAATTCACATTTTGACATCTAGGCATGCAGTTTCTCTTGCTTCAACAATTTCAGAAGTAATCTCAAATGATGTGCATGTTCTTCTTCCGACCGAGAATATATCAGAATATCATCAATGAAAACAATCACAAATTTATCAAGATARGGACGACACACCCTATTCATCATGTCCATAAAGGCTGCAGGCGCATTTGTGAGTCCAAATGGCATAACCACGAATTCATAATGACCATGGAATGTTGTTTTCGACACATCTTCATTCCAAATCTTCAATTGATGATAACCGGACCGTAAATCAATCTTTGAAAAATAAGTAGCCCCAACCAATTGATCAAACAAATCATCAATTCTTGGGAGAGGATACTTATTCTTGATTGTTAGTTTATTCAACTCCCGATAATCAATGCACATCCTCATTGATCCATCCTTCTTTTTCACAAAAAGCATTGGCGCACCCCACAGGGAAGTACTTGGTCGGATAAAACCCTTATCCAACAATTCTTTTAGTTGCGACATTAACTCCTTTAACTCATAAGGAGCTAATCTATATGGTGCACATGCAACAGGTGTTGCTCCAGGAATTAATTCGATGAGAAATTCTATGATTCGGTCTGGAGGTAGACTTATCAAATCTTCTGGAAATACTTCAGGAAATTCTCTTACGACTGGAATATCCTCCATCTTTCCCTTCTCTTTCTTCATATCTATAGCATATGCAAGAAAACTAACACATCCCTTCTGTACATATTTCCTAGCCTTTAGAATTGAAATTAGGCTAGAGTAACGATCCCGCCGATCTCCATAAATCACAACTCTTCCTTTTTCGGGTAAGTTTATATGAATCATCTTTTCATTACATACTATATTGGATTGGTTTTCAGCTAACCAATCCATGCCTATAATTATATCAAATTCCCTTAAAGGCAAAGGAAATAATTGTATAGGCACCTCACATCCTTCTATACTTATGAAACATTCATCAATTCTTTCCTTAATTGAAACTTCACTATCATTTGTTGTTTCCACAATTAAATCCTCACTCAACGTTTTAGATTCTAAATGTGCACAATTAACAAACAACGGTGACACAAAAGAACGATTTGCACCGAATCAAATAAAACTTTGGCACATACTTAATTAACGAGGAATGTACCTGTTACCACTTCAGGGTGCTCTTCCGCCTCGCCTCTCGTCATCTGAAAGGCTCTCCCTTTTGCATTAGACTCTGTCTGTCATATCCTTCCCTATCCACTTGGACTAACATGATTATCCATTTGCCCACGATCTGTTGGCACATACCCAGATACTCGGCCCCCAGAATATCCAAATCCCTGTTCTACAGCAAAACCAGACCCTCGACCTTTAGCTTGCGGACAATCGCCATTTACATGTTGAGATGAATTACAAGAAAAACACCTCCGTGTCATCCGACAATCTCGAGCTATATGTCCTGGTTCCTGACATTTAAAGCATACTCGGGATTCGGTATTGCAATTTCCCTGATGTATCTTATGACATCGAGTACACGCCTTATCAACAAATCTTGAGACTGGCCGATTTAAATTTTCCATAAACCTCGGTCTACGGAAATCAGTTACTGTAGTTTCCCCTTTTCTTTTCTCTCCAACCCTTTCTTGTGGTTGTCGGTTAATATCTTGTTCCAGTATTTCAGCAGCATCAATTGCCGCCTGAAATGTTGTCGGATTCCTGGATATCACATACTTCCTAAGATTCGACTCCAATCCCTAGATATACTTTCTCACTTTACTGTTTTCAGATTTTATATATGCTTCAGCAAACCTAGATTGTTCCATGAAAACTTCTGTATACTGGCGGACTAACATGTTTCCTTGTTCAAGACGAAGGAAATCGTCTTCCAACTTTCGTATTGCAGCTTCAGGACAATACTGCATTTTAAACTTATCCACAAATTCTTCCCACAACATGGTCTTCAAAATGTTCAGATCTGAACTAGACAGGACTTCCCACCAGTACAAAGCACTTGATCTCAGACGTGATACATCAAACATAACTTTATCCTCTTCTGCACTTTTACTGATTTGTAGACTCAACTCTATCTCTTTAAGCCAACACATAGCTTTAACAGGATCACGCTCACCAGAAAACTTGGGAGGTTTATGAGCAAGATTCATTTTGATATCTCCTCCCTTTTGTACTGAGGACGAAGTAAGGGGTACAGATGTACCAGTTACCGGTGTACTAGCTCCGGCTTCCTCCTGATAATCGGGATTTCTTACCACTTCTAGATTATTTTGCGTTGTACGCCCCAACAAATTCACCAAACTTTCTTGGAACTTTCCCAACTCTTCTGCCAACATTTCTTAGGTAATAAACCCGGGATCAGGAACATTGTGTCCACCCCTTGCCCTTCCTCTTCCATGACCAGACATTAAACTTTGTTGAGCCGACAGTTCTTGTTCTTGTCTTGTACCTCTACCTCTTACTCGACCCCTGCTACGACTTCGCATTTCTATTGTCATCACATTTTCCGGGTCCTCTTCTTGTGTTACGTTTCTTCTTCCCCGACCTCTTCCATAACCAGTAGAGGTCTTTTCTGATTGATTGAGATTATCTGCCATTTCTCAGTATCTGACTTTTTCTGCCACATTCAAACACACATGATTATTTTCATAATCACAATATAATAATACATTTATCCTCATGTCTACTCATAACTCAGATTATATCAGTCATATATAATCTATCATTCTCATAATAGGTTCAGCTATAACATATTCCCATGTTCATAGACCCAGTGAAACCTATTATCATAACTTTCCACACCTCTAGTTTAAGTCTAAGTATTTCGCAAATACCCAGATCCCTTAAACTAAGGCTCTGATACCAACTGTAACAACCCACAATTATCTATGTACAGATAATCCACATCATCATATTTATAATACAAAATGTAACATCATTTACAAAATACAGATTAAGAAAAACTTTCTATAAATACATTTATGAATAACTAAATGTCATTCATTCTAAACTTTTCCCTTGCCTTTATCATGCGAGGTATGATGACCTGCAGAAGAGGTTAGTCCAACAACAGAGCGTTAGACCAAAAAGGTCTAGTGAGTGTATAAATCTCAAACAAACAACATACTTTCCAAACAATCAGTTCAGAATCAAACCTGCTCTGACACATAAACTTATTTACGTCTCTCGCGGTTACACCGCCATTACATCTCTCTCGCGGTTACACCGTCACTTCATCTCTCTCGTGGTTACACCGCCACTTCATCTCTCTCGCGGTTACACCGCCACCTCATCTCTCTCGCGGTTACACCGCCATTACGTCTCTTTAAAAATAATTCAACATATTAGCCGAATTTGAAGTCCGGTCAGCCTTGTCCGGATATGAAATCCGGACAAATACTTAGAATATTAAGGTAAATCGACCACGTCTTGAGCGATTTATAATACGGATAAAACTGTCCAGATATCAATCCGGTCATCACATTTCTTTGAGCGGTTTATAATCCGCACACCTCTTGAGCGACTTATGGTTAATCCGATCACCTCTTGAGCGGTTTAGGGTTGAGTCCGGACAACACTTGAGCGGTTTAAGAATAAACCGGTCACCTCTTGAGCGATTTAAAGAGAACTCCGGACACCCTTTGTCCGGTTTAAGGACTTAACCAAATATTTATGAAATGCAGTTCATAAATAGCAGATTCTAGCAGTGAAAGAAGTAATAATCAATACTTTAAAGCAATATACACTCACCTTAAACAAGGAAATCTTGATTATGAATTATCTTCTTCTTTTCTGCCAAATTGTACAATTCACAAAGAAAACTTTTCTAATGAAGTAAGTATGAAAACCCTCTACATCCTTCCCTCTTACTATAAATAGTAAGAGGAGACACTAATATGGCGGTATACACATACACATAGCCGACTTACCATTTTCCCATAATTGTTTTTACTTCAAATAAAAACAATTATACATACAAACACATTCTTATATATATATATATATAAAATAAAATAAAATCTTAATTCAAATCTCAAACCTGAATATTACATCATGTGCCTGGAGCAACCTGAATCCATGTACCATGGTTGCACATGCTGSTCCTRCAAGACAAATTAAAGGGTTTTAGGTACCCATTTTTGTATGGGTCCACGTTTGGTAGTAGAGGGTACCATTCTCTTTTCATTTCTCTTGGCCTTGGCAGGCTTGGGTTTTTTCACATTTTCATTGGTTTTGACTTTGTATCGATAAACGTGTTTGGAGAATATGTAGTGATGTGTCAGCATGTGATTCCTCAGGTTTTGTAAAAAGAGTTAAACATTGACAGTTATGTTGTTTTGTATATGTATGTCTAAGTTTCTTTTTATTCGATGGAAACAAAGAAGTAAATGCAGGAGATGTAAATCCTGTCCTAGCATCGGTTGATTTTACAAACTTCCTATCTTGTTCAGATTTTTTATTTGAAGGGGTCTTTGTCTTTACTTCTTTTCTCCTGAGGAAGGACTGCTTTTCTTCAGCTAAATCAGAGGAAAAGTGGTGGTTAGTTTTCTCAGAAGCAGGCCACTTCTGTTTTTGCTCACGAGTAAACTTAATGAACTTGAAGGGTGTACTAGGGCCTTATGAGTTATCTTTGGCAGATTTGCTATTTCTCAGCTTTCCCTTTCCTTTGTCCGAAGATTTCATCGATGGTGGAACATCAGTTTTCATTGAGGATTTGAAGTTTTTAGGCTTTTTATCCTTAATGATTACTAGTGATTCACATACTATTTCCTCTTCAGATTCAGAATCGAGAAAGTCTCTCGCTGATTTCTCAAAATAAAAATTAGCATGGATGTTTGTGGGAGGTGTGGGTTCAGAGGTTGATGCTTCAGAGTGATCTGTTTGAGGTTCCATCGATTCTGACTTAGCTGAACTTTCGGTTTTACTTGGATGGTTCATTGATTCATCAGTTGATGGTTCCTCATTAGGATTCTCCTTTTCATCAACAGTACTTGCTGATGAAGTGGAATTGACACCCAGAGACTCTGGTTTGACCATAAGGTTTCCATCGGTCTGTGATTTGGAGGTGTCATTCCTTTCATCAAAATTCTTACATGTATTGCTCTCGTACACCACATTTTCAAAATCCTGTCTTAAAACGACAGTTTTTCCATCGACTTTAACTCTTTTAAAATTTGCTTTTGGTTTCGGGATAAAGTCGGGTTTCTGAATGCATCCAAGTTTGAAAGTGGATTCAAGGGTGGATTTCTTTGATTCGATGAAGGAGTCCAATTCATTGAATCCAATCCCTTGAGTGTCCGTTTGACCGTTTAACTTTTCATAAACATCTTGGGCATCTTTGTACTTCTTCATAAGAAGTTCATTGGTTTGAAGAGTGAAGGATTTTCCTTTCCTTTTGAAAGAAATTTTTAAGAGCAACTGAGTTTAGTCTCTCTGCCTCAGATTCTTTTAAGGCCTTAGTTTTCTTTTCTAAGTCCTTAGTTATTCGTTTGTTTAGTTCCAGAAGTTTTTCTTCCTCTGATTTCTTAAGTATGTTGATGCGAGTCTTTTCCTTAGCAAGTTCGGCTTTTTCTTCGGTTAGAAGATCAATTTCTCTTTTGTAGAAACTTGCTTCTTTTTCTGCTTTTAGTCTTTCAGATTTTTCAAAATTTAACTTCTCTTTCAATTTAAAGAAAAACTCTGAAAGTTTTATCACCCTTAACTCTAGCTCAGTCGGAGCAGAGTTGGTTTTATTGGAAGTAGACTCACATACCTGATCACCAGAGTCGGAGGTGGATTCTACTGCAGATTTGGCCATCAAACAGATGAGTGCTTTATCTTCTTCATCGGATGAAGAGTCGGATACCTAATTTTCTTTCTCAGCCATCAGGCTTCGCTCTCTTGAATTGTACTTGTACTTATTCTTGTAGTAATCGGCATCCTTYACCAATCGTCCTCTGCACTCTTTTGAAAAATGTCCAATTTTCCCGCATCTGAAGCAGCGAAGGTCATTTTCCATCCGTTTTTATCTACTTTATTGTCCTCCCTTACGTCCTCTCTCTCTTCTCTTTCTTCTCTTCTTTTTTCCCTCTGATAGAATTTCGATGGTTTCTTCTCTTGGTATGACTAATACTTCTCCTTCTTGAAATCCCTTCGTTCATGGGGTCTCTTGATGAACTTCTTTTGGAACTGTCTTGTAATCAAGGCCAGAGACTTAGCAAAGGCTTTGATATCCATCATCTGATTCAGATGACTCGTCTTCAAATTCTGATTCTACCACCATTGCTTTATTTCCTTTCTTCTTGTGTTCTCTGGTGGGGGTCCTTGATACTTCCTTTTCATCAGCAGCAAGAGCCAGAGGTCCACCGATAGATACTTTCTTCTTCATAATGTCGTTCTCTTATGCTGCAAGCGTTTCATACAAATCACGAAGTGACCAGCCATCTAGGTCCTGATTAGCTTGAAGGGACATTGACAGCTGAGTCCATTCATCGCCAAGACTTTTTAGGAACAAAACGTTGTTTTCTTCCTTAGTTCTTGAGATATCATTTCGACGACATTGATTAATCAATGTGTTGAAACGATCGTAAGTCTTCTGCATTGGTTCAACCGAAAGAGCTTTAAAATTGTTGTATTCATTGAGACATTGTGCTCTATGATTCTTCTTTGTTTTAGCTCTTCCTTCCAATTGGCTTGCAAGTTCATCTCACAAATCCTTTGATGTGGAACATGCATCAAGATATTGAAAATTTTATTTGGGAATGGCCATGATGATTAGTCGCTTGACCTTCTTGTTAGTTTCCACACGCTCAATATCGTCTTCATCCCAATTTTTCTCATCATTGGGCATGTAATATGCAAGAATTTCTGCTGTGATGTTTGTTCCTGGGACTCTTGGGACAAGAGTCTGTGGAATGTAAGGACCTTCCATTACAAATCGCAGGAGGTTTTTGTCCATCCCTTCCTAGAAGTTTACCATCCTTCTTCTCCATTGTGTGTACTCTTCTCGTTGAAGAGTTGGAGGCTTGGTGAGGGAGCCAACACTCGCAGAATTCCAGTTGGCCATTGGAGATATGAAGAGACATGAATTTTACGTTTTTGGTGAAGTTGTTTTCGTGAAAAATGTGAATTGAGAGATTTTGGATGATTGTTTGATTGGAAAAACAATCAATTGGCTCTGATACCAATTGTTGATCCCAGATCTCTCAATAACACTAATAATCATGTTGATCCCAGATCTCTCAATAACACTAATAATCTAGTTATGAATAACCAAATTATAGTGATTTTATGAAAGAAGTTATGAAGACTCGAGAAGAATAATAAGAATATTTATGAACAGTCTTGAGCTTCAAAAGTTTAACTTTTATAAACTGAGAAACGTAAGAGTGATACGTAAAAGCAACTCTTTTTACAATAGGTCTAATCACCTATTTACACTAATCAGCTAAGAAAAAGATAACTATATAATGCTATTTTCTGGTAAATCCTCTATTAATAGATACGGTATATCTTTTGTATGGATAAGCACTAATATTGAGATAAACTCGAATTCCAGCTGTCGACTTGTCATCTCCAGCTGTCATTTATGATATGATGGTTTCATCCTTATCTTCAAATCTTCATTGCATACTTGGATGAAGTGCTGGAAAATGTTCTAAGTGTTGATGATCAAAGGATCGATGAGAATGCTCTTTCCATCGCATCCTTGGACTGTCCATCGGTCCTCTAGTTGAATTCCAGACTTAGTCGTTTCTGCCTTGATGTCTTCATTGGTCTTCTGGTTCTTCATCACTTATAGTTTTTCATTACCTTTTACATTATGAATTGTGGGGTTTAACAGTCTCCCCTTAAGTTATGAAATAACATAGTCTAGTCTAGACACACTTGCGAAGAACAGAAACTAATCTAGTAGAAAAACATCAAATTCCAAATTTTCATTGGATGATGAAATTTCTTACAGTACTTGAATCAAAATACATCAAGGCAATGTAGACAAAAACTTTTAACTCATCACGAGCTACCTGAGTATATTTCTCTGAAGCGCATAAGCAGTCTTCGATATGCGATGACTGTCGATATCGCGTGAATGAGCTGAGTCCCTACTTCCCTCAGCACATGGTTTCTGCCCAGTCTTTCTCTAATAATTTTCTGAAACCATTCAAGTGTATCTGTTGAATACTTGAAGGCTTCAGTTAGTYTGAAGAATTTTTTAACCCCGAACTCATTCTTGTAAACAAGTCCAAGTTCGGGTTGAGTCAGAACTGAGGCAGATCGTTTCTCCTGCAGGCCCCGAAAGTCTTCGTTTGGAGGAGCACAGGTTAGTCTTTCAATGCCTAGCCTAAAAGCGATTTCAAAATCACTTTTGGCTCTGTGTTTCACCACGGATTCCATCGTCTTCACAACTGCTCGGTTTGCCATTTCAAATCTTATGTCTTGATCCTGCCTTTGAGTTGTGTAAGCATATAACTCGATCAAGTTGTATTGGTTGAGATTGATGAGGTCATTTTCATTAAACATGCTAAATGCCCCATGTGCTCTCTCCACGGTAAACTCGATGTATCGGATAGCTCGGTTGGCAAATGTCTATACTTTCAAGTCTATGACCCTCCTTATCCCATCATTTGAAAAGATAGCATGTGGTGCTTGTGTGGTCTGTCTGATGAATTGATGGTATAAGAGGTCCATAGACTCAGGCGATAAGATTGGAGGGTTTGTAGACAAACTCTCATCACGGTCTTGGTACATATATTGATGGATGTTTTCCATCATGACTGGTTCCCTGGGCGGCAGTTGAGGACGTCTCCTTATCGACTCCATGCTTTATATGATTTCATCTACCAGGCCCTGTGGAGGTTGCCTTGAAGAAGAGGGAGTATTTGCATGCACCACCGGTTGATGGGTTAAGGGTTGTGTATCGGTTGCGGGTTGTGTTTCAATTTGGGTTTGTATATGGGTAGTGGATATGGTTTCATTGGTTTGCTTGGTTTGGGTTTGTGTTTGGGTGGTCTCTGGTGTATGGGTTTCTGTTGGGGTTTGTGGTAGTTGGGGCGATGGTTGGTTTGTTATAGGTTCTGGTTGTGTAGAAATGGTGAAGGATTGCGTTGTGCGAGGCGTTGGTGAAGGGGTTAAGGGTAGGCTTGATGTGGGTGTAGAAGGGAGAGGTTGGTTAAGTTGTGTTGGTGGGGTGGTAGGTTCTTCATCGGTTGAAGAGCTCAACACGATGGGCTCTTGGGTTGCTGCAAAGGGAACTTGTATATTTACATCTTCAGAAGGCAGAGCCTCTGGTTCCCTTGCCTGGGTTTCTTCTGGCGAAGATGGTGGTTGTTGTAATGGTGATGGTGCAGCGGATTCGGTTTCATGAGCAGCCGTGGATTCGGTTTCGCGAGCAGCCGTGGCCTGTGTCTCCCCCTCATGAGGTCCAAGACCTTGATCATCGGGGTCTTGGTCGTCATGTCTAGGCCTCTTGTGCGGGTGGCTGCTAGAGCAAGAGGCTCTTGTCCTCTTCTTCTTCTGTTCCTTCCTGAAGGTGGCGAGGTATGCCTTTAGGGAGGTTTGCCGTTGATTCGCCTCCATTGTTTGTAGGAGGGAAGTGGTGCGTCATTATTCATCGGCCAGGTTATGGAAGAGAACCATTGTTAGACGTGTGGCCCGATGAACAAATTTGGCACTGATCTTGTTAAAAGATGAAATTTGTGCTTTCGACAGAGCTCGTAAGTCCGCTTGTGTGGCGAACTCTGTCATGGAGGATGAAGTTGGTGGTGGCATGGTGGTTGTGGATGTGGATGGGGGAATGGGAAGGTTGGTTATTAGAACTCTCACCTCTACAGTGAAAGAGGAGAAGGCTTCATCGAAGGATGGGCCTGCAGAGGTAGGTGGGGGTTAAGGAATGGGCCGGGGGATTTGGGCAAGGATAGCAGCGGGGAGTTGGGTGAGGGTGTCCTGGATGGACGCCAGCTGGTGGGTGAGAGTGGCGAGGGTGGCATCGGTAGTTGTGGTGGATGGTTGTGGTGTTTGGTGAGGGACTTGGGGGAGGGTGGTTGATAGGGAGTGAAGGTTGCGGAGGATGGTTTGAAGTTGGGTGATTATGTAGGTAAGGTTCTCATCGGCCTCAGTTGCCTGGGCCGTGAGAGTGGCGATGGATTGGATAATGACTTGGTTTCGCTGAGTGGCTAGGGAGGAAAAGGTGTTATGGTGTTGGGTTATGGTTTGTTGGAGCTTTTGTAGGCGGGTGGTGTTGGTTTGTGTTTGGGTTTCGAGTTGGGTAAGGTGGCGTTGTAGGATTGCAAGGGATTGTTGGAGGTCAGAGGTAGAGGTGGAGGATTGGTTTTCTACAATCCCTTGCATGATGAGTTTAAGATCTTCCAAGGACCGCATCACTGTATCGACAAAGGCTTAGAACTCAGCCTTTGTCACCAGATCAGCAAGTGGGGTAACCCATGCAGCAACGGATGCTACAAGTTGTGCCTCTGCTCCGGAGGTGCCTTCTTGACCTTGTGAGAAGGTGGGTCTTGAAGGACTTCCATCGTGTCCTTGATAGCCCTCGAGAGAGGAGCTATCTCGCGATGTTGCGACATCAGCTTCCTCTTCCTCGACATCAGAGGCCGAGTAAGTAAAGCGAATGTGTGTCCCCTTGATAGATCAAATATCGAAGGGGGAGGTGCATGAAGGGAAGATCGTTCTGAAAGATCTATGGGTTCAACGTCAGAAGGAACACATGCTTCTGTGTGTGTGAAGGGATGTGGCGAGCCTTGAGGCGAGGGGGCTCTTATCTCTTCATCACCTCTCAGTTGAGAGAGGGGTGATGGTAAACGTGGTTCCTCGGCTCCATCTCCAGAGGCCCGAAGAATGGCCTCTGGATGGCTGGCTGGGGTTGGGGTTGAACTGGGTTGTCCTTTTTCAATACCCCTTTGGCTTTGATCGCCAGGGGTAGTGGATGTGGTTGCCCTTTGGGAAGTGGGTTGAGGAATTGTATGAGTAAGGCCGGGGGAAGCACGAGTAGCATCATCATCATCATCATCTTCATCATCCGATGAAGATGACGCTTGTACTCTCTTGCTTGGAGGGGGGACAGATCTAAATGCTCCAGGGTAGCTACCCTCGGTTCTTGGGACAACATGGAGCGTTCATAGGTCTGGCGTATCTCATTTGTCGATGGTATGACATTGAGCATAGCCCGTGGAAGAGGACGGTTTATGGTATAACACTCCTTTGAGAGGGTTGGTCGATGACCATGCATTTTGTATACGGGCGTGTATGGTTCTTTGGCTGGTAGGCGATTCTTCCTCATTCCATCCCCGATGAAAAGAGCGATGAAACACGGAAAGAGAACCGCAGGGAGAGGCTTACCAGCGGCCTGGAGCTTCGACTTCTTGACTACCGCCGAAAGTATTTCATTGTAGACGAGGAAGGCGTAGTTGAGGTTCAAGTTGAAGTACAGCCTACACATTATTGTCATGATATTTGTGTTGCCTTGGTCTAAGGAGCCCAATTTGCATGTAAGGGCTCTGTTCAGAAGGGAGAAGAACATATTCCACATCGGTGGAAGACATTGGCGTTTAAAATTGGAGACGGTGCGTATGTCACTGCTGTAACCTAGCATTTCCAGGAATCAAAAAATGTCGTCGGTGGTTGGTGGTTCGTCAGATTGCGCAATGCCAAGTTCTTTGCGTGTTGGAATGCACAGTATCCGGGAAACCTTAGCCTGTGATATTTTAATAGAGCAGATCATATCGCTAGGGGCGTCTATGTCCCCCATGATACCGTGGCTTTCTTCATCAAACTCACAGGTTTGCCAATACTGTTGAACGTACTTTATGGGTACGGCTGTATTGGCAAGGGTGAGAGCAGGAAGAAGAATTTTGTGTTTGAAGAACTCAATAATAATGGCAAAACGGTCGTCAAATAAGGCGGTTTTGAGTTCGATAGCGTGATTATTTGGCTGTATTGGTAGGAAGATGATGACATGGCTATCGGCTCCTGTCGACTGGATTCTGCTATCATTATTGTTGGATTCATGAGAAGCGGAGGATGCCATTTTTGCAACTTTGAGAAGGTTGCTGGGTTGGAGGTTTTGAGAGTGTAGTTGCAGGTTTAGAGGTTTTGAGAGTGTAGTTGCAGGTTTATTAGAGCGTAAAAGGAAAATGGAGGTAGAATAAGGATATATATAGGCGGGAGAATGGAAATGGAGATGGGCTGGGGTGGGGGGGGGAAAGGAAACGTTTCTTGATTATTAAAATACAATAATCATGAAGAGTTTTGGCGGTTTGTTTTGTAACGATTTGATTTCAGGAACGTGAGTCGTCTTGATAGTACGTGCATTTAATATAGTAGGACACGTGCCAAGACGGGGTAAGGGTATGTTAGGAACAGGCTATTGAGGGTGTCAGGCGCGTGGTTATGATGACGTGGGAAATTATTTGAATAAAAATTATTCAAAATAATAGCTTGATGAATACGTAACCCAAAAATAATTTGAATTTAAAAATCCGATCTAATTGTAAGATTAATACTAATTACGAAGTTTTGGTCTTCTAAAAACCCATGTTGTATAGTTTTTAGTCACAAAAGCTGCAATTTTGTATAATCTTGAAAAATGAAGTTCAATTAAGATGAGTTTTTTGTATAAAAATTATTGTCATGGAACCAGAGGGGCTCTGGTTGGTCATGATTCATTGGGGAGGAACTAGAGGAGTTCTGGGTGAACATCTATGAAGGAATTCATTGATGTAATGTTGGATTATATGTTTATAGAAGCCTTGGATTGCAAACCAGAGGTTCTASATAAACATTGTTAATCCAGTATATAGAACCAGAGGAGTTCTGGTGAGATACGTATGTAGCATTTGGGTGACTAGAGGCTCTAGATAGTAGGACCAGAGATTCTGGATGTAAAATTTCCATGAAGAATATGAAATGTAGAGATGAATATTTTTGCTCCCCCTCAAAAACTCCCCCTCAAATTAGAAATGAGTAAGGATTTTGAAATTTTTTCAAAGACTCCCCTCAAACAAATAATAAAGAAGAATTAGGCGTACCAGAGGCTCTGGTTGTGAAAGAAAGAAAATGAGTAATGGAAATTGGTGAAGTGTATGTGAAAGCCGTGTGATGGGTGAGTCTTTGAGACCAGAGTAGCTCTGGTTCCAAAGATTGTGAATCCAGAAGCTCTGGTCTTTAGAACCAGAGGCTCTGGTTGTGAAAGCAAGGGAATGAGATGTAAGGAGAGTGAGTAGTCTACATGGAATAAGGAGAGGGAAACTCTTTGGGACCAGAGGAGTTCTGGTTACCAAGAGTATGAATCCAAAGGCTCTGGTCTATAAAACCAGGGGCTCTGGTTGGTAAGAGAATACTAGGTAAAAATTACTAAGTATTTGCTTTGGACCAGAGGAGTTCTGGTTCAAAAGCGATGGAGGTTGTTTGCCAAAAAATTAATCAATGTGAATCTAAATAGTCAGAGGCTCTGATCTTTATGACCAGAGGCTCTTGTTTAGAGTACTTGAAGTTTATGGCTAAGAATTTATATATCACTTATAGGCATAACCATGAGATACGGAGGATCTCTGCTTTCAAGGTAATGATCGCCTTTAAGTGGTGAGATTCAGCATACCCATCTTCCTGACTAGGAATAAAAATCT
>NC_037529.1:41367084-41369697 GCF_001531365.2 Cynara cardunculus var. scolymus
CTTTATCCAGAAAATATACATAGTCTGGATGCTTTGGATCTTCGAACCCAGGAGGTTGTTGCACGTAGACTTCTTCTTGTAGTTTGCCATTGAGGAAGGCAGACTTAACAKCCATTTGAAAGACTTTAAAACCTTTATGTGCTGCATAGGCTAGGAACATTCGGATGGCTTCAAGTCTTGCTACGGGAGCGAATGTCTCATTGTAATCAATTCTTTCTTCCTAGAGATAGCCTTTTGCAACAAGCCTGGCTTTGTTCCTTATTACAATGCCAACTTCGTCCTTCTTGTTTCGAAAGACCCATTTGGTTCCTATTGTCGTCTTCCCTTTGGGTAGAGGCATAAGAGACCATACTTTGTTTCGTTCAAACTGGAATAATTTTTCTTACATTGCGTTTATCCAGTTTGGGTCTTGTAGAGCTTTAGAAATCTTCTTTGGTTCTATCATGCTCTGAAGCAACTGGATGCAGTTCTTCATCGATTGATGGAACTGCTTGCTCCCCGTCAACGAGATCATCTCCAGAGTTAGACTCTGGTTCTTGAGTATGATTTGAAGACATAGGAGAAGTAGATGATGTAGCATGAGCTTCTGTAAGAGATGTACCTACAGCATTGGAGTCTGCATGATCTTCATCGCTTCTGGATATTGATTTTGCATTTGATTCATGTCCAGAAACTACTTCTTCGTCGAAGATGTCTTCAAATAATTGAGCTAACTCTGATTCACTGGGTTTGCTAAGTGATGAATCAGATGCTCTTCATTGAAGTCCGAGTTCTGAACTATTGTGTCCAGAAGTCATTGGGGTAGAATCATTGAAGGACACGTTGATACTTTCAATAACAATTCCAGTCCTTTTGATGTAGATTTTGTAGGCTTTGGCGGTTTGAGAATATCCCAGAAAGATTCCCTCATCGGCTTTCTTATCAAACTTGCCAAGATATTCTCTATCGTTGAGTACAAAGCATTTGCACCCAAAGACATGAAAATATTTGACGTTTGGTCTTCTACGGTTGATGAGCTCATATGGGGTTTTCTGGTGTCTCTTGTTCATGATTGATCGATTCTGGGTGAAGCATGCTATGGAAATAACTTCAGCCCAGAACATGATTGGTAACTCCGATGAAGGCAGCATGGTCCTTGCTGCTTCCACAAGGGTTCGATTTCGTCGTTCTACTACTTCATTTTGTTGTGGAGTTCTTGCTGATGAAAAGTTTTGAGTAATGCCTTCACCGAAGAGATAGTCATCGATTTTGGCATTTTGGAATTCAGTTCCATTATCGCTACGAACCTTTACTAACTTTTGCTGTAGAAGGACTTGTAGCGTTTTCATCACTCCAATGAGTAGGTCTGGAACATCTGATTTCTTCTTTACGAATTCAACCCATGTGTATCTGGAGTATTCATCAACCAATACCAGCATATACTTCTTTCCAGAGAGACTTTTGGTTGAAATCGGCCCACAGAGGTCTATATGAAGCATATCCAAGGGTTTGGTGAAGCAGGTTTCTGACTTAGTTTTGTGTGAGGCCCTTTTTAGTTTTCCCAACTCACAAGCTGAGTAAAGATGATATTTTTCGAATTTTAGAGGAGGAATTCCCTTGACCAAATTTTGTGTGGCTAGTTTTCTTAGTGCATCAAAGTTAAGGTGTGAGAATTTTTTATGCCATGGCCAATTTTCATAGCTCTTATGAGACACAAGACAGAGGTTGTCTTGTTCCATGGAGGAGTCAAAGTCTAGAAGATAGAGATTTCCTTCTCTCTTTGCCTTGATAATGGTGTTACCGGGCTTTGTTTCTATGATGAAGAAACCTTTGTGAAACCTGACTTCAAGACCCTTGTCGCAGAATTGACTTATGCTTAGTAGATTGTGCTTTATTCCTTCAACATAAGCTACTTTGCTGATGGAGATATTGCCGTTGATGAGAGTGCCATATCCCTTGATTATACCCTTGCTGTTGTCTTCAAAAGTCACAGAGCCTCCAGGATTTTCGATGAAGGAAGATAGTTGACTTTTATCACCAGTCATGTGCTTGGAGCAACCTGAGTCCATGTACCATGGTTGCACATGCTGGTCCTGCAAGACAAATTAAGGGGATTTAGGTACCCATTTCATAATGGGTCCTCGTTTGTTAGTAGGGGATGTTGCACTCTTTTTATCGCCCTTAGCCTTTGCAGGCTTGGGTTTATTTGCCTTTCTCTTGCCCTTGAATTTGGGCTTTTTCACGTTTTCATTGGGTCCTACTTTATATCAATAAATATGTTGTGTGAAGGGACATTGATGTGTCAACATGTGATTCCTCAGGTTTTGTAAAAGAGTTAGACATTGACAAAAGTGATGCTTTGGTTGTGTTTGTCTAACATTCTTTTTATTCAATGAAAATAAAGAAGTAAATCTAGATGCAAATCCTGTTCTAGCATCGGTTGTTTTTACAAACTTCCTATCTAGTTCAGATTTTTTATTTGAAGAAGGCTTTGGCTTTACTTCTTTTCCTCTGAGGAAGGTCGRCTTTTCTTCAGCTGGATGGAAAGAAAAGTTGTGATTAATTTTATCTGAGGTAGACCACTTCTGTTTTTGCTCACGGTTAAACTTGATGAACCTGAATGGAGTACTAGGG
>NC_037529.1:41369782-41388414 GCF_001531365.2 Cynara cardunculus var. scolymus
CAAAATTTTTAGATTTCTTATTCTCAATGATCTTTGGTGATTCACAACTTAACTCTTCTTCAGATTCAGAATCGAGAAAGTCTTTTGCTGATTTCTCAAAATCGAAATTAACTTGGATTGGAGCGCAAGATGTGGGTTTAGAGGTTGATGCTTCAGATTGATCTTCCTGAGGTTTTATCGATTTTGACTTCGATGAATTCTCAATTTTACTTGAGTGATTCATCGATTCATCGGTTGATAGTTCCTCATTCGGATTCTCTTTTTCATCAACAGTACTTGCTGATGAGATAGAATTGACAAGCAGAGATTCTGGTTTTTCAATAGAGTTTTCAACAATCTCTAGTTTTGAAATGTCATTTCTTTCATCAGGATTATTACAAGTACTTTTCTCATAAACCACATTTTCAAAGTCCTGTCTTGAAACGACATTTTTTCCATCGACTTTAACTCTTTTGAAATTTGCTTTTGGTTTTGGAGAGAAGTCGGGTTTTTGAATGCATCCAAGTTTGAAAGTGGATTCAAGGGTGGATTTCTTTGATTCGATGAATGAATCTAATTCATTGAATCTGATCCCTTGAGTATCGTTTTGGCCGTTTAGTTTTTCAAAAACTTCTTGGGCATCTTTATACTTTTTCATCAGAAGTTCATTGGTTTGAAGCTTCTGATGAAGAATTTCCCGCTCTTTTTGGAAGAAATCTTTAAGAGCAACTGAGTTTAGTCTCTCTGCCTCAGATTCTTTTAAGGCCTTAGTTTTCTTTTCTAGGTCCTTAGATATCCGCTTGTTTAATTCCAGAAGTTTATCTTCTTCTGATTTCTTAAGGGTACTTATGCGAGTCTTTTCCTTTGCTAGTTCAGCCTTTTCTTCGGTCAGAAGGTCAGTCTCCCTTTTGTAGAAACTTGCTTCTTTTTCCGCTTTTAGTCTTTCATAATTTTCATAACTTAATTTTCCTTTTAATTTCAAGAAATCTTCTGAAAGTTTGATTACCCTTAACTCTATTTCTGATGCAATAGAGTTGGTTTCATTTGAGAAAGACTCACATACCTGGTCATCAGAGTTGGAGGTGGATTCTGCATTGGACGTGGCCATTTGACAGATGAGTGCTTTGTCTTCATCGTCTGATGAAGAATCGGACACCCAGTTCTCTTTTTTGGCCATCAAGCTTCGCTCTCTAGAATTATACTTGTATTTGTTTTTATAGTAGTCAGCATCCTTGATTAATCGTCCTTTGCATTCCTTGGAAAAATGACCAAGTTTTCCGCACCTGAAGCATCGAAGGTCATTTTTCCTTCCATCCTTGTCCTCTCTTCTTTCCCCTCTTCTTTCTTCTCTTCTCTCTTCCCGTTCTTCTCTTCCATCTCTTCTTTCGTCCCTTTGATGAAATTTGGATGGCTTTCTATCATAGGGTGATTGGTACCTTTCCCTTTTGAACTATTTTCACTCGTAGGGTTTTCTGATGAATTTCTTTTGGAACTGTTTTGTAATCAAGGCCAACGATTTGGTAAAAGCTTTAATCTCATCATCTGATTCAGAAGTTTCCTCTTCAGATTCTGATTCTACYACCAATGCTTTCTTGCCTTTTTTCTTATGTTCTTTGGCGGGAGTCCTTGATTTTTCCTTTTCATCGGCAGCAAGAGCAAGGGGTCCACCGATGGATATCTTTTTCATCATAATATCGCACTCTTGTGCTGCAAGTGTTCCATACAGGTCATGAAGAGACCAGCCATCTAGGTCCTGGTTTGCTTGAAGGGACATAGATAGTTGAGTCCATTCATCGCCTAGACTTTTTAGGAATAAAACGTTGTTTTCTTCCTTTGTTTAGATGATATCGTTTCTACGACATTGATTTATCAATGTGTTGAAGCGATCGTAAGTCTTTTGTATCGGTTCATTAGGGAGGGCCTTAAAATTTTTGTATTCGTTGAGATATTGTGCTCGGCTGCAAAAGCAACCAAAGTGAAGCAAACTGCTGGAGCCTCTTCTTCAAGCTCAGTGAAGACAACTCCTGCTGTTAAATCTTTATCATCAGATGTTGTAATTCCAACCACTAAAGCCTCTTCATCAGACTCAGTGAAGACTTCAACAGAAACTACTTTAGTAGTGTCAGAGTTTGTTCCTCTCTCCACTCAAACCTCTTCAGGTTTAGTAATGTCGTCTGCTGACGCTGGTTCCTCAGCACCAGTGGATGATGCCTCTAACAGTGTTGAACCCCAATAGTTGGTACCAATAGCATTTTTAAACTGTTCTCTTATACAGGATTTCAAAGGCATATGGTATCTCAATAGCGGATGCTCAAGACATATGACTGGAGATAAATCCCTACTAATCCATTACAAAGAAGAAAGAGGACCTTCCATGACCTTTGGAGGAAATGGAAAAGGATATACTAGAGGTTTTGGTATATTAACCAATGGTGCAACAACGTTAAAGCGAGTTTCATATGTTGAAGGACTGAAGCACAACCTTCTAAGCATCAATCAACTGTGTGACAAAGACTACACAGTAAAATTCTTGAAGAATTCATGTTACGTCTTTAACCGGTTCCCGCCTAGAGATTGTATATATCATCAATATGCATTCTACTACCACTAAGAATAGTTGTTTCTTCTCTAAAGCCTTGTTAGACATTAACTAGCTATGGAACAAACGACTCTCTCATCTCAACTTCAAGACACTCAGTGAGCTGTCAAGAAATGATCTTGTCACTGTTCTTCCTCGACACTCCTTTGCAAAAGAATCTCTTTGCTCATCATATGAAAAAAGAAAACACACAAGAGCTAGCTTTAAGTCAAAGCAAATCTCTTCAGTGACTGCGCTTCTTCAGCTACTGCATATGGATCTCTTTGATCCAATTAACGTGCAATCTATCGCTGGAAATAACTTTACAATCATCATAATTGATGAGTATTCCAGGTACACTTGGGTCTTCTTCCTTAGATCCAAAGATGAAGCACCTGAAGAAATCATTTCGTTCATCAAGAAAATAGAAGTACTTAACAACATCAAGGTACGATCTATTAGAAGTGACCATGGTACTGCATTCAAAAATAGTACTATGGATAACTTCTTTGAGAACAAGGGAATCTCTCACAACTTTTCTTCAGTGAGAACTCCTCAACAAAAGGGGTCGCTGAAAGGAGAAATTCATAGAGGCTGCAGGATCAATGCTCAGCGAATCCCATCTCCTTACTCAATTTTGGGCTGAAGTTGTCAACACCGCTTGTTTTACTCAAAATCGATCGCTGATCGTAAAGAAGTTCAAGAAGACAGCCTATGAACTTTTTCATGGAAGAAAACCTTCTATAAGCTTTCTACATATATTTGGTTGTACTTGTTACATTCTCAACAAATCGCGACCAACTTGGAAAGTTCGATCTCAAAGCTGATGAAGGAATCTTTCTTGGATATTCTTTAGTATCCAAAGCCTTCAGAGTATTCAACAAACGAACACAGACGATAGAAGAATCTATTCATGTCACCTTTGACGAATCTCAATCAGCTAATTCAAAATCCATCTTAAATGATGATGATGAATTAGAAAGCTTGATGTTTTCTCACTATGGACAGCCTGAAGCTTCCTACAGTGCTCCTCTTAACACTAAATCTCATGAAGCAGAAGATGATCCACTTATCATTCCAGTTACAGCTAGTCACTCCAACGCATCTTCTTCAGAGATCATTGTCATGCCCATTAGCTGTATTCCTCCTTCTACTTCAAACACTGATCAAACAGTGAATGAAATGCCTTCAGCATCTGAACCTATTTCAATCGCTGAATCTGAGGCTCCTTTAGCGATAGTTCCTATTGCTGAAGACACTATAGCTGAAGTCTCATCTTCTGTTCCTGAACTTACCTACTCAGATGAAATTCCTCTACCGGCTCAGTGATGGACTAAAGACCATCCAATCCATCAAATTCTTGGTGATCCAGATGCAGGTATCAAGACTTGTCGTGGTCTAGGTGATATCTTTCTTTTTGTCAACTTTATATCTTTAGTTGAACCCAAGAAAATCAATGATGCTATATCTGACCCTAGTTGGATCCCTGCCATGCAAGAGGAGCTCATTGAGTTTGATAGGAACAAAGTCTAGTACCTTGTCCCACGTCCTTTTGACAAATCAGTGATAGGCACTAAATGGGTCTATCACAACAAGTTGGATAAGGAAGGTGTGGTAACCTGTAATAAGGCTCGACTTGTAGCTCAGGGTTATAGACAAGAAGAAGGGATCGATTATGACGAAACCTTCACACCAGTGGCTAGACTCGAAACTATTCGACTCTTTCTAGCGTTTGCTGCTCATAGAGACTTTAAAGTCTACCAAATGGATGTAAAGAGCGCTTTCCTAAATGGGAAACTTCAAGAGGAAGTTTATGTTGAACAACCTCCAGGGTTTCTTGACCCTAAGTATCCAAACCATGTTTGTCATTTGGATAAGGCTCTTTATGGGTTAAAACAGGCTCCTCGTGCCTGGTACGATACCCTTTTCTCATTTCTCATCTCTGGGAAATTTGTTTGTGGAAAGATTGAACAGACATTATTTCTTAGAAAAGTTAAGGGTCACATCATTCTAGTCCAAATTTATGTCGATAATATTATATTTGGTTCCACTAATCCCTCTTTGTGTCTTCCGTTCGCTGATCGCATGAAGAAAGAATATCAGATGAGCACGATGGGAGAACTAACCTTCTTTTTAGGTCTCCAAATCAAACAAAAAGATAAAGGTATCTTTATCAATAAAAGTAAGTATGTTCGTGACATGCTGAAGAAGTTCAATTTATCAAATAGTTCATCTATGAAGACTCCAATGGCTCCTCCACTCTCTCTCAACAAAGATCCAAATGGAAAGCCTGTAAACATAACTATTTATAGAGGAATGATCGGCTCCCTGCTGTATGTAACAGCTAGTCGACCAGATATCATGTACTCTATCTGTTTATGTGCAAGATATCCAGCTAAACCTAAGGAATCTCATATGATTGCTATAAAACGCATTTTCAGATATCTTAAGGGAACTCCTAACATGGGTCTTTGGTACCCTAAAGGTTCAAGTTTTGACCTAATAGGTTACTCGGATAGTGATTTTGCAGGATGCAAAATTGATAGGAAAAGCACCACTGGAGGCTGTCAGCTTCTAGGCGGAAAGTTGGTGAGCTGGACAAGCAAGAAGCCAAATTCAGTGTCCACATCAACTGCTGAAGCTGAATACGTAGCCGCTGGTAGCTGTTGTGCCCAAATTCTTTGGATGAAAAACCAGCTGATGGACTATGATCTTCAGTTTTCTAAAGTTCATATATATTGTGATAGCACTAGTGCAATTGCAATTGCAAATAACCCTGTACTTTACTCCAAGACCAAACATATTGAGATCCGATATCATTTTATCAAAGATCATGTTATGAATGGTGATATTGAACTTCACTTTGTTTCAACTGAGTACCAGCTCGCTGACCTTTTCACCAAGCCTCTTGATGAGACAAGATTTAACATCTTGATTAGTGAACTGGGGATGCTAAACACTGAAGAATAATCTCCAGGTATTAATATCGCTCAGTAAGTGAAATGATTCAGTGCCCTATCTCTGACACTGAACTTTGGAGTAAATGTATTTATTCTCTCTAAGGTATGATTACTCTTCTCTTTTCTTCAAAACTTAAAACCTTCACTGGAGCCTTTCTTCTTCAATGACTAAAATGTTTTAAAAGTTGGTTTCAGTGATTCTTTGATCACTGACCATATAAATAAGTATATCTCTAGTATACTTATTATTTCTTAAAAATCAAAATGATAACTAATCCCTTTCTGTTCAGTGATTCAATTTTTTTAAATGCCAGGTTCAGTGATTCCTTTATCACTGACACTGAGGCCTTAAAACTATCACTGAAGGATTCTGACTTCATTGATAAAAATGTTTTAAAAAGTCTTTTCAATGTTTAGTTAAACAGTAAATGACTTTTCCTTTTCTTAAAAGCTTTTCGTTTTTAAAAGAAATAGTTAGTGAACCGTCTTAAAAACGAAATTCCTTATTTACAATGCGCAACACTTTTAGACGCGCAAAAAGATACTGTCATACGCTACCTCATTTAATGCCATCAAATCATGGATGAGAATGTGCCATTTTCTCATCATGGCCCCTTTCCTCAACCATCGTCTTTTCTCTCTCTCATATTTTTTCTCTCTCCTCTTACCTATGAATATGAGACCTCTCCTCCAGTTTTCTCTTTACGCGTTCAAAATTTCAAAGACGAACCTCTGCCGAAATTACCAAGCAATACGATCTTTCACTCTAAACTCTTAAGGTCACAATTTCTTTTCTTGATTCTTCTTCTTCTAAGAAATGTGTTTAACATTTTTAAGAACTTTGTTCTCTTAAAACATTAAACATTAATGATTATTAACCCAACTATTACTTGGCTATAATCACATTTCTTTACACACATTCTACTTGAAAAACCCTAATCCTTCTTCAAGGATTTTTCAAAAGAAGTTTTTCTTGATTCAAAAACTTACCTATATACCTCTTCTACATACATCTTGGTTTCTAACAAACTGTTTATCTTTTCTTATTCTTTTTAAAAACAGATGGCTGCCAAGAACGTTGGATTCACACTTGATGAAGTGTCCTTCAAGGCCAACAACCACATTGCGTTGTTGGACATCCTTTTGTCTAAAGCGTTTTACCAAGAAGCGGTTGACTTCCTCAAATAGTCGTCGCTCAGTTTTGCCCTCAACCACGAACCTATCATGGTTAAGGAACTCATATAGCAGTTTTGGTTCACTGCTGAGGTGGTCGACGTCGAAGACAAACATGGCCGCCAAGTTGAACAAGTCAACTTCACATTCAATCGCATGTCTGTGAAGTTTGGAGTGAACACGATGAGGACGACTCTTCGCCTTCCAAAAGGCCCCTTCGACAGCAAACCCACAACGGCCGAGATTATCGAATGTCTCGATGCCATTGGCTATCAATGGCCAATGAAGAAGGACTCAAATGCTCCCATGAAGTCCTTGTCGAAGATTGAGAAGAACAGGATGTCAGCGATCTGGCAATACCTATTCTCTCATTTCATCTAGTCTATGGGTGGAAAGACTGGAGTTCAGGACCAGGCCTCAAGGATTTCCTTGACGATTGGCATTTATGAGATTCAGCGTCGCAATATAAAATATGTTGCGGTCATTTTCGATGACCTGGTGCAAAACTTGAACAAGTGCCAGCGAGAAAAGTTGGTGCTTTACACCAGGTTCCTTTCAATGATCTTTGCCAAAATCTTTGGATATAAATACTCCACGGAAGGTAACCTTCAGGTTGCAATCTTGGATCCAGGATTCCGGATAATAAGCTGAGGAACAGTAATGTGGCACTCTCTTTTATAGTGTCCTTCACTACCTCCTCTCCTCAGGTGGTCAAGACAAGGACAACCCCCCCCCCACGTCTAGCCCAGCCACCAAAACCTCTTCCAAAAGACCTTCACAACCAACTCTTGTTTCTTCTCAAAAAGCCAAGAAGGCCAAAAAGGGGATATCCACATCTCTGGCTGAGACTTCTCGACAGGTTTCAGTTATTGAAACCAGCCTTAACTCCAAGACAATTTTAGCTAACCCTCCTAGCTCTTCAGTGATTTCTCCAATCATTGTTGTATCAGTGGCACCTACCCCAACCACCTCAGTGACCCAAATCACTGAAGGTGAGAATATCAGCGCCGCCACCAGTGATCACCCACATCTCTTCTCAACCATTTTCTCTTCTCCTCCTTCATTGGTCTTTACACGTGTTGATGACATATCACCGAATGTCCTCCCTGATACTGAAACACGCACCACTAAACCTGAGGTTGCTCTTTTTGATGCTCCTCAGCATACAGATGCCCATCCTCTCGAGGACATCTTTGCTCATGCCAGTGCCAATCCTTTGGATGACACTTATGGCCCCTCAGGTACTCCCTCTTCTTATCCCTAAGCTCCTTAATGCTCACTACTCATCTCTTGCAGGTCCTTCTTCTGTGCCCCAGTCCATGGACGTAGAAGACAAGGAAGAAGAAGGGGAAGAGAAAGAAGAAGACGGGGAAGATGACATTGACGAAGACGAATATGATGAAGATTATGACATGGCGTCAAATGTCAAGCTTCTTCTCCTAGCCATTGATTATGTCTTCTACAAGATGGCTGAAGTTCATCGAGAGATGCCTCGCAAGGCTGAACTTGATACGGACCTCTCAGCTGTCAAAGTCGATGTTCAAGAAGTAAAGAGTCATCTCTTGACTCTCCAAGAAGTTGTCTGAGCTAACGTTGAGGCCATCATTGTTCTATCCAGCAAGGGTTATGATGCTCAGGCTCAATCTCTTTAGTAGATGGGACTTCTTCAGCAGATTCTGCAAGCTGTCCATCAACCAGCTCCAGTGGTCCCACCTTCCTTCTCTACTGATGATCGCGCTCAGCTCAATGAGACGCATGAAGCAACGACAACTCTAGCTAGCACTCTGTCAAGGCTAGAGGAAATGATGGTTCTCTAGCATCAGCGCTCGAACAAACTCTTTGGCTTATACTCCCAAGTCATAGCCAGAGAGGGGGAGATGAGATCCAACGCTGCTGGACCAACTGCTGTTGCTACTCCAGCAATTCTTGCAGCTGAAGCTAAAGCTCCTAGAGCTGAGGCTGAAGTTGTTTAAGTTATCCCAACCTCCGGTGAAGCTGCTATAGCTAAGGAAGTTGATTCCATCCCAAGAGATGATGATCTTCCCATCACCTCTGCACCTGTTGCTGGTGGTGATGATGATGAAGACGAAGACGATGAAGATGAAGATGACGAACCTAATCTTCCAGACCCTGGAAGTGACCTAGATGGTGATGATGACAACGACGATAAAGATGACTTCACCATCTAGTATCAAAAGCCAACAACCGCCACCAAGGGAGTCGCCCTCAGAGATTCTGCATCCCAGGAGAGCAAAGGGAAGAATATTCCGCTCCATCAACGAACCAGGTTCCCAAGTCAAAAGGCAAAGCGGTCACTGAAGAAGGGAATCTGAAGGTATTGTTCAATATCTCTCAACCCTTATTTGAAGACTCTACCTCTCAGGTAGTAGTCACTTCGCTTTATCATCTTCAGATCCCATCAACTACCTACGGTCTACTGGAGTGGGTTCTCGAAAACCCTGTCTCCAGTGCTCCTACCGACCAGCAGATGGCTCAGGTAAAGAAGTCACTCGACCAGACTAGAGTAAAAATTCCTCATCGTATCTCTAGTGGTGGTGAGTTTGACTTCCTTTCAGAAGCTGAAAGACTCGAGGCATTAAGGGTTGAAGAAGAGCTAAAGCTTCAGAGGAAGCAACTGAAGACAGCTTAAAGCTGGCCAAGTCACTAGCTGAGAAGATTCTCCCTAAGATAAAGTCCAAGAAGAAGGTGAACGCTGTCCAAGCCCAGGATAAACTTCTTTCCATTGTAGAAGCTGAGCATGAGAGGAACTTGAAGCTGGCTGAGAAGGACAAGCACTGGAGCGAAGCAAAGCTGAAGAAGAGAGTCAGTCCCCGCCTGATCATAAGTGTCAACATCAACGGACGTTCAAAAGATGGTGGAACACTAGTCTCAATGCTCATCACCAGGGACAATCTCGATGCCATCACCGAGTACCCTTCCTACCTTAGCCGCTATGGATATATCGAATAGATGGAGATCAGGCAAGCCATTCAACAATCCAAGTCAAGACATAAGACGATTATCGAAGACATCATCAACGATCTCATCAAACGGATGTCCATGTATGTTGCAGTCCCTGACAGACCCTCTCTAAAGAAAGGTGGAAGGAAGAAGAAAAAGCTCTCTAATCCTAATGATGGACCATTCCTAAGGAACGAACATGAAACAAGGTTCTCCTTAGATGAAATCCTGAAGAAACATGAGAGTATAGACATTGATATGTTGAATCTTGACATGCCAGATAAGGGTCCTATACACCTAACTTTGTGCATTTCAAACCTGAGTTAGGAGTTATATTCCTTAACTGTGAAGGTGAAGTCAGATTTCAGAGAATGTCAGAGCTACATCTATGTCCAATGGGCAATCTGGTTTATCTTTTGCTCTAGATAGATGATAGCATGCCTGGAAAAGTTGTAGACCTGAAGATACGAAGAGAATGCCTACGTCGAAAGAACCTTGGTGAAAATGTACCTAGCTGCATAGATCTAAGTGTTCTAGATTAGTTTCTCTTTGTAATATTGTTCACTTTTCCTTCTAAATCTATTTACTATGTCTATTTTAGTGATTATTTTTCTAGTCTGTAAGTATTAGACAGGTACTAAACTACTTGTAATATTTACAATGATAATAATATAAGTATTTCTTGACTTCACTAAAAAAGATCCCTGAAAAATATAATAGGGACACAAGTCTATGAGTTCCAGTGTTACTTTTTACATTCACTGACAATCTGTAAGTCAGTGAATAAGCTTTCAGTTTCAGTTTCTATCCTTGTAACTTTTCTTAAATATGACTTAAGAAAAATCCTCAAGAAAGGACTGACTCACTGAAAAAGATCCCAAAATAGTAAAAAAGGACATATACTTTATATGTTACTTTTCCTTACTATTATTTGATAAAACAACTTTCTTTATGATGTCTTGTTATCATCAGATAGGAGGACATTGTTAATCCTATCTCTCAGTGATTTGATGATAATCCCTTTTTACCTCTACACGAAGTATTTATGTTTTTGTATTTTAAATTCCAACGATCTTCACTGAGTCTGTTCAGTGATCGCTGAAGAACTTGTATTGTAAATTTAATCAGCGAAAACGATACTTCAAGAAGACAACACTCATACCAAAGAACCTTTAGCAAATGTCGAAGACTGAAACTGAAGATTAGAGACTAGCGAGTATGTGATCTGATTTGGTACTCAGTGATTACAAGTCTATCTACAAATGTGTGAAGACTGCCCAAGCCTTAGCAAATGCTGAAGAGACCCTCAGGTTATTCCAGCATTAAGCGATCAAAAGAAGCTTGATAAGCATGATTGTTGTTGTCTTGTCCTTATACACACAAAGGACAAGCCCATACCCTTTCTAAACGTTTGTACGATACGGAGCCGACTAGTTGACTCTATTACCCACCAACTTTAGGTAAGGATGTCTGCTCATGAATAGGCTTTTTGTACTATTCACTATAGCAAAGGACAAGCCTTCCCCTTAAGGTTTGACATGCGTTCTATCCCTACCATATTGCATTAAATGTGCATTCAATGCAATGGGTATAAATAGATGTGTTATATCTCCATGCAGAGATACTCTCTAACTCTTAACCTAAACCTTACTCTGAGCATCCTTGAGTTTAAGTAAAAGAACACACATCTAAGAACAAATATGTTCATCTTCAAGAGCAAGTTAGAATCCCTTTTATTACATTCTAAACAAGTTCATTCCCAGAAAGAACTTACTTTCCTCTATTTCTTTTACAGCAAATATTTTCTTATTTGCTAGGTTTAAGTGTGTAACTAAAGATTGTTTAGATAGGTTTTCTTACCTTATCTTTCCGCAAACAGTCTTGTAAAATTTGTATTCATCTTCTCTTATCAATATAAATTTTAAATTTGAAAATATTGTTTTTGTATTCATCCCCCCTCCTTCTACAAATTGTTATACATATCTTGTAGACCCTTACGGGACCAACAGAACTCTTCATCTTCTTATACTTCCCCTTCAGCTTTAGATATTTGTCATCTCTATACCTGAAGGAGGATGGGGGTTTGGAAAATGGCGTCACAGTCTTTTTAGACCTGTATTCACTTGTAAAGTGACCTTTGCTTTGACAGTTGTAGCAGATCGCTGAAGCCTTGTCAATAGAATTTGACTTTGATTTTTCAGAAATGGTCAGCGAAGAAGATCTATGGAAATTACTTTTTTCTGGCAAACCTTCTAAAAGATTTGGTTAGAAGGGCCAGTGACTCATCAAACTCTGAAATATCAGGATCTGACAAGTTCTCAGAGTTAGTAGGATCTAACATCAGTTAAATAAACAGAAGAAATAGGAGGGTTAGAAGAATTAGAAGGGTCAGTTGAAGAACCTTCAGAGATCAAAGCTAATGGAGATCTTTTCGTTTCTCTAGAATCTTTAAGATTATTCTTCTTCAGCTGACGGGACTTCTCATGATTTAGGTGTATCCCATAAAGAGAGCTAACAGAGAGGGAGGACATGTCCAAGGACATCTTGAGACACATGGTATATTGATCCCATGATTCTGGAAAGCATTGAAGAAACTTCGTCAGTCTTAGAGTTGGAATACTCCCTTCCAACAGTCCTCAAATGGATAAGAAGACAATTAAATGAATCTTCCTCGATTCTTGACATCAGTAGTACCTTCATATTGAACACATAGAGTGTCCCACATGGATTTCAAGGTTTTGAGCTTTATCACAGAGTGATATACCTCGTCAGGAAGAGACATGGCTATTATAGACCTCGCACAAGTGTCTAAATCCATCTTCTTCTTGTCTTCATCACTCCATTCATGAGGGAGCTTTGGAATATGTCGTTCAAGAATCTCGGCATGTAACACCCCATTCTCCACATTTGCATATAACACATATTTCATATAAAAGAAATATAGTTTACACCAGATAGGTCCCACTAGTACATGGAATCTATATGTACATAATTTACATATGAAAAATTCCAAAATAAAATCTTTGTACTAACACATGTATAACAACATGTATCTTCAAAATAAGCAATCATCAGGTTGATCTTCATAAGCATATAACATATAAGAAAAATAATTACATTTTCCCCTTTCCCTTATTATCCTTTGGCCCCACGGTTTCTGCAATGCACATTTTTGAAACACAAAATGAGGGTTAGGCCAGAAGGTCTTGTGAGAAAATCACTTATTTGCAAATGCAGGATGATGGACACCAAAATCTGATAAAATATATTTTTATGCAGAAATAAATGCATTTCGGCAAAAGAATGTAATCCAATTACATGATCAAAATATATGACCAACAGATTGCTTCAACACATAATCCAAATGCATTACTCTATAACCTAGAGTTAGTATAAACTCTCACTTAGCGGGCCAGAGCTCCTCTACCCTTACCAACCAGAGCTTCTAGTTCTATTGGCCAGAACCACTATATCTAGCTGATATAATACACAACCAGAGGTCTTCTGGACCAAACAGAGCCTCTGTATAGAAGGAACTTATCATAAATTTTAAGACAAATAAGCTAGAGTAAGAGTTCCTCTGGTTCTTTGTTCCTTTATAGATATTTTTGAAGAAAAAAAGATAAAATTATGATATAGAACTCAGAAATAGAGCTCAGGTACAAAATTTTAAATAATAAGAAATAATCTTTCAAAATACAGAGCTTCTAACTCATGAAATTTCCAAAATATTTTAAAGTCTGGTCACATTACCAGAGGTCCTCTTGTTCTTTAAAAGACCAAACAAAGTCCTCTGTATCATTCACATATATGTTTAAAACTTTGATTGAAAACTTTTTAGGCGATCAAAGCCTCTGATGACAAACCATTTTCCCTTTCTCAATAACATCTAAACTATTATTTCTAAAAAAGAACAATATCTCTAATTCATCAAATCACAAAGAAATGTTGATTTAGAGCTATTGGTTCTAATTAGTGATAATAACAAGAGTTATATTAATACCTACGTCTGAAATTGCCACCCTTATAACCATAGGTACACCTCTCCTTGATATGCCATCCTTATTTCTTCTTTAAAACAAAGCTACTTGCCATAACAAACAAAAGTCACCATATCTGGAAGTACCCATCACCCAGTTCCAAGCCAGAACAGACAATTGTCACCACGTCTGGGGGAACTACCTCTTAAAACAAAGTTTCATTCCAGAACAGACAAATGTCACCACGTCTGGAAGAAATATTTCTCAAAACATGGTTTCTAATCAGAACATACTTATGTCACCACGTCTGGAAGAAACCTTTCCCAAAATATAGTTTCTTTCCAAACAGACTCACGTCACCATGCTTGGTAGAAACATTTCCCAAAATATAATTTCTTACCAAAATAGACTTACGTCACCACGCTTGGTAGAAACATTATCTCTTTCATTTTAAAAGATATAAAATACCCTTTTTCACAATAACAAATTTAAACCCAAATAATTGTTAAATTGTGAAATTTCTAATATCAAAATTCAAATTTAATCAATTAAGTTGTACGGATGGCTTGTATCCGGATGAGCTCATCCGGCCAACATATGTTCTGACAAAAAACCAATCCGGACACTCTATCCAAAATTTCAATAAAATGACCGGACAAGTCCTTATCGCACAATTCTTATCCGATGATATGATTCTTATCGGTCAATTAAGTGATCGAGTAAACCTTCTCCGGAAACCACTATATACGGACACAATCTTTAATAGCCGGACTCCCTTAATCCGGACAACACGATGTCCGGATACCTTCTAATCCGGTCAACATTGTGACCGGTGAAGTATCTTAAATTAGACAATTAAGGTATTCAAGAACTAATGCAGCATTTCAATATCACAATCTCAAAATTCTAAACCAGTATTAAAAACATATGTAAAGGATGTTTGAAAACACTCACCTTATACAGATTCAGAATTTTGGAGATAAAAATACCAAGTATGAATCCAACTTCAACATTCAAAATAATGCAAGAAAAATCCACAAAATCACTCTCTCAAATTTTCTTTCTAATTGTGGCAAGAAAACTTGCCTTTTCTCAAAAGTCTGATATTTATACCCTTCCTTTAAAGGGAAGGCGACTGAAACATGAAGGGCTGACCATGCATGCATACCACATTCATGCATACACACATAACATATACTCACATGCACTCACACATGTATCTAAAATTTCATGCATAAAATATGCATATATATTTAATCTCATGTAATATCATGTAAACATGTATCCACATGATCAATTAATCACATATTCACATAGTCACATAATAATTACCTCGAGTGATAACCAAGACTCAGTTATCACACGGCAGTCGTAGTAGTTGCAGAAACTGATGGAGATATAGCATATGGAACATAATTTCCATTTTCTATATAGTATGGAATCTCAGAATCCACACCTTCCAAGAGGAGAGAGACATTCGATTCTTCCAAAGACTGAATTTGTCTCTTATGAAACGGGGAGGTTTGGCAAGAGAGCCATCGTCGTGAAAGTGAGTGCTAGTGTTTTGTAAAGCCATGTGAAGGAACAAATAATCTTGAGAATAAAAGATAATAAAATGCCAATAAAAAAACAAAACAATACAAAAAGAAAATGTTGCTCTGGTACCACTTGTTGGTCTAGCTGGATCTACAAGAATTTATAGGTAACAGTTTGTAGAAGGAGGATGAATACAAACACAAAAACTTTCACTTTTAAAAATTATATATTGATAAAAAAAAAGATCAATACAAATTATATAGATTGTTTGCAGAAAAGATAAGGTTAAGAAACCTATCTAAACAATCTATAGATACACACAAATACACTTAGCAAAGGGAAGAGATTTGTTGTAAGAGATAAAGACTTGGAAATGTGTTTTTTATTTGTTCAAAGTGGTTCTTTCTCTTTAAAGAGAGAGTAGTGAGAGAAGTAACTTCTTGGGTAAGCTTCTTAGAGTGAGGAAGATATTTTAACTGAGTAGAGAACACTCAACTATTTATACCCATTGCATTAAATGCAACTCAGAAGGTACACAACACGTGTCAAGATTTTGGAGGAAATCTTCTTCTTTGCTACAGTGAATAGTCCTTTTGTCTATTGATGAGTAGACAACTTTTCATAGAGTTGGTGACCAATAAACTCAACAGAGTGGCTCTGTACAATACTATACTCTAAAAAAGGTATGGGTTTGTCCTCAACGTGTGGAAGGACAAGACAAGAACAAATGTTCATTATAAGCTTCATTTGATCGCTGAATGTTGGGATGACACTGGAGATCTCTTCAGTATTCGCTAAAACTTGTGTCGTCTTCACACATATGTTGACTAGGTTGTAACCGCTGAATTCCTTTTCAAATAACCAACGCGCTAGTCTCTAATCTTCTATTTCTGTCTTCGACAATGCTGAAGGTTCTTTGGTGTGAGTTTGGTCTTCTTGAAGTATATGAGTCACTGGAGAGTTACAATATGTGTTCAGCGATCACTAAACGAACTTAATGATGATCGTTGAAACTGAATAAACAGAAACACTATACTTTGATAGGTAGAAGGGATTATCATCAAATCAGTAATAGAGGATAAAGAGTATCTAGTGCAGATAGGCTATCAAAAGAAGAAGAAGAAGAAGAAGAAGAAGAAGAAGAGGGTTCTTCCAGGTAACATACCTAAACAGGAGTAAATGACGAGGGATCACTTAAGAATGATGTCTCTGATGGTTCATATTTGACATCCTTGGCCATTAGACAGAGGTAGGACGTGTCTTTCTCATCAGAGGATGATTCTTCAGAAGAATCAATCCAGTCATGGTCTTCTAAGAAAAGACCTTTGCCTTTACGCTGAAGATTCTTCATCTTCTTGTACTTCTCCTTCATTTTCAGGTATTTATCATCTTTAGATTTGATGGATGATGGGGGTTTAGAAGATGGTGTCGTAGTCTTCTTGGACTTTCTTTCACTAGCAAAGTGACCTTTGGATTCGTAGTTGTAGCAGATTGCTGAAGCCTTGTCAATGGGATTTGATTGTGGCTTTTCAGAAAGGGTCAACGAGGGAGATTTGCGATAATTACTTTTTCTGGCGAACCTTCTAAAGGAGTTAGTAAGAAGGGCCAGTGACTCATCAAACTCTGAAAGCTCAACGTCTGACAAGCCTCAGAGTTAGAAGGATTTAACTCAGTGATAGATACAGAAGAATTAGAAGGATTGATGGAGATATAGAACAGCATATAAAGGATCTTTCGTGCATAATCCTACATAATTTCGAATGTTCTTAGCTCCGGTATGTAGACCAAATAAGGCAATGCAAGCAAAAGTTCCTAGATTCATAGAGATATAGAACAGCATATAAGTTATCATGCTAGCATATCCATAATTTGAGTCTCCAACAATTATTCCAATAATTACATATCCAATTTGAGCTATGGACGAATATTCAATCATATGTTCATGCTTGTTTGAGTAATAGCAATGAGATTTCTCAATATCATGCTAAGAATAGATAGAATTTCCAGAAGAAGATGCCATTCATTTGACGGGAAATAAAAAGGAATATCGGAAATTCGAGTGGCTGAAGCTGAAGCAACTACTTTCGAAGTAATAGAAAGAAAAGCAACAAATGGAGTGGGAGAGTTAGAGTCCAAAAGAAGAATCTTCACTTCTTTCTCTCATTCAAAACCGTGCATAAGACTTTCATCTCACACGGCTCGTAAGTGATAAAAGAAAGAAGAACTCCTCTTCTTTCTTTTTTTGATTACCTACCTCGCGTGTGTATAAGACTGAATCCATTCGATTTCCAAAAAAGATTACTAATCCTTAACTTTTCGAGGAATGCTTCATCGGTGGTTGTGCATGACTGGTTTATTCAATCTTGTCGATGTTGGTTCCATAGGAGAAAGTCAGAAAGTAGAACCATCTGATTTGATTCGTTCTCAATAGCCATGAGATGATCATCTTAGGGTGATCCTTTTRTCGAYGGATGCTCCTATTACACTCGTAGTCTCTGAAGGATGAGAACCAACCATGTAGCATCTAAATCGAGAATTCAAGTATTGTATACGTCCTTACTCTGATCCTTTTTAGGAACTACCCGTAATAACGAACTTGCAAAATGGATCTGTTTATCATAAAGAGATTCGTCGTTCCTGACACTGCTTCACCTTGATTGTTATTTGAACAAGTAAAAGTTCTATCTTGGTTCGAGTGGGGATGGAATTTCTCTTCTGCATGTCCATGGAGTTTTGAGAAATCCAAACATCTCAGAGATGGATAGAAAGATAGGAATTTATCTAACGAACCACACTTCTTCATATACGTTTGGAGTCCATTGATGAGAAAGGGTTGGGGAAAGCTTGAACCCAATTCCTATAGTGACGAATATTAGGGTAATTGAAATTCCTGGGAAGTTATACATTGAAGTATTGACCATTCACCATTTCTTGAAGCTCGATTGTCACACCCCGCTAAAGCGGAATCATGAGATGTAACAGGCAAGCGGGTCATAGCAACAGTTTATAAATAACACCATTTCAAGTTGTTCAAAAACATAAACGGAACATCGACATAACAGGAGTTAGAATTTACACTACGTTCAAAATTACATCAAAAACTTGACTTAATCGATCTTGGCCCAGGTATGTTCCCTTAAAATCCAAACCACTCACTTAGAACCTAAAAAGCATGGAACAAAAACAAGGTCAACTACAAAGAGTTGGTGAGTTCACGGGTTTTCACATGCACAAAAAACATTTCAATGCATAAACCAAGTAATAGCACACTTATGCGAAATTTTTGGCACTTAATAAATGTAAATCCCTCGCGATGTAACACTTGAGACGCTACTGAGCCTTACCTGACCAATATGCCCCATTAATTTTCGAACAACCAGAAGTAGCTCGTTCACTACTTAGGTCCCACGGTTCGATAAAGCACTAATTCAGCGGTGGTCCAAATTCCACATGATTAGGCTAGAA
>NC_037529.1:41388640-41390943 GCF_001531365.2 Cynara cardunculus var. scolymus
GACTAAGCAGTTCCTTAGCCCAAGATATTCCAATTAAAGCATCGACTAAACAGTTCTTTAGTCACAAGTATCATAAAACGTAAACATGCAAAGTTTGCTCAATATCATGCTTTTCCCCCATAAAACATATAAAAAGCATTAAAAGTGGGGTCGTGAAAACTCACTTGTTTGGCGATTATCCGAATGATTCCTTTAAGGACTTGCTATGCTCGCTCGAACTTCCTGACAGACCAACCAGCGCTATATTACATACGGTTTTCCTTGGATAAGGTAGAGCAAAGTTGATCTAAATACAGAGCCACCAAGTGTTTTTATAAAATAAAGCCGATTTAATTATTTATTAAAAAGGAACCTTCCAAATGACATCATTAAATGTCATCCCAAAACAAATGATGGCAACCGCCAATTACCAAAACCAAGAGATTTTGAGTGGGTTTAACACTCTTTTCAAGAATAATCCTCAATTCTTCAGCCACACGCCTTCAACACTGATTGCATGCAGCTTAAAATTTCCAAGAATTAAAAATTAACACAAAACCATCATCAACGAACAACTTTCAGAAAAAAAAAAAAGTAAGTTCCGATTAGAGTTGCATGCAAGGCCTATCATCCGAAAATGTGATCGGACCTCACATGCAAGGAATTTCTCTTTCTTTCTTGGAGGTTTAAAGAACTTGGATCACAGATTATCGTCCCCAACGAAGACACAGGTGGGTCTTTGATGAATAATCACTTCTTCTTTAAATCCCGAATATAGCCAAAAAGTCGAGTAGGGAGGAAAATAACGATTTCAGACATCAAAAAGAGAAGTAAATAACTTTAAACATACCTTTTCTTGACTACGAATTAGTCTCAAGAATAGCGGAAATCTTGAGTTTTGCGTGAAGATGGAATCGGTTGGAAAGTGATGGAATTAGAGAGAGAGAGAGAGAGAGAGAGAGAGAGAAGAAATGGCTGGAAATTTGGAGAATGAAGATTTTCCAAAAGAAGAGGGGTATTTATATGGGACTTTTTGAGAACAAATGGGCTGGCTCCAAAAGGCCCAAGCCCAAAATATTTTTATCTCCCTTAAATAATAAAACCCCACTAATTTAAACAAATAAAGCAATTTGATAAATGATTTTAAAAAGGAACTCCACTCTTTAAATTAATTGGTAAATAAATATAAAATGGGACTTTGGAAACTTTAAATTTTTAAAGAGGACGGAACTTAAAAAAATTATCGACTTTATTTTATGTGAAATACTTCAAGACTATTTTGCATTGCATAAGCTAGCTTTGTTAGCTACCCGTCGAGACGTGATCTAACGAACTAATCTTGGGAATTAAACAAGATGATCTCTAATCATCGAAGCTAAATCCTAGAAAGACTTAGTTTTAAATAAAGATTTTGAAATAAAGTACTAACCGGAAATCCCACAATGCAGAGTTGTCACAGTCCCCCCAAGCAAGAAAAATTTCGTCCCGAAATTTAATTGTCAAGATTAAAGTTGTGGCTGGCCTTTAAAACAGGTGGGSATACTTGTTTTTCATGGAGTCTTCCCTTTCCCATGTGTACTCTGGTCCATGCCTCGAGTTCCAATGAACTTTTACTATGGGGATTCTGTTACGCTTCAACTGCTTAACTTCTCTATCCAAGATCTCTATGGGTTTTTCAACAAAATGCAGTTGATCGTTAACCTACACATCTTCTAGTGGCATTACTTGAGTTTCATTTGTTAGGCATCTTTTGAGATTCGATACATGGAATGTATCATGAATAGTGCTTAACTCCGGGGGCAAATCTAGCTTATATGCCACTGGTCCAATTCTTTCTGCTATTTCGAAAGGGCCAATATAACGAGGGCCCAGCTTGCCTCTCTTTCCAAAACACATCACTCCTTTCCATGGTGCAACCTTTAAGAAAACTTTATCGCCCTTCTGGAATTCTAATGGTCTCCTTCGATTGTCAGCATAGCTTTTCTGACGATCTCTTGCAGCCTTGAGTCGATTTCTGATTATTACAATCTTATCAGTGGTCTCTTGGATAACGTCGGGTCCAGTTAACTGTTTATCGCCAATTTCTGACCAACACAATGAAGATCTGCACTTGCGCCCATACAAAGCTTCATAAGGCGCACATTATATGCTGGTATGGTAGCTGTTATTGTAGGCAAATTCCACTAATGGAAGATGTGTGTCCCAACTTCCACCGAAATCTATAACAAAGGCTCGCAACATGTCTTCCAGGGTTTGGATTGTTCTTTCGGTTTGTCCATCTGTCTGAGGGTGATAAGAAGTGCTTAGGTCCAGACGAGTACCCA
>NC_037529.1:41392073-41394496 GCF_001531365.2 Cynara cardunculus var. scolymus
CAATTTTTGAAAAATTTGCGATGAATCGCCGGTAATAGCCTGCTAACCCAAGAAACTGGCGGATCTCTGTAGGGGTTCTCGGGGCTTTCCAATTTCTAATAGCCTCAATTTTGGCAGGATCCACCTGAATTCCTCTCTTGTTAACTATATGGCCCAGAAACTGAACTTCCTGTAACCAGAAGTCACACTTGGAAAATTTGGCATACAGCTTCTCATTTCGGAGTACTTCCAAAATCACCCTTAGATGTCGCTCATGGTCCTCTCGGATTCTTGAATAAATTAGTATGTCGTCTATGAAGACGATTACGAATTTATCCAGATATGGTCTACAAATCCTATTCATTAAGTCCATGAAGACAGCTGGTGCAATGGTTAGCCCGAATGGCATAACCATGAATTCATAATGGCCGTACCGGGTCCTGAAGGCTGTTTTGGGAATGTCCTCTTCCCGAACCCTCACCTGGTGATACTCGGATTGTAAGTCAATCTTGGAAAAATAGGCTGTTCCTTGAAGTTGATCGAATAAGTCATCGATTCTAGGGAGGGGGTATCTATTCTTGATGGTTAGCTTATTGAGCTCTCTATATTCTATGCACATTGACATTGACCCATCCTTCTTTTTGACGAATAGTACCGGTGCTCCCCAGGGTGAGTAACTTGGTCTAATAAATCCTTTGTCTAGCAGCTCCTGGAGTTGGGTCGACATCTCTTGCATTTCCGAGGGTGCTAAGCGGTATGGCGCCCTTGCTACTGGGGCAGCTCCAGGAATTAAGTCGATACCGAACTCGACTTGTCTCTGTGGGGGCAGGCCTAGTAGTTCCTTAGGGAAAACATTGGGAAAATCTCGAACTACCGGTACATCCTCAACCTTATTCTCCTTGATCCTTCCGTCAATTACATGAGCCAGGTACGTGGTGTAATTCTTCCTCAAATACTTCTGCACCTTCATGCAGGATACCAGCTTAAACATTCGATCTAGCTTATCTCCCTGGACCACAATTGGTTCCATTCCCTCTTGAGGAATTCGAATAAGTTTTTCTGAACAAACAATCTCAGCTTATTTTTGGATAGCCAGTCCATTCCTACAATTACATCAAAACTTCCTAGTTCGATCGGTATAAGGTTTATACGGAATATTATATTAGCTAGGTTCAGAGTGCAATTCAAAATTACATTTCTAGCCTTGAATTCCTGGCCATTGGCAAACTCAATTACAAAGGCTTCTCTCAATTTCTGGGGTTTTAAGTTAATTCTCTGCTTAAAGTCTAGTGACACAAAACTTCTGTCCGCCCCAGAGTCAAATAAAATTGATGCAAATTCATTATTCAGAGGGAACATACCTGAAACTACATTGGGATCCTCTCTGGCTTCCCTGACTCCCAATTCAAAAGCTCTCCCTCGAGCCTGACTTCCTGAATTACCCGCACTATTCTGTCGATTCTGGTTTGCATTTGCCCCTGTTTTCTGTTTTGGGCACTCATTCCTTATATGGTCTGGACTTCCACACTCATAGCATAAACGCTTCCGGCAGTTCTTTGCCGTGTGACCCCCTAGACGACACCTCTGGCAGATGATACAATTCCCTCGGTGTGGAAGTTTGCACTTGTTGCATCTTTCTGCATCGCCCTGCCTTACCACCTGTGATTGAGCTCCAAAATTCCATGTCATTCTCCTGCTTCTGTCGAATTTCCTTCCAATTCTTCGGTCTCCATACTCCTCTATCTTTCGTTTTCCTTTGGCCAACCCTCCGGATCGCACAACATTGTTCGTGAGTTTCGTGGCAATTTCTACCGCCTCTTGAATAGTCTTTGGATTGGCAGAGGTTATGTTTCCCCTAATTTCTGGAGATAATCCCCAAATGCACCTTTCTATTCGAACCTCTTCTGATGACACCAGATGTGGCACAAGATTTGCCAACTCATGAAATCTTGTTGTATACGCAGAAATATCGTCCCCTTTCATTTCGAGATTCCACAATTCCATTTCCAACTTTTGAAGTTCACTCCTTGGACAGTACTCGTCTTTTAGCAACTTCTTAAACTCCTCCTAGGGAATTCGGTTAGCCGCTTCTCGGCCTCTGGTTTGCACTAGTGTGTTCCACCAAGTGAGCGCCCTTTCTTGCAATAAGCACCCTGCATACTCTACTTTATTTCCTTCGGTGCATTTGCTAATGTGTAGAACGGATTCCATGCTTTTGAGCCACGATAGTAATCCTACCGCTCCTTTGGTTCCATTAAATTCCTTGGGATTACAAGCTCTGAAAGTCTTATAAGTACATTCTCGCGGAGGTCTARGYTCAGAGTTTGAAGTCTGGTTGGCATTCAGTCCAGCAGCCACTTGGCTGACTATATTGGGTAGTGCAGCGATAAGTTGGTCAGATACGAGTTGCACTATATCGGGGTTCTCCCTTCTTGGCGGCATTT
>NC_037529.1:41394964-41405182 GCF_001531365.2 Cynara cardunculus var. scolymus
GCAGCAGTAGCCTCTCTGTTCCTTATTAGGCTCTCATGATGTGCTTCCATTACATCAGACAAGTTATTGAGGATGTGATGTTGATAACTCAGTCGAGTCTTGTGTACTTGTGTGTCCGCTGCAATCCTTTTTACCCACTCTCTTTCCGTTGGATTCATCCCTTGAGGGTAAGACGCAGGTATTCCAGTCACAATCTGAATCATTCTGCTCCCTTCATGGGATCGGGATGACTCCCCTGTGACCCTCTGTGAATTCTCAAATGTCACCGTCTGTGGCAGTGGGACTCTTTTCCTGGGTGTGACCCTGGTTCTTGGACCGTGATAGGTTTGTGGCGGAATGTCAGGTACTGGCTCCGTCAGGGGTAGGTAGGACACTTGTGGTGTGTCAGCAGCAYCACTTGAAGCCGTATCCTGGTCATACGGGTCCACCTCTTCGTTATGGTTCAAGTTCCTTCTGGAGCGACCGACTACGTATCCCGATTCGTCAACGGAGTATTCGCTTGGATTAGAAGACATTTTTAGAGATTTGCGGCATGGACAACCTTGGTTACTAAAGTGCATTGTCTAGCATAAGCTTAGTGATCCAAATAAAATCTTCTAAATAAAACTAAGTTATGACAAGCAGACTATATCCTCTGGTTAAACCTCTGGTTATACTATCAAAGCTTCTGGTCGTGAGACCAGAGCTTCTGGTTGTACTAGAGTCCTTAGGAAAGGAATTCTTATCCATCGTTTCTCTGATAATCCAATAGAACTCCATCCTATCAACAACTGACTTACTCCTCAAACTAGAAATATTTATAGATCTTACCTTTATCGACCTAATACACCTATCAGAGCTTCTGGTAGCAAGGCCAGAGCCTCTGGTTCTACTTAATGCACTTACCAGGGATTCTGGTTACAAGACCAGAGTCTCTATTGCAACATTGATATCTTGAAATTCTAACAAATCCTTCCATCGGTCCTCTGGTTCTTCTATTCGCCCTTACCAGAGCTTCTGGTTGCGAGACCAGAGCCTCTGTGGCAATATCTATACTTAGAGAAATTCTAAGAAATCCTTCCATCGATCCTCTGGTTCATCTATTCGCCCTTACCAGAGCTTCTGGTTGCGAGACCAGAGCCTCTGGTCCTATATGGATACTCAACAAGAATCGAGCACTCCAATTTTCATCACCTCTGGTCTTCTTGACCAGCGCCTCTGGTCCAACAAGGACACTTGGCTAAAGCCAAACATTCTATCTTCCATCGCCTCTGGTCTTCTTGACCAGCACCTCTGGTCTTCTTGACCAGCACCTCTGGTCTTCTTGACCAGCGCCTCTGGTCCTACATGGACACTTGGCTAAAGCCAAACATTCTATCTTCCATCGCCTCTGGTCTTCTGAATTGGATAATCATAAAAAGTGCAACAAAACTCATGCTTTTCATAACAATTTCATTTGCTGGAGCATACCTCTTGTTAGGATCGATTAAGTTTTCTTCTTATTACACATCATTTAAGTACAGGTGATCAGGCTCTACCGAAACGATATGTAACAATAAAAACCCACTTTAAAAACACATGATTTCAGATTTCATGAAAATCATTTGGAAAAATTTTTGGTTATAGTCGATGGTTTTAAAGAAAACCAGCGTTCTCTATAACTGAGGCTCTGATACCAAATCTGTCACACCCCGCTAAAGCGGAATCACGAGATGTAACAGGTAAGCAGGTCTTAGCAACAGTTTATAAATAACACCATTTCAAATTGTTCAAAAACATAAACGGATCATCGACATAACAGGAGTTAGAATTTACACTACGTTCAAAATTACATCAAAAACTTGACTTAATCGATCTTGGCCCAGGTATGTTCCCTTAAAATCCAAACCACTCACTTAGAACCTGAAAAGCATGGAACAAAAACAAGGTCAACTACAAAGAGTTGGTGAGTTCACGGGTTTTCACATGCACAAAAAACATTTCAATGCATAAACCAAGTATTAGCAAACTTATGAGAAATTCTTTGCACTTAATAAATGTAAATCCCTCGCGATGTAACACTTGAGACGCTACTGAGCCTTACCTGACCAATATGCCCCATTAATTTTCGAACAACCAGAAGTAGCCCGTTCACTACTTAGGTCCCACGGTTCGATAAAGCACTAATTCAGCGGTGGTCCAAATTCCACATGATTAGGCTAGAAAACATAGGTAATTGTGCACCCCTTTCTGGGTGGGACTKTCAACACAATAGCGGCTATCCACAATACCACGGCCCGGGGATGTACCCGAGTTAACAAGTAGCGTGTACGGACGGGGACTTTTATTTGGAAACATATACTCTCAAGCGCATCAATTTAGCATTTATYCTAAGTGCAGAAACAGTTGTCAAAACMAAACATAATGAACCCGACTAAGCAGTTCCTTAGCCCAAGATAATCCAATTAAAGCATCGACTAAACAGTTCTTTAGTCACAAGTATCATAAAACGTAAACATGCAAAGCTTGCTCAATATCATGCTTTTCCCCCATAAAACATATAAAAAGCATTAAAAGTGGGGCCATGAAAACTCACTTGTTTGGCGATTATCCGAATGATTCCTTTAAGGACTTGTTATGCTCGCTCGAACTTCCTGACAGACCAACCAGCGCTATATTACTTACGGTTTTCCTTGGCTAAGGTAGAGCAAAGTTGATCTAAATGCAGAGCCACCAAGTGTTTTTATAAAATAAAGCCGATTTAATTATTTATTAAAAAGGAACCTTCCAAAAATCCAAGTAATGATATCATTAAATGTCATCCCAAAACAAATGATGGCAACCGCCAATTACCAAAACCAAGAGATTTTGAGTGGGTTTAACACTCTTTTCAAGAATAATCCACAATTCTTGAGCCACACGCCTTCAACACTGATTGCATGCAGCTTAAAATTTCCAAGAATTAAAAATTAACACAAAACCATCATCAACGAACAACTTTCAGAAAAAAAAAAAAGTAAGTTCCGATTAGAGTTGCATGCAAGGCCTATCATCCGAAAATGTGATCGGACCTCACATGCAAGGAATTTCTCTTTCTTTCTTGGAGGTTTAAAGAACTTGGATCACAGATTATCGTCCCCAACGAAGACACAGGTGGGTCTTTGATGAATAATCACTTCTTCTTTAAATCCCGAATATAGCCAAAAAGTCGAGTAGGGAGGAAAATAACGATTTCAGACATCAAAAAGAGAAGTAAATAACTTTAAACATACCTTTTCTTGACTACGAATTAGTCTCAAGAATAGCGGAAATCTTGAGTTTTGCGTGAAGATGGAATCGGTTGGAAAGTGATGGAATTAGAGAGAGAGAGAGAGAGAGAGAGAGAGAGAAGAAATGGCTGGAAATTTGGAGAATGAAGATTTTCCAAAAGAAGAGGGGTATTTATATGGGACTTTTTGAGAACAAATGGGCTGGCTCCAAAAGGCCCAAGCCCAAAATATTTTTATCTCCCTTAAATAATAAAACCCCACTAATTTAAACAAATAAAGCAATTTGATAAATGATTTTAAAAAGGAACTCCACTCTTTAAWTTAATTGGTAAATAAATATAAAATGGGACTTTGGAAACTTTAAATTTTTAAAGAGGACGGAACTTAAAAAAAAAAATATCGACTTTATTTTATGTGAAATACTTCAAAACTATTTTGCATTGCATAAGCTAGCTTTGTTAGCTACCCGCCGAGACGTGATCTAACGAACTAATCTTGGGAATTAAACAAGATGATCTCTAATCATTGAAGCTAAATCCTAGAAAGACTAAGTTCTAAATAAAGATTTTGAAATAAAGTACTAACCGGAAATCCCACAATGCAGAGTTGTCACATCGATCTTTCCCCCGAATGAACCATATAGCCAAGAGAAACCATGAACCTGTATAGAAGAGCTTGCCCCACCCATGACTAAATATTTCATAGTAGCCTCATTAGACCGTACATATTTTTTGGTATATCTAGATAATAGGTAGAAGAATAAACTAAAACATTCTGGAGCTGCAAAGATAGTTATTAAACCATTAGCACCGCATAAAAACATTCCTCCTAGCAGTCAACTTGGTTGATCTTCCTTTCAACAACAAGGTTGTTGGAGGCAAAAGGGTCTTCAAAAAGAAGACCGGCATGGACGGTAATGTGCATATTTCTAAAGCACGGCTAGTAGCAAAAAGTTTCACACAAACTCATGGTATTGACTATGATGAAACATTCTCTCCTATGGCCATGCCTAAATCTATTAGAATAATGATTGCCATAGCAGCATATTATGACTATGAGATATAGAAAATAAATGTCAAAATGGCTATCCTCAATGGATACTTAAGTGAAGATGTCTACATGATACAGCATGAAGGTTTTGTTAACACTAAGTATCCGAATAAGGTATGCAAGCTTAAAAGATCCATTTATGGATTAAAACAAGCATCTTGAAGCTGGAACCATCGTTTTGTCGATAAAATCAAAGAATTTGGTTTTATTAAAAATGAAAATGAGCCATGTGTTTACAAGAAAGCTAGTGGGAGTGCAGTAGCATTTTTGGTCTTGTATGTAGATGGCTTACTTTTTATTGGAAATGATGTCCCACCTTTGCAATATGTAAAGTCTTGTCTTAGGAAATGTTCTTCAATGAAAGACCTTGGAGAAACTACTTACATCTTAGGGATAAAGATCTATAGAGATAGATCTAAGTGGCTTATTGGCTTGAGCCAAAGTGCATATATAGACAAAGTCTTGAAAAGGTTCAAGATGCAAGACTCCAAGCGTGGTTTCTTGCCAATGTCACATGGCACGGTTTTGAGCAAGTATTAATGCCCTGTCATAGAATCTGATATAGATCGCATGAATGGAGTTATATATGATTTGGATCCATCATGTATGCCATGTTATGCACTAGGCCTGATGTCTCGTATGTTGAGCATGACGAGTAGGTACCAGCAAAATACAGGTGAAGGACATTGGATAACAGTCAAGAGAATTCTGAAGTACTTGTGAAGAACTAAAGATATGTTTTTGATCTATGAAGGATTGGAAGAAGATCTTGGTGTAAAGTGTTATACGGATACTAGTTTCCAAACTGACCGAGATGATTTTCGATCACAATCCGGCTATGTCTTCATTATGAATGGTGGAACGATAACTTGAAAAGTTCCAACCAGAAAGTAGTTGCACAATCTACTACAGAAGTTGAATACATTGTTGCCTCGAAAGCAGCACAAGAAGCTTCTTGGATGAAGAAGTTCATTGTTGATCTAGGAGTGGTTCCAAGCATTGAGGACCCTATAGACATCATTTGTGATAATGCAGGTGCCATTACGCAAGCAAAAGAACCTAGATCACATCACAACACCAAGCATATCCTCAGGAGATTCCATTACATTCACGAAATTGTAGAAAGTGGAGATGTGTGTATTCTCAAAGTTCATACAGATCAGAATATGGCAGATCCATTCACGAAGCCTTTACATCAGTCTAATCATGATGGACATGCTAGATCTATTGGGCTTCGGCTTGCAAGTGATTGGATTTAATATTGTATTTTAGTACTTGGATATTTTGGAATGTGTAAGCAACACTTGATTATTTTAATATGACATGTGGAGACATAGTTATGATTAATTAACAATTGTTGTGTTCTATATAAGCATGTTTAAAATCCATGAATAAATTGTTTATTCAAAGCAATCCAAAGTCGGTTATAATTATGGGAATAGTTATGAATTAAGATTAATTGGAATTGTTTGGTTAACTGTCATAGATGATGAAAGTAGGCAACAGTTGCAACCAAATTCACATGTGTTTGTTAGAAAATAAACATTGGATACGAGGTCACTTCATGGATCGATGTCATAAGTGAATCTCGAGAAACAAGATAATTATCCTAGACCTGAGATACATATTGGTTTTTCATGTGAGGAATGTCATATCTTAATTTGGTCAAATGTTGATTTAATAAGCAGTTATAAAGGCCAATATTAGACATGATAAGATACATACTGAAAGCGTATGTAATCAAGATGGAATTTGTTCCTTTCATTTGATGGGAGACTGACATCTCTGGGCCCCTCGATGATTCTTAAGTGATGAAAATGCATGTCCATGCTCAGACTAAGTTAACTTTTTCAACATTGTTTACTTTATCATTTTGAATCTCGATCAAGTAATATAATAATTGAACACCATATGAGAATGATTCGATCCATGTCTCATGTTTCAACGGGATGTAGGTAACAAAGGGTTAATAGTATTATTACCTATAACATTGATAAGAAGCTCATGAGTTTAGAGATCATTTCACTGAAGGGTCGTTTTGTCATATGTCATTAGGGATAGTGGCATGTTGCTAGACGTTCACCACTGTCTGTATTGAGATGTGTTGTATAATGTGCAAGTGGGTGATTGTTGGATCTATATGCCCATGACACTAAACTTGACGATACGGCTAATGATACACGATTCCAAAGGGTCACACATATACAATCAAATTAACCTCAATCGTACGATAGAATGTGATTCGATTATTTTCAATACAAACAATTGTCATGTGAATTATTATTTAATCAAAATAATAATTTCTGATAATAATAAAATATATGTTATATATTTTGACTAGTGTTTAAGTCTAATATGTATTTGATACATATTATTATTTCCATTGTTTTAAATGTACACTTAGTTTGTTATGTGTGACATTAATTATATAAGTTTTATATTTTGATATAAACTTTTTATGAAATAACTAATAACTAACTAATAAAACCAGCGTTGATTTTAGGTTATTTATTAGTTGATTTCTAAATGTATTGGTTTCTTTCAAGTACACTACAAAGGAAATTAAAAATATTAAACAAATGAGGACAAGGTATGAGATGTAAAAAGTATGTTGGGAGACATGGCCTCCCATTCTTTCTTCTTTTCTTCCAATTGAATCTATCATATATATGCATGTGTGGTAGTTTAATAAAAAGAAGGTAATACATCTTTTCATACCATCCTAACTCTTTCTAAGTTTTCTCTCTTAAATTCAAAGTGTTAGAGATTTTTGAGAAAAAGTTTTTGAGAGAAAAAGTAAAGAGATATATACTTGGATTTTATTTCTAAGGTAGAAATAAAAACACACTAGTTATTGTCACAAGGAACTAGCATTCAAAAAGGAGGTTGCTTGGTGTGGATCAACTTTGGAGGAAGATCCATTTTTCATCTCTACCTGACATCAACGTTCAAGCTTCAAAGGTTGTAGTTCTAAAACCCACTATGTTTGTGTTTTTTGATTTTTTAAGTTCTTTAATGCATGAGATCCTTGTCGAGAATTTTTTTGAAAATCATTGTAGGTTTATTTTATGCTTCTGTTGCTATCTTTGATAATATTTGTTTTAAAGTTTCCTACAAATCCCTCAGGCTTCACAACTCTCTTTGACTTGCATTGGCTTGCAAAGTGTCATTTGCGTTGACAGCTAATGAAATTAGATGAGGCCTTGTCAATATGATTTGACTTTGGCTTGCCAGCGATAGTTAGAGAAGGAGTTCTGCGGAAATTTATTTTTCTGGAAAACCTTCTGAAAAAATTTGGAAGGAGGGCCAGAGATGTTATAACCGGGTTTCAAACAACCTGGGTCGAGGTAACCTTTATGTGATTACTACATGAAATACGTGATTGACATGCATGTTATTTAGTTAAATGCATGAATAACATGCGTATACGTGAAAAAGGTGATATAATGCATAGTTACGTAAGTGTTCACATAGATATGTGCACGTAAATTGAATTACATGTTTGGTGGGGGTAAAACGCTTAATTGGGTTATTAATATTTTATTGTTAAATGAGGTATGCCTTCATCGTTAAGAAAGGTTTTGGTTTTAAAATATTAAAACCACCGCCCAAAAGAGTTTTATAATAATAAAAAAAAACCATTCCACCGCCTTGATTAATATATTTATAAAGAAGAAAAGATAAGATTTTATCTTATCTTACTTTGAAAAGACTTTGAGAGAAAAGAGTGTGTATGTGTGTGGCGGTGGAGATTGTTCTTGAAGAAGAACTTTTGCTTAAAAGTGATTTTAGGAATCTGGGTGTTTAATTGAAGATTTGTTGTGTGATCTAATCTTCGAATCTATGCATAAAAGGTGACTTTTGATATTAAAACCTTTATACAATGTTATTTAAACTAGTGGATTTTGATGATTTGTTATTTGAGAGAAGTTTGGTAAATACTATTTTCTAACAGTTTAAAGATGTGTTTTATGATTCTGGATTGGAAACTGTTTTGGAAAGATAAAGCAAATTCGGCTCTTTGAAACAGTTTTGGTATGATATCTTGTTTTGAGGATTTAAAGAAGATTTGGTGTTTGGAAAAACTATTGAAAGAAATGATCGTTCTTGAGTTTCAAAGTTTTGATGATAAAACTGTTTTGAAACCATTATTGGTTAAAAACTATAGAGGACATTCCATCAAGACGGTTGTGACTTCGGTCTGTCTTCGTTTGGGATTAATCTATAGATTTTGTGGATAAACTATGGAGGTTGTTTCATCAAGACGGTTGTGACTTCGGTCTGTCTTCTTTTGGAACTAATCCATAGATTTTGATGAGGAAATAAGGGTGGCATATCAAGGAGAGGTGTACCATGGGATAAGGGTGGCATATCAAGGAGAGGTGTACCTTCGGCTATAAGTGTGACATTCTGTCATTTTGGAGTTTCAGGTTAGCATTTTATTATAGATCCTATATTTAGAATTATAAATTAATTAGGATCTAGTCATGGTGGTTAGAGTACATCTGACTCAGTACCCAAAATTTAGCTTGGAAGATCCGCCTTAGCAGGCAAATGATAAAGTTAACTTGTGTAATGCCAAATATTTTAGAAACGTTCCAAATAAAATAAAGTTGATATTATAAACTTTAAATTAAAATACAAAAGTCCCATTTGAATGTCCACTTGATTTATCAAAAGATGGAGTTTTGGGTTTAATAATGTCATTCTATTTATGTTGGGTAAATATTTTAGTGGGCTTATTCTTATTGAGAAAAATAGAAGTTTTAATTGGTTTGGGCCTTTAGAGGCCAGCCCATTTATTTTATTAAAATCCTTGTATAAATACTCTTCATCTTTTGAAAACTCTCATTTTCTTTATCGCCAACTTGAAACTGTTCATCTCTCTAAACCCTCTCTAAGATCAATCACTCTCCAACCGAATCCACCTTCAAGCAAGTCTTTAGAAATTCTCTCTCTCAATCTTGAAGATCCTTCAAGAATATAAGAAAGAAGTAGGATACTAGTTATTTTGTTTTTGTAAAATATCATGAGACTGTATCTTCTTTCTTCCACATCTCCGCCATCTAGTTGAATTTTTCTAGAGAACCAAAGAGGGGAGATTATTCATCGAAAACATGAAAATGTTTTCAAAGAGGATAATAATCTATGATCCATGTTCCTTGAACTCCATAGTAGGAAGGGGAAACACATTGCATGTGAAGTTTAAGCATGTAAAGCTATGTTTTGAAGTGTTAAATCTTGCATTCATATTTAATCTATCCTATATTCTTCGAAAACTCAGTGGAATCGAGAAATATTCTTCCCTGGAGATTTAAATTTATTTTGCTAGCTTGAAAATGATGATTACCTTTGGAAAATGATGAGTTCGGCCCCAAATGACTGCCACTCGGTGAGCGTGCAATCTGTTTCGGGGGATGTGTAACTCAAGGTTGAAGAGTAATGATGAGGAATTTAAAACCCACTCAAACTTCTTGGTATTTGAAAATAGTCGGTTGAGTTCATTATTTAAATGATGTGACAAGTTGGACATAAAATGACTTTTGGAAAGTTCCTATATTTTGGAGTTTTGAGAAACCCAAAAATATTTGGAACAGAATTTATAATGTGTCCAAAAATTAGCTTTTGAGTAAAAGATTTTGATTTCTTTTATTTTGGACTATTATTAGTTTATTAATAAAATATCAACTTTATTTCCTAAAATCCAATGGCATTACATAGGGTGCAACTTGACTCTATTTTCGTCTAGAGCTCATAGGAGATCTGAATGTGGGATGTTGTTCTATTTAGGAAGACAGGGCAGACGTTGAGAGCTTCAGACTTCATTTCCTTGGATATTCATCATCAAACCAGTGAGTTCTCGCGACCCCACTTTTAATGTTTTGTTTATTGTTTTGGGGGAAAAGCATGAGATTAAGCAAACTATGCATGTTACTTGTTT
>NC_037529.1:41405279-41405946 GCF_001531365.2 Cynara cardunculus var. scolymus
CTTAGTCAAGCTTTGTTTGAAACCATTGGACTAAGGAACTGGTTAGTCAAGTTTATTATGTCATGAAATATCGACTGTTACTGCACTTGAAATAAATACTAAATTGATGTGCTTGGGAGTATATTTTCCAAATAAAGTCCCCGTCTGTAAACGCTACTTGTTAACTCGGGTACATTCCCGGGCCGTGGTATTGTGGATAACCGCTATTGTGTTGACAGTCCCACCCAGAAAGGGGTGCACATTACCTATGTTTTCTTGTCTAATCATGTGGAATTTAGACCACCGCTGAATTAGTACATCTACGAACTGTGGGACCTAAGTAAGTGTACGGGCTACTTTTGGTTGTTCGTAAAATAATGGGGCAAGTTGGTCAGGTAAGGCTTAGTAGCGACTCAAGTTTTGACATCGTGGAAGATTTACATTTATTAAGTGCGAATGATTCGCATAAGTTTGCAAATATTTGGTTTGTGAATTATGTTTTATGCATGTGAAAACTCGTGAGCTCACCAACTCTTTGTAGTTGACTCATTTTATGTTCCATGCATTTCAGGTAACAAGTAGGAAATGAAGTATTATGGGAGCATACTTGTGGAAAACTGATTAAGTTCGCAATGGAAGCTTTTGTAAAAGAAGTATTTGTCAAAAATTTGGTTATGATGTTAAAATC
>NC_037529.1:41407292-41411705 GCF_001531365.2 Cynara cardunculus var. scolymus
GATCGATGGACGAGAAATCTATTATTATTCTAAGTGTGGATGTTAAACCAGCGGTTGATAGAATAGAATTCCATTGGTTTGCAAGAGGACCGATGGATGAGAAATCCTTTCCTAAGGATTTTAGTTGAACCAGAAGCTCTAGTCATGAGACCAGAGGCTCTGGTCATGGAACCAGAGGCTCTGGTATTATAATCAGAGACTTTATATTTGAGAGTCTAGTTTGATTTCCACTCTTAGCCTTATTTAGAAGCTTTGGCTATATCTCCAAGTATTTATAGATGGCGTATTTAGTAATTAAGGGTATTAATGTCGCAGATCACTATGGCGTCATCTGATTCCAGTGAATACTCAGTCGATGAATCCGGTTACGTGGTTGGCCACTTTAGAAGAAACTCAGCCCATAATGAAGAGATAGACCCGTATGAGCAAGACACTGCGACCAGTGGAGCATCTGCATCTCCACAAGCATCCTTCCTACCCCCATCGGAGCCAGCACCCGATGTTCCACCACGAACATATCATGGCTCAAGGATCAGAGTCACGCCAAGGAAGAGCATTCCATTGCCGCAATGGGTGCATTTGAGGACTCTGTTAGAGTCATAGGAGAGACATCCCGACCATAATTGGGGAAGAGGATAACACAAGTGGTGACCGGGGTACCTGCATCCTGCATCCAGGGCATGAATCCGGCTGAAAGAGAATGGGTAAGGAGAATTGCATCTTATACGCAAGTTCACCAGACCCGGCTGGGATACCACCACCACATCTTGAACAACCTGTATGATGTGATGGAAGCACACCATCAGCGCATGTTGAGGAACACGGACGCCGTCGCTGCAGCAAGGCGGGAAATAAGGAGGTTGTACAGGTGGATGGTAGTTAGTGGAATGGTGATGCTAATTTTGGGAATAGTGATAGGATGGATGTTGTTCTAGAAGAAGGATTAGTGGTAGGATGCCCACTCTTTTGCATAGAAACTCACTATCCTATTTTGTGTGACTATGAACATCTTTCAATGCATAATGTCTTTTTGGGAAACGCTTATTTATGGCAAGTCATGGTATGCATCAGATTAACTTATTCTGATTATGTAAATGCTTGAATAATATCCATGCGATGAACACTCTTGGCATCATTTAAACGCCTGAAAGCTACCACCCTTGTTATGCCATAAAAATGATGAATTCCCTTCTGACTTAGGCATAGAAGATGCCACCAAGGAGAGAAAATCCCGAGATTGCACGACTTGTATTGCACGACTTGTATCAGAACAACTTCTGGCAGCATTCCCCAACATAGTCAGTCAAGTGGCTGCTGGCATGAATGTAAACCAACCAAATAATCCAGAGCCGAGGACGGCTAGGGAATGCACTTATAAATCCTTTAGATCTTGCAACCCGAAAGAATTCAATGGAACTGAAGGAGCAGTAGGATTATTATCATGGCTCGAAAGCATGGAGTCTATTCTTCACATTAGTAAATGTACTGAAGGAAATAAAGTAGAGTATGTGGCGTGTCGGTTGCAAGGGAGGGCACTTACCTGGTGGAATACATTAGTGCAAACCAAAGGCCGAGAAACGGTTAACCAGTTTTCTTGGAAAGAATTTAAGAAATTGCTAAAGGATGAATATTGCCCAAGAAGCGAACTCCAGAAGTTAGAAATGGAGTTATGGAATCATGAAATGAAAGGAGAAAATATAGCTGCTTATACAGCTCGATTCCATGAGTTGGCGAATTTAGTACCTCATTTAGTGACACCGGAGGAAGTCCGCATCGAGAGGTATATTTGGGGAATGTCCCCAGAGATTAGAGGAAACATTATCTCAGCAAATCCAAAGACTCTTCAGGAGGCAATAAACATTGCCACTAAACTCACAAATAATGCGATACGGTCAGGAGAATTTGCCAAGGGAAAAAGAAAGATGGAGGAGCAGGGGAATCGAAGGTTTGGGGGAAAGTATGAAAATAATAGGAGAGTGATAGAAAATTTTGGGGCACAAACTTAGGCGATAACTCAAGGAGGCGCGACTAAGTGTAATAGATGCAAACATCCACATTGGGGAAATTGCATCATTTGTCAAAGATGTCGCCTAGGGGGTCATACAGCAAAGGATTGTCGAAGGCGATTATGCTTCGATTGTGGGAGCCCAGATCACATGCGGAATGTATGCCCAAGGAGGAAACAAGGAACAAATGCAAGTCAAGCCTGGCCAACCAGTCAAGGAAACCCAGAAGGTCAGGCACGGGCAAGAGCATTTGAGATCGGAGCCAAAGAAGCTAGATATGATCCCAATGTGGTTTCAGGTACGTTTCTTCTGAATAATGAATTTGCATTAGTTTTATTTGATTCAGGGGCAGATAGGAGTTTTGTATCACTAGATTTTGAGCCTAAGATTAACTTAAGGCCCCAAAGGTTGGAAGAAGCTTACGTAATTGAGTTTGCTAATGGCCAAGAAATTAAGGCTAAAGACATAATTAAGGATTACATTCTAAGTTTAGCCAATAAGAATTTCAGCATAGACCTTATACCGATTGAATTAGGAAGTTTTGACATAGTTATCGACATAGATTGGCTATCCAAAAATCAAGCTGAGATTGTCTGTTCAGAGAAGACTATCCGGATTCCTCAAGATGGAAATGACCCAATTGTGATTCAAGGAGACAAGTCAGAATGAAAAATTAAGATAGTATCCTGCATGAAGATGCGAAGGTACTTGAAGAAGAATTGTGCTGCATTTCTGGCACATGTGATTGATGGGAAGGTCAAGGAAAAAAGTATTGAGAATTTCCCCGTAGTTCAAGAGTTTTCTGACGTATTTCCGGAGGATTTACCAGGACTACCCCCGAAAAGACAAGTCGAATTCGGTATCGACTTAATTCCTGGATCTGCCCCAGTGGCAAAGGCACCATATGGCTTGGCATCATCGGAGATGCAAGAAATGTCGAATCAACTCCAGGAGTTATTAGATAGGGGATTTATAAGACCAAGCTACTCGCCATGGGGTGCACCGGTTCTGTTCGTTAAAAAGAAAGATGGCTCAATGCGAATGTGCATTGATTATAGAGAACTTAATAAGTTGACCATCAAGAACAGATACCCTCTCTCCAGAATCGATGATCTGTTTGATCAACTTCAAGGAGCGGTATATTTTTCCAAGATTGACCTACGATCCGGATACCACCAAGTGAGAGTTCGAGAAGAGGACATTCCAAAACATCCTTCAGAACTCGTTACGGCCATTACGAATTTCTTGTTATGCCATTCGGGTTAACCAATGCACCGGCTGTCTTCATGGACCTAATTAATAGAGTCTGTAGACCATATCTGGATAAATTTGTAATCATCTTCATAGACAATATATTAATTTATTCATGTAGCAGGGAGGACCATGAGCAACATTTGAGGATAATATTGGAGCTACTCCGAAACCAGAAATTGTACGCGAAATTTTCTAAATACGAGTTCTAGATTCGTGAAGTACAATTTCTTGGTCATATAGTCAATGAGAAAGGGATTCAGGTAGATCCTGCCAAGATTGAGGCCATTAGGAAATGGGAAGCCCCAATAACCCCTACGAAAATCCATCAATTCCTTGGTTTGGCAGGCTATTATCGGCAATTCATCGGGAACTTTTCGAAAATCACACAACCACTCACAGCCTTAATCCAGAAGGATAAGATATTTGTTTGGGGTGAGAAACAAGAAGAAGCATTTGCGACTCTTAAGCAGAGATTGTGCAATGCACCTATTTTATCCTTACCAGAGGGTTCGGAAAACTTTGTAGTCTATCGTGATGCATCGCATCAAAGCTTAGGATGCGTGCTAATGCAAAAAGACAAGGTCATTGCGTATGCCTCAAGGCAACTTAAGGTGCATGAGAAGAATTATACTACACGTGACCTCGAATTGGGGGCAGTAGTATTCGCACTTAAGATTTGGAGGCACTATCTATACGGCACCAAATGCATCATTTTCACCGATCATAAAATCCTTCAACATATACTAGATCAAAAGATGTTGAACATGAGGCAACGGAGGTGGGTTGAACTTCTCAACGATTATGATTGCGAAATAAAGAATCACCCGGGGAAAGCTAATGTTGTAGCAGACGCCTTAAGCCGGAAAGAAAGGGTGAAACCGTCAAGGGCACTGTTAGGACCTATAAACTTAGTTTTGATATTAACCAAATACTCTGGATAATCTTTAAGAACAATAACAGTGCAGCAGAAACAATATAAGAACAAACAGAGTAATTAATCAAGAACACACAGTTGATGAACATGAAGAACACGAGAGAATAGCTTCAAAGGTTTTTCAATTGATTGAAAATAAGACGATTACAATTCGGAAGCACGCTGAATTACAAATACCTAGCTGCTATTTATACTAGTTCCTAACAGCTTTTTTGACAC
>NC_037529.1:41412865-41427058 GCF_001531365.2 Cynara cardunculus var. scolymus
TTCTCCTACAACAATGGATATCACACCAGTATCCAGTGCGCACCATATGAAGCCTTGTATGGGCGTAAATATAGATCTCCACTCAACTGGTTGGAAATTGGTGACAGACAGCTAACTAGGCCTGACATTATCCAGGAGACAACCGACAAAATCTCAATCATCCAAGAAAGGCTTAAAGCTGCGAGAGATCGCCAGAAAAGCTACGCTGATAACCGAAAGAAACCATTGGAATTTCAAGTGGGTGATAAAGTCCTTTTAAAGGCATCTCCCTTTACGCTTTGGAAAAAAAAGGAAAGCTTAGCCCAAGGTATGTGGGTCCATTTGAAATACTTGAAAGAGTAGGACCGGTTGCATACAAACTAAGTTTATCCCCAGAGCTGAGTGCCATCCATGATACTTTTCATGTATCAAACCTTAAGAGGTGTTTAACCAATGAAACATTGGTCCTACCTTTGGAAGACATTCAAATTAATGAACGGTTACGTTTCATTGAAGAACCGATTGAAATTCTCGACCATAAAGACAAGCAACTGAGGCGTAGCAAGATCCCGATTGTAAAAGTGCGTTGGACTTCGAGGCATGGACCAAAGTTCATGTGGGAAAGAGAAGATTTCATGAAAAGCAAATATCCCCATTTGTGCGCAAGCAAGTCATGATCTGAGGTTGACGAATAAATTTCGGGACGAAATTTTTCTTACATGGGAAGACTGTGACATTCTGTCATTTCGGGGTTTCAGGTTAGCATTTTATAGATCCTATACTTAGAATTATAAATTTATTAGGATCTAGTCATGGTGGTTAGAGTACATCTGACTCAGTACCCAAAATTTAGCTTGGAAGATCCGCCTCAACAGGCAAATGATAAAGTTAACTTGTGTAATGCCAAATATTTTAGAAACGTTCCAATTAAAATAAAGTTGATATTATAAAATTTTAAAATTAAAATACAAAAGTCCCATTTGAATGTCCACTTGATTTATCAAAACATGGAGTTTTGGGTTTAATAATGTCATTCTATTTATGTTGGGTAAATATTTTAGTGGGCTTATTCCTATTGAAAAAAATAGAAGTTTTTAATTGGTTTAGGCCTTTAGAAGCTAGCCCATTTATTTCATTAAAATCCTTGTATAAATACCCCTCATCTTTTGAAAACTCTCATTTTCTTTATCGCCAACTTGAAACTGTTCATTTCTCTAAATTCTCTCTAAGATCAATCACTCTCCAGCCGAATCCACCTTCAAGCAAGTCTTTAGAAATTCTCTCTCTCAATCTTGAAGATCCTTCAAGAATATAAGAAAGAGGTAGGATACTAGTTATTTTATTTTTGTAAAATATCATGAGACTGTATCTTCTTTCTTTCACATCTCGGCCATATAGTTGAATTTTTCTGGAGAACCAAAGAGGAGAGATTATTCATCAAAAACATGAAAATGTTTTCAAAGAGGATAATAATCTATGATCCATGTTCCTTGAACTCCATAGTAGGAAGGGGAAACCCATTGCATGTGAAGTTTAAGCATGTAAAGCTATGTTTTGAAGTGTTAAATCTTGCATGCATATTTAATCTATCCTATATTCTTCGAAAACTCAGTGGAATCGAGAAAGATTCTTCCCTGGAGATTTAAATTTATTTTGCTAGCTTGAAAATGGTGATTACCTTTGGAAAATGATGAGTTCGGCCCCAAATGACTGCCACTCGATGATCGTGCAATCTGTTTCGGGGGCTGTGTAACTCAAGGTTGAAGAGTAATGATGAGGAATTTAAAACCCACTCAAACTTCTTGGTATTTGGAAATAGTCGGCTGAGCTCATTATTTTAATGATGAGACAAGTTGGGCATAAAATGACTTTTGGAAGGTTCCTATTTTTAGAGTTTTGAGGAACCCAAAAATATTTGGAACAGAATTTAAAATGTGTCTAAAAATCAGCTTTTGAGTAAAAGATTTTGATTTCTTTTATTTTGGACTATTATTAGTTTATTAATAAAATATCAACTTTATTTCCTAAAATCCGATGGCATTACATAGGGTGCAACTTGACTCTATTTTTGTCTAGAGCTCATAGAAGATCTGAATGTGGGATGTTGGTCTATTTAGGAAAACAGGGCAGACGTTGAGAGCTTGAGACTTCATTTCCTTGGATATTCATCATCAAACCAGTGAGTTCTCGCGGCCCCACTTTTAATGCTTTGTTTATTGTTTTGGGGGAAAAGCATGAGATTAAGCAAACTATGCATGTTACTTGTTTGAAACCATTGGACTAAGGAACTGCTTAGTCAAGYTTTGWTTGAAACYATTGGACTAAGGAACTGCTTAGTCAAGTTTATTATGTTATGAAATATTGACTGTTACTGCACTTGAAATAAATGCTAAATTGATGTGCTTGGGAGTATATTTTCCAAATAAAGTCCCCGTCCGTAAACGCTACTTGTTAACTCGGGTACATCCCCGGGCCGTGGTATTATGGATAGCCGCTATTGTGTTGACAGTTCCACCCAGAAAGGGGTGCACATTACCTATGTTTTTTTGTCTAATCATGTGGAATTTGGACCACCGCTGAATTAGTACATCTACGAACTGTGGGACCTAAGTAAGTGTACGGGCTACTTTTGGTCGTTTGTAAAATAATGGGGCAAGTTGGTCAGGTAAGGCTCAGTAGCGTCTCAAGTTTTTACATCGTGGAAGATTTACATTTATTAAGTGCAAAATATTCGCATAAGTTTACAAATATTTGGTTTGTGCATTAAATTGTTTTATGCATGTGAAAACCCTTGAGCTCACCAACTCTTTGTAGTTGACTCGTTTTATGTTCCATGCTTTTCAGGTAACAAGTAAGAAATGAAGTATTATGGGAGCATACTTGTGGAAAACTAATTAAGTTCGCAACGGAAGCTTTTGTAAAAGAAGTATTTGTCAAAAATTTGGTTATGACGTTAAACTCATTTTATTTTGAAAATTTGAAAAGTGTTATTTATTAATTGTTGCTGTGACTCGCTTGCCTGTTACATCTCGTGTTTCCGCTTTAGTGGGGTGTGACAATAAGGGTGGCATATCAAGGAGAGGTGTACCTTTAAGGGTGGCAATTGTGTGTGGATATTATAGCTCTTCTATTATGTCTTTTAAGATTTCAAGAGATTTGAGTTCTCACTTCTTTCTGATTTGGGGACTCGGAGATGTTGCTCTTATTAGAAATAATAGTATTGATGTTATTGAGAAGGGGAAAACTTGGCCTATGACAACGGTTTTGGATAAAGTATGTTTTAGAAAAAAGTGTTCATTTTATAAGGAACCGGAGAGGCTCTGGTCGTTCCTTGAAAGGAATCAGAGGGGCTCTGGTTGGTCCTCACAATAGAACCAGAGAGTTCTAGATAAAGAAGGAAATTGTTACAAGTCTTTTGCAAAGCTTTTATTAAACCAGAGGCTCTGTATCTATTGGATTGGAGCTCTGTGTCAAAATTATTCTCTAAAGAAATTTTCAAAGAATTTTATATACTTAGAAGTTTTTCTTATAAAGGAAGACAGACTAGAGGGGCTCTGGTTGGCCTATGCATTGAACCAGAAGGCCTCTGGTTGGTCTTGCATTTTGAGCCAGAAGCTCTGGCTAGTAGAACCAGAGCTCTGGTCATACAAGATCCTTTCAAAAATATGTTTTATTCTTGGGAAAGCTATTTTATTATCTAAGATGTTGGCCTATGAACGTATTGAGAGTTTTACTTAAGTAAGAGGCTCTGGTTGGCTTAACCAGAAGCTCTAGTAGAGGAATCAGAGGGGCTCTGGTTCTCTTATTTGCTAAAATATTTTCTAAGTCTGGTCTTTGGAACCAAAGGTCCGATGGACACAAACAGTATGTGGGATTATATTTCATTATGTGAAATGATTTTATTTGAATAATGTTTTGATGATTTTCACCCTGCAACTGCATGGAAAAAGGGATCTCACTAGACCTATAGGTCTAACCCTCTTTTTGTGTTTTCAAATATGTATTGCAGGAAATGCCAAGTATAATGATAGTAAGGGAAAAGGCAAATTGTGAATTATCTTTCTATATGCTTAGCCTTATGAAGATCGATGGATGTATTTTGATATTAGATGATATGTAGTACAAGAGCATGTATTTTGGAATTTTTTTTTGAGTTGTGTATTTTGTATTATGGCTTCTTGTACTATAGACCTTTGTGGGCTTGAACATGTACTTCTATGAATGAAACATGTGTTATATGCAATGTGAGTTTGGGGGTGTTACAAGAGACTAATCAAACTCTGATAAATCAGCGTCTATTAAGTCTTCAGAGTTAGAAGGATCTACTCAATGATAGTAAGAGAAGAAAAATGAGTAGAAGGAATAGAAGGAGTAGCTGAATAGGTTTCAGAGATCAAAGCTAAAGGAGAGCTTTTCATTTCTCTTGAATCTTTGAGAATATTCTTTTTCAACTTACGGGATTGCTCATGATTAAGCAATATCCCATAGAGGTTGCTAAGGGATAGGGTGGACATATCCTTATACATCTTAAGACACATGGTATAATTATCCCATGTTTTTGGAAAACATTCTAAGAACTTTTTCAAGATCTCAGAGTTGGAATGTTCTCTTCCAACTGTCCTTAGATTGATAAGAAGACAATTAAAATGTTGATTTACTTTAGACAAAGATTTAGATTTTTCACGGAGAAAACTTTCATATTTTCTTACTAAATTAATATTCCTCGAATCCTGTACTTCAGATGTAGCTTCATATCAAACACAAAGAGTATATCACATGGATTTTGAGGTTCTTAACTTCATAAAGGAGTGATAAACCTAGTCAGGAAGAGATATGGCTAATATAGATCTAGCTCTAGTATCTAAAGGCCATTTTCTTCTTGTCTTCGTCATTCCATTTGTGAGGTAGTTTCAGAATCTGCCTTTCAGGTATGGCGACAGTCATAGCAGTTGCAAGAACTACTGGAGATATTGCAAATGGAACATAAGGTCCCTTTTCAATATAGTATGGAATTTCAGGATCCACACCTTCCAAGAAAAGAAACATCCGATTCTTCCAAAGACTGAAGTTGTCTCTGATGAATTAGGGAGGTTTAGCTAGAGAGTCATTATCGTGAAAGTTGGTGCTTTTATTTTGCAATGCCATTTTAGAATGGTAAATAAATTATCTAGCGAAAGAAGAGATAATAAAATAATGTTCTGATACCACTTGTTGGTCCCATACGGATCTACAAGAGTTTAAAGGTAACACTTTGTAGAAAGGGGGGATGAATACAAACACACAATATTTTTCATTTTTTAAAATCATTTATTGATAAAGAAGTTCAATATAGAACTTACAGACTGTTTGTAGAATAAGATAAGATACATAAATTATCTAAAATAATCTAAGATACATAAATTATCTAAAATAATCTAAGAAACACCCAAGATGCATAAACTTGCTAAAAGAAGAAGCAATAACTTCGCTAGAAGAAGAGCTTAGTTGGTGTTCTTCACTTGAAGTAAATATAACTTCTCAAGGTTAGAAGTCTGTACTTGTGAGGGTGTCTCTTCTTGGGTATTTTGAGATCTTTAAGATTGTTTGAGGAAGGACTTCTTGTTGTTTATACCAATTCCATTAAATGCAGGTCAGATAGTACAAGGCACGTGGCAAGCTTCTAGAGGTGAGCTTGTCCTTTATCTTCAGATGTACAGGCTTTTGGCCGTATATGAATAGTGGTCTTTCATAAAGTAGGTATGCATGTTTGGAGACAATAGGGTGACTCCGTATGAGTTCTTTACTTTGAGAGGTATGGGTTTGTCGTTTGTGTGAAGGAGGATAAGACAAAAACTAATCTTGATCAACAAGATTCATTTGATCGCTGACACTGGAATAACTCTAAGGTTTCTTCACTGAATGTTGATCTTGAGTAGACTTCACACATTTGTAGACAGGCTTGTTATCACTGAAACTACATCAGATCATGAACTGGTTGTCTTTATCTTCATCTTTATCTTCGATATCACTTAAGGTTCTTGTGGTGTGAGTTTTGTCTTCTTGAAGAATACTTGTTTTTTTAGAGTTACAATACTTGTTCAGCGATCATTGAACAGACTCGATGACGATCGCTGGAGTTGAATAAAGACAACGTACTTTTCATTTGATAAATATGATTATCATCAAATCATTGAGAGAGAGGATCAACGCAAGTGCCCTCTCAACAAAGCTTTAACTTACTCTCCAAAGATGACAAATTTCTTTTAGGCAATTTTTGGGCCACCTGTGTGTATGATGACACCACTAAGGAAGTTCATGCTTATGTTCTCTCTACAAATGATGTGTCATTTTATTTTAGAAGAGTTTTGGATATTCCCACATACTCTTCTTATGATGAGATTGTTTATGTTAAGGATCTTCATATTGTGGCTACTGTTATGGGTTTTGGAAGACCCTACTATCAAGAGTCAAGGAACTCTCAATCACAAATATATATGTGGTATTTGGAACTTCTTTTTCTTGCATATTATTCAGTGCTTGAGCTCCAAGACCGATGGCATGGATCGGTCACCTGCTTCGATTACATAGCTTGCTATGCACGGATCTTTCATAAGAATATTGAATTTGCTGGTTATTTCTTTGGGGAGATAGTAAAGAAGATGATATCTTTCAAGATTCCAATAGTCCCTTTTATCATATTTCTCTCCATCATGATAGTTGGTAAGCTTGGGTCAAGCATGCCAGCCGATGTTGATAACTACAATAATCTCAAAGTTTCTAAATCGGCTTCCAAACTTTAAAGAATGCATATTTTCCTACTAATCTTCCACTCCCCTAAGGTATGGTTTCTTTTTCCATATCTCCCAGTCCTGTTTGTGGAGAGTTCTCAATGTTCATAACAGCTAAGGTTCATCCTTATGTTGCACCAATCACCAAGAACCCCTCCAAATCGATAGGCCCTTCTCCTCCTACATCAGCTACTGCCTCTAAAAAAGAAATATCCTTGGACAAGAAAAAGTTGGCTGATAGTTTTCTAGTTGAACCATTCACATATGCTTTTGATACTACGACTCCGAAAGAGCCTTCGAAGTCTCACCTCGCCTCACACCCATCTAACATTAACCGGAGGCACTCTAAGCTACCCACACTTGGTTTTTCCATTAAGAAAGCCAAGAAACCTAAAAGGGCTAAACACATATATCCAACCAAGGACTCTTAACTGCCCAAGGTTTTTGAAATTGGTGATATTCCTATATGTTGATGTTGGTGATATTCCTATATGTGACTTTCAGGGCACATATGGTACAATGAGTGTTGAGATTACTTCAAAAGAAAGTACAACAAGCCCAATTAAAGTTTGCTCACATACTCCTGATCACAGTCCTCCTCCTGATTCTTCTATAGCCCCTATACCTCAGTCGAGCTTTCAGATTGTTGCTCCATCTCCTCCAAACATCTTATATGTTCTACCTCACGAAGTACTAGATAAGTTTCATGACCTTACAGCCCATTCTCAGATGTTTGATTCTTAACAGGCCACCTTGCATACTGATCTTTCTAGCAAATTGGACACTATTGCCACCAAAGGTACTGTTAAAACCAAAATTGATCCTAATAACTCTAAAAGTTTTATTAAGCAGTTCGGGCTAAGGATGGAGGATTCAGAGCTATTCTGAGCTAAAATGACTAAGTACGGAAGAGCACATAGAGGCTCTCGGGATGACTAAGTGGCTCTCTAGGGACCAGAGCTCGGGTACTCACACACAAAGCTTGCACACTCGGATACAGAGTAAGCGCTCTCGAACATCGAGCTCGTATACTTGGGTTAGAGCACGAGTACTCAGATACAGAGGACAAGAAGACCAGAGTCATGCTCCTGCGCCTAAACGCCAAGTACTCGGACACAAAGCGCAGACACAAAGCCTCTGCAGAGTGTGTGCAGATCCTTTGGGTCTTCCATAGATACAGAGCTCCTCTGTATGAAGAGTTCCTCTGTATGAGCTATTCTTATGCCTCGTCCATGCTCTGGACATCTACACTCAGAGCAGCCTAGTGTATGCAGACTGAATCTTGAAGGATGGTGTTGGTCCTTTTTTCTACAACGATTATTTCTATATTTAAAGGATTCAGTTACCTTGTAAATATTGCTTATATAAGAGAAGATATAGGCATAGAATAAAGGTGACAATCCAAAGTTTGTAACACATAGATACACATAAACATCACATGTGAGTCGATTAGGGTTTTTGGGAGAGTTTGTACTCAATAAAGAAAGCCGCGGCCAATTTCTATCCATCTTCTTCTACAAATCTCTCATTTTCAATTCCTTAACCTTGTTCTACTGTTAGATCTAGGCCAACAAGTGGTATCATAGCCAAATTAATTAACTTCTATCTATTCGATTCATCATATGCTTAATGTTTTAATCAAATTCTAAAGGACTTGTTCTTGGGTAAATACAAACATATTTTGTTCATCAAAATTTGGTTTATTTGATGATTTTCTTGGATTCAGTTGAACATTTGAACCTTGATATTGTCATATCCACGTGTAGGCGATAAGCATGAGTTCATGGTACTTTCCGCCTAAGGCAATGGGTAATTTGTTTGCCAAACCTATACTAATCGCCCATATCTTGAGTATATGTTCATCGTCTCTCATTGTGGATCTGGATCTGTGAGGGCTTAAACATTTATGTGCCTAAAATCACTAGTACAAAATGAATAAGGTTATATTCCTTCAAGTATTGCCCGTAGAAGCATCAACAGCAATATCGTCAACATTTTAAAAGATTTGACTTCTTGTTCTTGAAGCCACGAGCTTAATGATGATCCTTCTCTCCATTTCTCAATTCTAATAGTGTCTGCTCTGGTTATTCAAGATGATAACCCATTGGATCAAGCTCTAAAGTTGAATTTCTACTCAACTCACGGTTCAATGAAAGATTCTATGTCATAAGACTTGTTGCACTGTTTTTTCAAGAAATTCACACATTTTTCTATCCCTTAGTTGGATGGATTAGCTACTTCTGGGTTAAGTGGCAATTCTAGAAATCAAAGTATGTGTTGAGTTTTCTACAGATTAAAGTTGCATTCTATACAATCAATGGAGCTGCATTCACATTGAATCTCATTTGATCTGAAAGTTGATACTGAAGAATAAAGAGCTACATTCAGAGGGATCTTGAAGATTCCATCCATACCAAGCACATTAAAGCTTTCTGAAAGAAAGCAGGAGGGAGAAGACCTGAAGGCTTCATGAAGATGATTGCTTTATAAAACTTTAGGGGGAGATTGTTAGGACCAAAATTGATTCTAATTACTCTAAAAGTTTTATTAAGCAATCTGGGCTAAGGATGAAATATTCAAATATCTGCTAAGCTAAAATGAAGCAATCTGGGCTAAGGATGAAATATTCAAATATCTGCTAAGCTAAAATGACTAAGTCTGGAAGAGCACACAGAGGCTCTCTGGATGACTAAGAGGCTCTCTAGCGACCAAAGCTCGGGTACTCGGACACAGAGCTTGCACACTCGGATGCATAGCAAGCGCTCTCGAACATAGAGCTCGCACACTCGGGCTTAGATCATGAATACTCAGATATAGAGGACAAGAAGACCAGAGTCATTCTCCTGCGCCTAAACGCCAAGTACTCGGACACAGAGCGCAAACATAGAGCCTCTTCAAAGAACATGCAGAGCTTCTGGGTCTTCTATAGATACAGAGCTCCTCTGTATGTAGTATTCCTCTGTATGAGTTATTCCTTTAGTTGGTCCATGCTCTAGACATCTATACTCAGAGCAGCCTAGTACATGTATGCTGAATCTTGAAGAATGGTATTGGTCCTATTTTCTACAACGGTTATCTCCATATTTAAACTATTCAATTACCTTGTAAATATTGCCTATATAAGAAGTGATATAGGCAGAGAATAAAGGTGATGATACATACTTTGTAACACACAGATACACACAAACATCACATAAGAGTCGATTAGAGTTTTTGAGAGAGTTTGTACTCAATAAAGAAAGTGGTGGCCAATTTCTATCCATCTTCTTCGACAAATCTCTCATTTTCAATTCCTTAATCTTGTTCTACTGTCAGATCTGGGCCAACAAGTATCAGTATGGAAAACAGAGATGATGCACACCTGAATGATTATTGTTTTACTGTTACACTTAGGGACCATATTGATGATATTAGTGTCTAAGTGATTGCTCTATCGAATTCTTAGTTAGTTATTTTGAAGGATATGGCATATCTAAGTGCATGCTCAAACTCTCAAACTGTTATGAATCATGCTATTCTTCATTTATTTGTTGATCTGCATTCTAACACAAATCTCTAATATAGTCATAGAAAAGACTCCTCCTGAAGTTTCCATTGACTTGGGTACTAGTCAGTTCACTAATCCATATCGGGTATTATTGACTGCGGTTAGTAGACGTGTTTAGAGTGATTCTAGTCTTATGTATGATCTTCATCACAGTGTTTCTCACTTGCTACATGCCATCAATGCCCTCTTACCCTTATTTCTCATGTTGTCGCTTCTATGTTTTTCCCCATTCCCACTAAGGGGGAGAAGCCAGTTGTCCATGCCAGTGACAATGGGGACGAATCAGATTCTTCTTCTTCCTCTTCTGATGATTCTTCAGACAGTGATGATCAGGATGCTTCTTTTGTGGGGCTGGCTGATCAAGATAGAGATGTAGCGATAGTATATGTTGAGGGGAGCAACCCGGTTCTCAACCTATTACTCCCTCTCGACCTACTATTCTAGTTGATTTATCTGTTGAAGGGGAGCATTAGTAGGTTGTTTATTCTCAGGTTTCTATGACTTATTTTTCTGGAGACATGGATGTTCTAACTAGGAGTGCTCAAAAACTCAACCAACCCGATCACCCCAACCCAACCCGACATGAAATAACTCAACCTGAAGCAACTCAATGTCTAATCGAGTTATAAAATTTTCAAACTATAAGTATTAGGTTGATATTGGGTTACTATTATTTGAACCCAACCCAACCCGATGAACATGATATCCTTTAATTTCTTGGATTTAATATGATTGTTAAGTTTCTATTCATATGTACATTAGACAGTTACACTATCATGTACATTCTTCATATACACATATTTTCAATCTATTCTTCATCTCTATATATAACTCATTCGTATATATATTCGGTAACTGTGAACATATATATGTAAATTCAGAAAATTAATTGAATATGATATACGTAAGATTTAAGAAATATGGATAAGTTATATCAAATGGTTGATGATGAAAAAAAAATAAGAGTAGAGAAATAACGTATTGAAATAACATATTCAAGGTTAGAAGAATATACTAATGTACCAATATATCAACCTAACCAACCTGACTAACCCAACCAACTCGTACGGTTTGGGTTGGGTTGGGTTGCACTTTGGTTTGGGTTGGGTTGGGTTAAGATTTATCAAACTGCAAGCATTTGGTTGGGTTGTTCAAATGTCTTCAACCCGATCAACCCAACCCATAAGCACCTCTAGTTCCAACACATGGAGAAGGAAAGACATCCATGACACCGGATGAAGAAGTTGCTGAAGCTAAAGCAGCCAAGCTTACAAAGAATCGGATAGAAGCTTCAGCAAATGAGAAACTTATGTTTCATGCTCCGACTCCTGTTGGAAATGACCTTCATCTTTTGGGTATTTCAACTAAGGATGTGGCTAATTCAATTTCTCTTCAAAAGAAATTTGATGAAGACAACAGGCCTCAGTCTTTGGTGGAACAATCAGCAAATGAAGAAATGGTTAAAGTTGATCAACTAAACAGAGAAAATAGGATAAAATGGTATAATGAATCAATCCTTCATCGATATATTGCTACTCGGATTATTAATGCCTGAATCAAAGGTCCTCAAAGATTGACCATGATTCGGATCAGATTTATCTGATAATTGGTCGAGCAAATGAAGTAGTGAGAACTAAAAAGTTATCATGGATAAATTCTTAAGGCTTATCTTAAAGGTGGAGACAATAAAATTTCTCAAGAAAAGCATAAGCATGTATCGTGAGTATGTCTTGAATCATTTTTATTGTCTATTGGAAAAGATCTTACTAATCAAGAAGCATTACAAGTTAACTTCCCCTCCACAACTCTCTGTTCTTAAGTCACTTTTGACTAAAGATGGCTCATCTACATCTACTTATACCTCTTAATCTATTAAGAAGCAAGACTCTCTTCTTCAGAAAATTTTAGAGGAAGGTAAGATCCCTGATGTCTCACTTCTAGATCTTACGCTTTCTACTGATGATTGTCATCTAGAAGGAACAATCTTATCCATACCCGAGCATGGAATCTTCTTTTAGGACGCGAATAGTTGTCTTTAATTTTTCCAAGCCTCTGAATACCAATAGTTAATTCTCAGATACTTCATGCCATACTTAGTATCATTAAAATTGGTGAAGCTGGAAGTGTCTTCTATACTTTGATATCCACCTACACGTCTTGCTTTTACTGCTATACCCGGAAATATCTCTCCGATTTATTTGTGAACTTTGAGGAGCCGTATGAGATGAAAATCTCATGTACTCACACTAACCCGTCAATTTAGGATCCAATTGTCAGGTTGGGCAGTAAGGGTCGGAGAAGGGCAATCACTCAACTAGCTAATCAGACGCGAGCCCCTCTTCGGGTGGATTCCACCCTTTGCCTTTCATGGCCACATATCTTTCCGGCTAAGGAATGGGATGTGAGTATTGCAGAAGAAATGAATGAATTGAAGAAAAGAGATGTAGTTGCAGCAACAATACAGATGTCATAGAAGTAGATGATGACTGCTAGTCGAATTCTCTATGTGTTTCTTCTTCTTCTTGAACTCTCTTCTTTATTTTATGTACTTTACATTCCATGCCTATTATAAATGTGAAGTTTATATTTCAATATTTACTTTCAAATTTATTCATTTTCTATTTGTTGTAATCTTTGATTTGTGATTTGTTTTATATACGTGTTATTAAAAATCAAAAAGAAAAAGAAAAATCAAATAAAAAAGAAAAAGAAAAGAACCCAAAAAAAATTATGCATGGGTCACTAATTTTAGGAGTTCTTGTTCTCAAGGAACTTTAAGAGTTTGTGTACCTTGTACTCATTTCTTTCTAAGTGTTTGTGACATCATCAGATATGGGGAGATTATTGAGTCACTTATTGATTTTGTTAGCTCCAATATTTACTTAATGTAAAAGTATGAAAAAGTTTTATGCAAGTGTTGACAGAAGGGTATCTTCCACAGAAGACAACAGAGGACCAGCAACAGAAGCTGTTTGATCGTGCAAGTCAAGAATGACAGAACCTCTGTTGTCTCTCACAGAGGTTCTGGAAAATGGTCCTCTGGCAATAAGAACCTACAAATCTTCTACAGCAGAGCCTCTGAGATGGCTCACAGAGGGTCTGCGGATTCGTCTTCTGTTGATATCTTGTTCTGCTGTTTTTCAAAGGTTGTTAGCTGCACGTGCTTCTCACATGACTAGGTCTTTAATCGACTTTATTTGGACCGCTTGGATGATTTCACTCGTCTAGGTAATGTCAGAAAGGTCGTTAGGAACTAGTATAAATAGCAGCTTAGGCCTTTGTAATTCAGTGTGCTTCCGTATTGTAATCGTCTATATTTTTCAATCAATTGAAAAACCTTTGAAACTATTCTATTGCGTTCATCTTCTTCATATCAATCTGTGTGTTCTTGGTTAATTACTCTGTTGTGTTCTTATCATTGTTTCCGCTGCACTGTAACTGTTCTAAAGATCATCCAGAGTAAGAGATCAAATACCAAATCTGAATTTACAGGTCCTAACAATTGGTATCAAAGCAGGAATTGAATTCTCATTCGATTAATTCTRTTTKTGGTATTAATCTGCATTTTATAGAACACCAGTCTTCTTCATTTTACCTATTTCACTCGATTTAATCAGTTTCATCTTATTCCTGTTTTTCTCCTTCTAATTTCAATGGCGAATCTGGCCAATACCTCATTCATGAGCACTGGTTCTCAATCAAAACCTCCCACGCTTATTCGTAAGGAGTATCCGCAATGGAAGGTGCGAATGATAAATTTTTTGGAAGGAATTCACCCAAGGATATGTGAATTTCTTTACAATCCTCCTTATGTGCCAATGAACTTAATTCCAAGAGTTTCTGCTACTGGCACAACCCCTGAAATTGTTGAACATTATGAGCCAAGACCTGTTGCTAACT
>NC_037529.1:41427158-41438683 GCF_001531365.2 Cynara cardunculus var. scolymus
GGAACAGGATATTTGTATTTTTTAATCCTGACACAACTCTCGTCAATTCTTTTAGCTCACAACAACTACCCCTCTCTTTTCATTTTAGTCTCGGCACACAAACCCTTTTGTATTTAAGCTCACTCAGATATGGTTGTCCTCTTGGGTAGGTCTGTCGGTTTTGACATTCCATAGAGGTATTTCTGATAAGCACTCAGTCCTTCCTAAAATATTGTTTTATGCATATATGATCACAATGAATGATCAAAAATATTATTTCTTCAAAGCACAATGATCAGATAAAAGATGAAGCGACAACGATTCGATTATTTGATATGTACGAGAGAAATGAATGAAGATCTGTAAGAACAAGTTTACAGATTTTGATATTAGAAAAAATGAATGTGTATCAGTGAAAGAAAAACAATATCAGAAAACAAAATTGAATACAAACGAGTGTATTATCACCGAAAATGATTTTCGAATAAGAGACGTGATAATAACAGTTTGAAGAATAGCTGAAACAGGTATTGGAATTATGTACGATGAGAAGTTACACAAGTAAAATATCAAGAAATACATGTTCAGAGAATGTACTCGTTATAAAAAAAATCAATTTTCAAAAACACTTATTGAATTTTCTAGGAAACTCCCCCTAGAAAGTAGATTAAAGTAATAAATCATTTAAGCTCAAAAAATTAAAAAGAAAACATTTTAAGTACGGGTTCTAAACTGGGTGTTTAGAAGCCTTAGTTTGAAATAAATCACAACTCCCCCTGCATCGGTGTATCATTGAAATGATATTCTGATCAGCATAAATTTGACACACCTGCAAAATCAGACCAATAGCAATCAAGAGGCCAACTTAAAACAAATTTTAAAAGCTTAAAACAGCAATATCTAACCTGTTTGGAACCTGTTTTAAAAACTTGTTTGCAACCTGTTTTAAAAACTTGTTAAACAGAACCTGTTTTAAAACCTGCTGTTGTCCAAACACAATAGACAACAGCAAACACAATCTTAAAATAAAGCTGCTTAAATAGTTGATGTTAAAATTGAAGCAAACAAAAACACAACACAGATAACAAATACAAACTTTTCTTTGTCCAAACACAACAACAAGTCTGCTGTTAATTGCAGTCTCCACACCAACACAGCACAGTACAAATTTTCTTGATGCTGTTTCAAAGCTTCTTCTCAAATAGCAAACACAGCACAAATCGAACAACAAGATCTATGGAGCTAAAACAGATTGAACTCAAAATTCCTTCAAAGAACCTGATGAAACTAGTTAAACAGTTGCTGGACTGTTGTTCCATTCTTCAAAGAAACAACAAGATGAAACAGTAAGCTATTAACTTCAGTCTCCACACCAACAATAACCAAAAATAGCAAAACCAAAACAGTCTACAAAAAAACTGTCAAAGTTTGAGACTTAATCGAACAGCATGAATGATAAACCTGTCAAAAGTGTAAACCTGACAGCAGTCTCAATCGATTAGAAATGCTCAAATAAATCTCACCAATCTCAATCGATTCTTGACAGGTTATTGAACAAATTACCAAATTGAATCAAGAAACAATGAACAATGAAGAATCTGGGTAAGTGGAATTAAATGGATTAGAAATCCGGACAAAAGAAAACTTCACCTTGAAATACAGACAAGCGGTTTAATAAACCGGACAGAACACAACTTCAATTGAAATCTATCACAGCACAAGCTAAACCGAAGAAGTAGTGAACGATTTGCCAAATTGAATGTGTGGACAACCCTAAATCGCTCAAATATATTCTTTTACCTGATGTGAATCCGATGATATGGTATCCGGTGTAGCTTAAACCGCTCAAGGAATCCGATCAAGAAGTGAACGGTTTACCTTTAATCCGCTTAAGTAGTGTGCGGTGTAGATGAACACCGCTCAAGAAATCCAGCGATGCTTTGTGCGGTTTACTCAGTCTAGAAACCGATTGATAAGTATTAACCGGTGAACAATCCGATTCATGAAGCTTACACCACCTTCGATTTAACAAGAGCTCTGCGGTTTATCTCCAGTCCGCTTAAACTTCGATTTAGGAACAAGAACCAGTGTTCGGTTTAGCTAGATAGACATCTAAAATTTTGGGCCTTAATATTGGGCTTAAAATTTTGGACGGTTTAACAATTTTAATCATACTAAACAAAACAAAAAACAGATCAAAATTAACAAAAACACAAAAACTGAAAAAATTAAAAAAAAAATTGGATCAAAAACACTGATTTAAAAAAAAATTCAAGAACACGAAAAATTCAAAATCCGATTAAATCTTGATAAAAAGTGATCAAATCACAAAAAATTGTGAATAACAAAGATTCACAACACGATTCCGAGCATTTTGATCATGTTTTTAACACAAAAACACATGATTTTATGAAAAATTCGGATCAAAATCTAAAAAAAATCAAGAACACGAAGAACACACAAAAAATTCAAAAAAAAAAATTCACTTATCTTCAAAAATTCTGATTTCTTAACCTCTGATTTCTTGCATCCTTCTTTGATACCAATTGTAAAGTCCAAATTCACTGATCAATCTTCATTTCTTCACAATAATCATGGCAGAATCTTGATTTATCATTAAGAACCCAATATAAACTTTGAGAGGAAAAGTCAAACTTGCAAAGCTCAGTCAAACCTCTATTATACGTATGAATATTACAAATGAACTCCTCTACACTAATTACAAAACACTAACCACTATTTATATGGTCAACCTAACTAAACAAAATAAAAATCAAACTTCTATAAGAAAAGTCAAATACGCTGACTTTTACAATTATAAACTATTTATAAACTTTCAAGACGAATACAATTAATACTGATTTCTCAGTCCTAACACTACTCATGTGTGCGAACGGGCCACCACTGAAGTAGTACTGATACGAACAGTGGTACCTTAGTGAGTGCGGGGCACTTTATGGTTGTTCGTAAAATAATGGGGCACATTGGTCAGGAAAGGCTCAGTAGCGTCTCAAGTTTTAAAAATCGTTATAGATTTACATTTATCATGTTCAAGTTTATGTATTAGTTTGCAAGAATTGATTTATGCATTGTAAATATTTTTGTGCATATGAAAACCCGTGAACTCACCAACTCTTTGTAGTTGATGTTGTTTTACGTTTCATGCTTTTCAGGAAATAAGTAAGAAATGAAGTTTTGGAGCATATATGTGACGACACCGATTAATTCATTTTGAAACTTTTATAAATAATTATTCTATTCCAACTTGGTTATGGATGTTAAATTCGAATTTTGTAAACTTGAATGGTGTTATTTAATATCTGCTGTTGTAACTCCCTTATCTGTTACATCTCGTGTTTCCGCTTTAACGGGGTGTTACAGATTTGATATCAAAGCCTCAGTTATAGAGAACACCGGTTTTTCCTTAAAAACCACAAACTATAACCAAATATTTTCAAAATAGTTTTCAAGTGATTTAAAAAAATATATACATATATATATATATATATATATATATACAAAGTGGGTCACATTATTATATGTCAATTAAACAAAGCCTGATCACCTATGTTTAATTTACATATAATAGAAGAACTTAATYGGTTGTATTAAAAATATGCTCCAATTAAGAAATTGTTGTGAAAAGCATGATTAYGTGTGTGTTTGCATAAATTATGAATATCCATTGCCCTAGACCAACCAGAGGTGATGAATTAGAAATTCCTTAGGCAATGAATTAGAAATTCCTTAGGCGATGAATTAGAAATTCCTTATATCGCTAAGTGTCCATGTTGTACCAGAAGCGCTGGTTAGAAGAACGAGAGGCGATGAATTAGAAATTCCTTATATATAAGTGTCCATGTTGAAACAGAAGCGCTGGTTAGAAGGACCAGGGGCGACTCCAATACATTGTAATCTTATTCAATATAATAGTAAGAGTTATACCATGCACGCACACAACGACCATCCTTATTACATCCATCAATCAACTATTTATAGCAACAACTATCCATCACACACAACGGCCATCTTTATTTCTCCTGAAATTCATATGAACTATTTCATCCAATGATAGGCTGCAGAACTTTCTGTCAGAATCAACCTCATTTATAGTTTTATCCAAATCATATTCTCAACACAGGTTTATATTCAAACCTTTTTAAACCATAAGAACAATCGGTTCTACATATGATTTCTCAATCATATGTTTTTTCTTATATCCTCAAAAACAGAGTACCGAATCCAAACTGTTTCTTCAAACGTAGTATCAGCTCAATCTTTTCAAAACAGGTTCAAACTTCCAATTCACAAATCATTTTCTTTAAAAACCGTTTAAAGTAATTTTACCAGAATCTTTTAAATCATCAATACTCCACAAATTTACAAAATCAAAYAGTAATTAAAGCTCACAGTYAATAAAGTGATAGCAATCAAAACTCACCTTGATAAACACAGATTCTGCCGGTTATCACACAACAATTTTCTTCAAAAACTTCTTCACCGCCTTTAAATTTCTCTTGTATATTTTGTAAAAATAGTAAATTGATAAGGTTTTTACCTTATTCTCTCCTTTTATATCTTAAAAAGAGGCGGTGGAAGATATTTTTAATATAAAAGTCCTTAGGCGGTTTTGGAAGATATTATATTAAGATCAACATTTCTTACCCATGGAGTATTGGATTTTATATATATATAATACTATTCTTTTATCACATAACCGCCTATCTTTATGTATTGCATCCATATGTATGCATAATATTAATTTACCACATATGCACACATAATTCATGCAAATATTATCATAATTATGTATGTCATCACATAAACACATAAAGTTACCTTGACCCAGATTCGTAGAAAAACCTGGTTATAACATGAAACTTGCATTAGTATAACCCTTTACACTTAATTCTTCTTCACCGCCATAAACCAAGAATGAATCCTTTGTTCTTCTCAAGTAGTTTAGGATATTCTTGACGGCAATCCAATGACTATCTCCTGGATTAGATTGGTATCTACTCGTCATGCTCAAAGCATACGATATATCAGGTCGAGTGCATATCATGGCATACATGATAGATACAATTGCTGAAGCATATGGAATCTTACTCATTCGTTCACTCTCTTGAAATGTAGTTGGACATTGCGTCTTAGAAAGTGATATGCCATGAGACATAGGTAAGAACCCTTTCTTGCTATCAGACATGTTGAACCTTTTCAATACTGTTGGGTTCAAGTTAGAGCTTAAAAGTTGTATTCAAGTTTCTCCTTAGTATAGTTTCCTTGTAAAATCTTAGTCTTTACATTTCCTAGTATAAATAGGATTTACCTTGTAATTGTAATTAAGCTTTGTCATTAATCTGAAAATCAAGATTTGCTGATGTAATGTTCTTTCTCCTCTCAATCTAATCATCCTCTTGAATATTTTCTTTCTACTTTGAAGTTCATCACAATCTATGAAGATCATACCATGTTTGTATGAAATCTGGACTCATCAAATACTTTGTCTATATATGTACTATGACTTAAGCCAAGTAATTTTTGCGATCTATCTCTATAGATCCGAATACCTAACACATAGACAGCTTCACCCAAGTCTTTCATTGAAAAACATTTTCCTAACCAAGCCTTTACAGACTCAAGTGTCGGAATATCATTTCCAATGAGTAGTATGTCATCTACATACAATAAAAGAAATGATATGGTCCTCCCACTAATCCTTTTGTAGACCCAAGGTGCATCCTCATTTTTTAAGAAACCAAACTTTTTGATTGCTTCATCAAAATGATGGTTCCAACTCCTTGAAGCTTGCTTCAATCCGTAAATAGATTGTTGCAACTTGCATACCTTATGAGATTTTTCRTGAGTGACAAAACCTTCAGGCTGTATCATATATACATCCTCAAATAAAGTTCCATTAAGGAAAGCTGTTTTGACATCCATTTGCCAAATCTCATAATTGTGGTATGCTGCAATAGCTAGTAAAATTCTAATAGACTTAATCATTGCGACTAGAGAGAAAGTTTCATCATAATCAACACCTTGAATTTGTTTGAAACCTTTTGCAACCAATCGTGCTTTATAGGTAGTCACATTACCATCCATGTCAGTCTTTTTCTTGAAAATCCACTTGCACCATATAGGTCGTACCTCGTTGGGTGGGTCAACTAAGTTCCAAACTTGGTTTACATACATGAAGTCCATTTCTATTCTCATAGCTTCTAACCATTTTTCGGAGTCGATGCTTGTCATAGCATCTTGGTAACTAATGCGCTCATCATCCATAAGCATCATATCCCCGGTATGAGTGATGAGAAATCCATATCTCTCAGGCTCATTCTGTTTTCTACCAGATCTACGAGAACTTTGTGCTACAACATCATATTGTCTTTCCACAATTACTTGTGGTGTCTGTGTTGGTTCCGTCTGTGTTGACATATTTTGATCTTGAACAATTTCAAGTTCTATATTCCTCCCACTAATACCTTTGGAAATAAATTCCTTTTCCAATAAGACACCAGTATGCCCAACAAACACTTTATTGTCACGAGGATGATAGAAATAATATCCCATAATTTCTTTGGGATATCCTACAAATATGCATTTATCATATTTTGGTTCTAATTTAGTTGTGGTTAGACGGCTTACGTAAACCTCACAATCCCAAATCTTCATAAAAGATCATTTGGGACTCTTCCCAGTCCATATCTCATATGGTGTCTTTTCAACAGATTTTGATGGAACCCGGTTTAGTGTGAAAGCTGTTGTCTCTAGAGCATATCCCCAAAAGGACGTCGGAAGGTCAGATTGACTCATCATAGATCGTATCATGTCCAATAATGTACGATTCCTCCTTTCAAAAACACTATTCCACTACGGTGTTCCATGTGGAGTGAGTTGTGATACGATACCACAATTTCTAAGATGATCAAGAAAAGCATGGTCTAAGTATTCGCCACCTCGATCAGATTGAAGAATCTTAATACTCTTTCCAAGTTGGTTTTTTACTTCATTTTGAAAGTCTTTGAACATCTCAAAGGACTCGGACTTATGTCGCAGCAAATATACATAACCGAATTTACTGAGATCGTCAGTAAATGTAATGAAGTATATATATAACCACCTCTAGCTTGTATGTTCATCGGGCCACATACATCACTATGTATGATTCCCAATACATCATATTCTCTCTCACTTTGTCCAACAAACAAAGCCTTTGTCATGTTTCCTTTTACACAAGGTTCGCACGTCCCATATGATTCAAAATCTAATTTGTTCAATAATCCATCTTTATGTTGTTTGGAGATGGGAGTTTCGTTTATATGCCCAAGGCGACAATGCCAGAGATAGAGGTTAAATTTGAACTATTCGATTTGACCTCCCTTTTATCTATGTTATAAATCGGATTATCCATATTAAGAACATAAAGACCATTAATCAAACTTGCATCACCATAATATATATTACCAAAAGAGAATGAACAACATTTGTTCCCAGTATTAAAGGTAAAACCTTTCCTGTCTAAACAAGATACATAAATCAAATTTCTAGAAATAGATGGTACGCAATAACAGTCATTGAGTTCTAATATTAATCTGATCGGTAAAGTTAACAAAATAGATCCTACGGCTATAGTAGCAACCTTTGCCCCATTTCTAACGCACAGATAAACTTCACCTTTGCTCAACCTTCTAGTCCTTTTTAGTTCCTACATGTTTCTACAAATATGAGAACCACATCCGGTATCTAATACCCATGATGTATAAGAAGTAAAAAGATTATCTTCTATCACATAGATGCCTGAAGTGGATGTTACATTTCCTTTCTTCTTTTCCTGAAGGTAGAGAGGACAATTTCTCTTCTAATGCCTGGGTTTGTTGCAGTGAAAGCACTCACCCCTTGGGTTTCTTAATGCCTCCTTTTGGCTTCAAAGATTTAGAAGTGGGTTTGGCAATGGACTTTACTTTGCCTTTTCATTTCTTGTCCTTACAAACAATCAAAATGGTGGATTTGTTCTTTGCAAGTTCTTGCCCGGTTGTTCGTTAACATATTGAGCAATTCTGGAAGGGTTTTGTCAAAGTCATGCATGTTGTAGATCATCACAAATTGACTGTAGCTATTTGGAAACAATTGTAAAACTACATCAATGACTAATTCCTTTCGTAAATAGAAACCTAGTCCTTCAAGGCGTTCAATATGCCCAATCAATTTAACCATATGAGTGCGAACAGGACAATCTTCAGACATTCTACAACGGAACAATTCCTTGGATGTTTCATACCTCTCATGTCTAGCTTGCTCTTGGAATAGCAATTTTAGGTGTTCGATCATATCGAACGCCCCCATGTTTTCATGTTGTTTTTGAAGATCAGGTTCCATGGTTATTAGCATTAGACATGAGACGTCCAAAGCATCCTTATCATGTTTTTTGAAAGTGTCCCTTTCAGTTCTCGGAGCACTGGAATTAGGCTCTTCAGGGATTTGTTGCTCCAAGACATACAGTTTCTTTTCATGCTTTGAGGACAATTCTCAAATTACGATACCAATTAATGAAATTTGTTCCGTTAAGTTTTTCTTTCTCAAGAATCGATCGTAAAGTGTTTTTGTTTCCGTTGTTGGTTTGTGTCATTGGTAATCTACAATAAAAAAGTAGAGTTCTTACTGTCATTAAATTATTATTTTCTAATAAGGACTTTCATCAAACAAGCTCCCACTATTTTAATCAAAACAACAACCCTCTTTTATTGTTTCAAAAATGTCACAAGCTTTATAGCAGGCCAAGATCCATATTTTCATTATCAATCAATTTAGCTTTAGCTAACCGATCAACCAATAATGTTTTAGGTAAGCAACAACATTGCTAATTACATCTCTATGTAACTCTTGGATAGTTGAGTAAACAACTTTTATTTAAATTCATCATATGAATGTTCCCAACCCATGCCTCCAAATTCCTAATCCTATTAGGCTTAATTTGGTTAAGTCTGACCCAAAAATGGCTTGTAGGAATCATATGCTTACCTTATCTTACTAAGATTAAAGAGAGTACTCAACTTTAGCATGACCCACCCTCGATGATCAAAGTCTTGATAGGTGCCATGTTTGGAAGGCATCTTAAACTTAATATTTTGGCGAGGGATTTTAGTTAGTTTGAATATACCAAATTTTTTTTTGTGATAGATCATTTCCTCATCGCTTAATTCAACCGGAATCCAGATTGGAAGTGAATCACAAGGATCACTTGAATACATTCCTTTTATAGGCAGTTTAGAGCTTTGTGACAAAACCGGTTGAAATCTTGCATGATGTACTAAGACCTTATAACTCGAGATCGACGGTCCATTTTATCTTATATAAAACCATTTTCCTTTTTACTTTTATCAAAACTCATTTTGATTTGTAAAACTCCTTTTACTTATACATTTTTTAAAAACATATTTTGTTTTAAAAGATTGTAACATGTATCACATACAAACAACCACGCATAATATATCACAATATATAAAGCATAAAAAATACGTGAGATGGTTATAGCCCCCTTCTGTGATATTTATAGAGCCAAGTATAAATATCATTACATAAAATAAACTTCTATGACTCTAAGTCTTCTTATCTTCGTCACTTCATAATGCCTCCATCTCTCACTTTCTTTTATACAAAATACTTTACATTTCAATCAAAAAAACCTCAAGTTACATTCGAGGGGATTGGATGAGAGAAGAATGTACAAAGAGAGTATATAGAGAAAGGCACGACGTGCAAATCGTATTTATCAAATATAATACATTCAAGACTAAGAGCTATAACCATTCACCAAACAAATCACATTATACRTATTCAATCACATTGAAACATAAAATCGATTTGCAACACCACCGTATAAATAATACAAAATTCATACAACATTGAAAAAAGGGGATTCAAAGTTCATTGAAAAACTAACAAAAAGATCTACATCTATTATGTTTTAGGATTCTAAAGATCTAAAACCCTTATGGGTCGAAAACCGAGACAAACCCATAATGGGTTCGATTTTCGAAAAACATTGCAACACTTTCGTAAACAATTCATAAACAATTTATACGAAGTCGAAATGAAGCGATTCAAAAAGCTATGGAAAGCTGACAAAAAGATCTAGGTTTTTTATTTTAAAGATTTTCGAGATTCAAAACATTTCTGGGACGAAAAAAACAAAACGTTTACGAAACAAAAACATACAGCAGCAAAAACAGTTTTTAAATATAGCATGCATGTCACAAAAAACCGATCCAGAGGTTCGTAAGTAGCTCTGATACCACTGTTGGGTTACGGGATCTCAAGCACAGTGAAAAATAAAATCGTAACCCTCCAAGGACCCATACGAACTGGAATAAATCAGGTGTTTCGAAATTATACCTCACAGTTAGCGAGACTTTGAATCACAGCAACAAATAAAGCTTGATGCCCCCACGGTAACCACGCGAACAATCCGAATCCTTTGCCTTCTCGTTAAGCTAGTCACAGTTTCAAAACTTAGAAACAAAAGATAGCATATTATTGTAAATGATTTTAAGAGAGAATTGCAAGACTCAAAAAACACTAGCATAAAAATGTCATACATTTTGTATGGACATGGGATGTATGGCCTAACCATCACCATACCTCCACCATGCCTCCACCATGCTTGAGTGTAAGACCTTCATACACCATCACTCTCTTACAAAGTGATCCCAATCATCTTTATTTATGTCCAACATAAATAATATCTGATTTTATTTAATCAGATTAAATCGATACAAATCAAATATGATAATTAAACATTTTAATTATTGAAAATCCTTATTCGAATATGGTCAAAGCGTGTGACCCAATGGGTTCTCGACATGTTGGTAATAAATATAAATCTGATATTTATAGTTATAAACGATGAGCGGTATCTAGCAATACATCACTGATGTGCTAAAATCGTAAGTGCGCACACAGTGGGCACAAAGTCCCCAAAGTGGCGGTGCAAGTGCAYGSCGACACTATGATYGSTTCAAGTAATAGAGTGGTATAGTACCAAGATCGTTTCCACAGGGACCGGGCTTACTGAAAATCAGAGACTTTCATGACCTTCTTGAACATGCTTCGGGTTGAGAAAATAAATGAGTTTTGATTGGTGCAAAGTGTTAAAATACGAAATAAACCTTTTATATTAAAAGCCGGGTATGGGTGTAAGTTTTGCTTAAGAATATTGCAGGAGCAATTTGGTCAGAAACTCAGGGGACTTCTATAAGAACTCCTATCTCTCGAAAGTGAATTCTTATATACTGTGCCCACAGAATGCGCACAAAGCGTCTAGTTATATCAATCTTAAACTTGCCGAATTAGCCTGAAGATTTATACTCACAACGTATTGTAGCATAAACTCAATTAATATCTGAACATAAGCTAAAAACATGCAAAACCTGCATCTCTGCGTGATTATCAAAGACTCTCTCAAATCTTTGTGCATCATCTAAGCCGTATTTCAGATCCGCCGATCTCTGGATCAAGGATCTAATATTAACACTTCAAAGTGATCG
>NC_037529.1:41439263-41448385 GCF_001531365.2 Cynara cardunculus var. scolymus
ACTCAATGTTTTGATCTGAACTCAGAATTAGATCCCATTAAAACTCAAGAGAGTTCATATTTGCATTTTGTTCAAATCCAACTTGATGAAAATACTAGGATGAATGCGAGCAGAAAGTGGGCAGTTTACCAACAAAAATGGGCTTTTAGAAAATAATTAAATTCTTGATCTTTCATCACCTCTTAACATATTTTGGACCAAAAATACAGGATAGGAGCAAAATGAGTACCAAAGATACAATAAAATAGAGGTATTGAACAACAAATAACTCTCACAAAATGAGAGTTATCACACCCCCAAAATTGAGGTATTACTTGTCCTCAAGTAAAAGAAAATAAATAAAAAGACAAATAAAGAAAGGAACAAGAACGAAACTTACAGAAGGTGTTGGAAATTTGTCTAGTAAAGAGGATGTACAACTTCCTTACTTGATCTTCGTAGTGTTGCCGTTAATCAGTAGGGCTTTAGGGTTAGTGTTTTTGGCAATGACAGCGTGTATCCCTCCCCCAAACTTATCCTATACTACAAAAGGGTTTGAAACATAAGTTCTCATCGATTCACTTTTAAGTACTTGGAAAAAGTTCATGACCCATTTCTTGGCATAAACTTGCCCTTTTGGATAACCGGGCTTTTTATTTATGTCTTCCAATTTTCCAAAGACCGATTCTTCTATTTTTTTTCTTTTGTTTTTTTTTTCATACCTCCTAATTTTTCGAATGTATATTTTTTTCTTGAACACATCCCCCCAAACTTAATATGTACAATGTCCCCATTGTTGCCAAAAGGACCAAAACGATACGGGTTGGGCACAAAGTGAAAAGTGTTTGGGTTTAAAATAGAAGGAGGGCCTACATCCTTTTAACTTTAACACTGCAAAAAATCATCCAAGGATGTTGTACCTGACATGAACAATGAAACTAGACAAAACAAAAAGAAATCCAACACCATGTCATAAATATTCACACAAAATAAATGACGTTCCGTAAATCATACACAAAAGATGGAATAAAAGTATATATGTACTCCAAAAGATATACCCAAAAATAATGTTTTAAGAGGCTGTGATCAAAAGTCGAGAATTAAACCATTTCCTTCAAAACTGCTGACTGTGGGCAAGCAGGGACTGCATCAGCCTCCTTGGAGCTTTGGACAATAGGAGGAGCAGCAGGACAAGCAACAGTAGGTATGATCGCAATCGTGGCAGTGACAGTAGCAGCAACAGGAACACGAGGAGCAGGAGCAAAAGATGCATCAACAATAGAAATAACCGGCATGTGAGTCTGCAAGGGTAGGAAGCACCGAACTTGGGGAGGGCAAAGACCACTCAGGAACCTTGGCAGTTGGGCCATCAAGAGGGAATCTTGACGCCCGTAAAGTTGTCGTTCCACCCGATTCCAATCTCGTGTATATGCCCAAAAGTGAGCATATTTCTTTTCAAGATCCGAGACGCGGTCCTATATGCTCCCCACCTTCTTCAATATCGCCTCCAACTTTTTATTCGTCTCTTCCCATTGGAATGCCAAGACAGACAGCCATGTGGTCGACCCATACCCCGAGCCTAATGGATTGCTTGGAGGTGGCTCGGATAGGCTGGCCTTATCATCGCCACATCTTGGGATCTTCGCAGATGGTTCGGTCATGGGGGCAACGGGTGGCTCCGATACATGTGCGGCAGTTGGCTTGGTAAGTGCGACAGTCGGTGACTCCAAAACAGCGGTAGTCAATGGCTCGGGAACATCGACCGGTAGCGCATTTGGTTGAACAGTTGATGGCGCCATGGGCTCTTCCGCAACTCTATCAACCGGGACCAAATTCTGCAAATTTAAAATGTGCCGAGAGGCTCTTTGCCGACGGTCGACAGTGTTCTGTCCCAAAAAGGGAGAGCCGACAACTATTGTATCCTCATCATTGGTAGGGACCCTAGCCTTGGCCATAAGCTTCATGATAAGGGCCGAAAAGACTAAGCGCGAATGCATCCTCTAAGAGGCGGCCAAAATGGATGCATGTATAATCGGCCCGAGGTCGATTGGCAACTCTCTCATGATGCAATAAAGGAGGACGCATCGGTCCCGCAAGATTGTACTATCATGAACAGTAGGGATTAAGTTGTGTCGCAAAAACTGAAACCAAAGACCCGCCTCCTTGTTGAGATGGTCGGCCAAAATAATTTGGCGCCAGTTGTCCCTTGACCAGCCATGATCGGGGAGTGTAAGGAGGGATGCGATATCATCATCGGCAACTACCAAAGTCCTTTTCATAATCTAATCAAATGAGCATTCCGGTGGTGGGATGAGTCCAAGGGCCGCATTAAGCTTCGGCCCTGACCAATCAAGTTTTCTACCCCGAATATTCACCGAAATGCTCTTGGTGGTGCCAACGGCCGCGTAAAACTCGGTTACCCAAGATACATTGGCCCTTAACGGGGCAACCACCATTTGTTCCCACTATAAAGCCACCAAATGGTGCTTGATAGCCATAAAAGAGTTGACCAACCGCAGGTCAAAGGCCCATTCAAGAAGAATTTTATTATTTTTAATACGGTTGTACCTCTCTTGAAATGGTATCACCTTTTCTTTCTTTTTCTTTGGGGCTTGCTGCTTCTTCTGTTTTGCTCTTTTTAGAAGGTTTTGGCTTACTGACTTCTAAAACCTCCACTTCCGGAATTTCTTCTTCAAAATCCTCCCTTTCCTCCTCTTCCTCTGCCACATCTTCAGCATTTTCTATGTCCTGGGCCATCTCATCCTCATAATCACTGTCTTTATGCACTGGTTTTGGTAATGGTTAAGGAATAACAGACTCTGAACTTGAACTTTCAATACTTCCCGAGGAGGTTTCTGTGCTCACAGTCTGCCCGCTGGGGGCAGTAATTGGTAGTTCCTCAACAGGAAGTTCATTTTCTGTTTAAGTCTCTGGGGGTTGCTATGGTGATTCTTCGATTGACTCAGTAACAGAAAAAGGGAATAAATCCTCAGGATTAGTAAAAGCATTTGCTTCAAAGTCAAAATGGAACTCCTCCCCTAAGGTATCACTAAGGTTAAGGTCGAAGTCGTGTATGGTGGGTGGGCCAAGTGGTGTGGAGGGAAGGGGAATAGGGGCTGTTGAGTGGGTGTATGGTTAAGAGGCGGTGGAATGGGGGATGGTGTAGGAATGATGGATGGTGGTACGGTTAGGGCTAAAAAGAGGAGTTTTGATATTGGTTGGGTAAGGGGCACGGCGGTCGGCGGTCGTGAAGTAGACGGACCAGCGCCAATGGTGGTGGTAGTGTGAATAATGGTGGAAGGGGTAAAAATGGTAGTGAATAAGGGAGGAGTTCGAGTGATACTAACCGGTGTGACGACGACATGGTACTCGTCGTAGTCGACCCGTACGGTTGATGACTGATCGGCGCCGGCGGTTGATGAATGACTTGTCGGCGGAGCAAAGGCAATGGGATCCGACGAAAGGGGCGCTGAAAAGTGCATCGATGGAGCGACCGATGATGCCACTGGAACGGTGGAGAAGGCGTCGTCGGCGATAGTCCGACGAGTGGAGCGTCGAGAAGGCGGTCAAATAGGGGGGCCGGTGGGATTGTTTCTTGTTCTAGCCATGAAAGTAGAAAGGAGAAGATGAATAGTGGAACAAAAGTAGTTTTCCCCCCCTTTTCATAGATATCCGGCGGATAAAACATAGGGAACCGCCCCCTTTGCATGCAAAATCTTTGTGTAAGGACATTTGATTTAAAAAAATGATGTCATAGTACTAGTCAAATCACCTTACACAAGCCTCATTTTCAGAAAACCATCATCACTATTTTTTTCAAAAATAATCCCATTTCTTTTTCTATTTTCCCTTTTTCTTTTCCTTGGAAGATTCCTCACAAAAACCCGCCAATATTCAAAAAAAATTAACCAAAACCCATTTCAGAATGTAAGCATGAGATGCTTACTGTGAGCATACCTGCATGAAATAAACAAAAAGTACAATAATTAAAAATATTTACACTATTTACAACAGAAGGTTTGACAATTAATCAGAGAGATTTTTGGCGTGGATCTTGCATTCCTTCTGGGAAGAAATGCATGACTCGATGCCCATTCATTTTAAAAATCGTATTGTCTTGTGGGTTCAAAATATCGATAGTTCCAAATTTTCCCACTTCAACAATAGTGAAAGGTCCCGACCATCTAGATTTGAGTTTTCCAGGGAAAAGTCTCAATCTAGAATTAAAAAGAAGTACTTTTTGACCTTTTTCAAAAATTCTCTGATTGATCCTACGATCGTGCCACATTTTCGTCTTTTCTTTGTAAAGCATTCTCGTAGGCTTGGTACCTCCACTCTTCCAACTCATTGAGTTGGAGCTTTCTTTTCTCTCCCGCTAGAGTTGCATTTAAATTTAATTCCTTAATAGCCCAAAATGCCTTGTATTCTAATTCTAAGGAAAGGTGACAAGATTTTCCAAAAACAAGTTGGTATGGAGACATGCCCAATGGAGTCTTGAAAGCGGTACGGTAGGCCCAAAGTGCATCATCCAATTTAAGCGACCAATCTTTACGATTTGGCTTAACCACTTTTTCTAAAATATTTTTTATCTCACGATTCGAAAGTTTCGCAAGACCATTGGTTTGCGGGTGGTAAGCTGTGGCTACTTTATGTCGGATGTTGTACTTTTCAAGAGTGGTACTTAACACTTTATTTATGAAATGAGTCCCTTCATCGCTTATCAATGCTCGGGGTGTTCTGAAACGAACAAAAATGTTTTTATGCAAAAATTCCACTACTGTTTTGGCATCATTTCTTGGACAAGCCTTTACTTCTATCCATTTAGAAATATAGTCCACCGCAACCAAAATGTAATGATTGTGAAAAGACATGGGAAATGGTCCAATAAAGTCAATACCCCAAACATCGAAAAGTTCGACTTCTGAAATATTGTTCAAGGGCATCTCATTTCTTTGGGACAAATTCCCCATGCGTTGGCAATGGTCACAACTCTTCACAAATTCAAAAGCATCCTTAAACATGGTAGGCCAAAAAAATCCGCCTTGTAAAATTTTAGCGGCCGTACGTTGTCCACCAAAGTGGCCTCCGTACGGTGATGCGTGACATTCTTTTAACAAAGCTTGGATTTCATCATCTGGGACACATTTTCTCAAAATTTGATCCGATCCTAATTTAAAAAGGGATGGATCGTCCCACAAATAATGCTTGCAATCGTGAAGAAAAATTTTAAACCGGTTGTCCTGAAAATGATATGATTTAAGGCCACATGCAAGATAGTTCGCAATATCTGCATACCAAGGATTTTGTTTTTGAAAATTGTGTTGTATGGCCAAAACAAATTCATCCAGGAAAACTTCCTTAATCTCATGACTCGCCCCACTTGATACATTTCCTTCAATTCTAGAAAGGTGATCGGCCACTTGATTGTCACATCCCTTTCGGTCAACAATCTGAAGATCAAATTCTTGTAATAACAGAATCCATCTAATAAGTCGTGGTTTCGCATCAACTTTGTTAAATAAATACTTTATTGCAGAATGATCTGTATGAACAATGACTTTGGTACCAATCAAGTATGAACGAAAACGATCAAAAGCAAATACTACCGCAAGTAATTCTTTTTCCGTGGTGGTATAATTTAATTGGGCTTCAATAAGAGTCTTACTTGCATAGTACATGGGGTGAAAAATTTTATTTTGCCTTTGTCCCAAAACGGCACCCACGGCCCAATCACTTGCGTTACACATTACCTCAAAAGGTAGGGACCAATTTGGAGTGATGATAATGGGTGCCGAGACAAGAGCATTCTTGATTGTTTCAAAAGCCTTTATACAATCGGAGGTGAACTCAAAAGTTTGGTCCACATGCAACATGTTACATAAGGGTTTTGCGACTTTAGAAAAATCCTTAATAAACCATCGATAAAAACCCGCATGTCCCAAAAAGCTACGAATGCCTTTAACCGAAGTAGGTTCGGGTAATTGCATTATCACCTCAATTTTAGCTTTGTCAACTTCCAAACCTTTCTTTGAAACCATGTGACCCAAAACAATTCCCTCTTGTACTATAAAATGACATTTTTCCCAATTTAAAATCAAGTCATGGGTTTCACATCTCTTCAAACTTTTCTTCAAATTTTCAAGATAATTTTCGAAATTAGTGCCAATAACCGAAAAATCATCCATAAAAACTTTCATAGTGTCCTCAATCATATCCGAAAGATTAGACATCATACATCGTTGGAAAGTGGCCGGAGCATTACATAAGCCGAATGGCATACGTCGGAAAGCAAAGGTTCCAAAGGGACAAGTGAAAGTAGTTTTCTCTTGATCTTCGGGTGCAATATGGATCTGATTGTATCCCGAGTATCCATCCAAAAAATAATAAAACTCCTTTACGGCCAACCGATCTAGCATTTGATCTATGAAAGGCAAAGGGAAGTGATCTTTCTTAGTAGCTAAGTTCAATTGCCTATAGTCCATACAAATCCTCCACCCGGTAACGGTTCTAGTTGGGATAAGTTCGTTTTTGTCGTTGGTGATTACCGYGGTACCAYSTTTCTTAGGCACGCATTGGACCGGACTTACCCAACCGCTACTAGCAATGGGGTAAATAATACCCGCGTCTAACCACTTCAAGATTTCCTTCTTAACCACTTCTTTCATAATTGGATTTAGCCTTCTTTGAGGTTGTACCTTCCCAACACTATTTTCTTCCAAGATGATCTTATGTTGCCAAAGGGATAGACTTATTCCCTTAATATCAACTATGGTCCAACCGAAAGTTTTCTTATGGTCTTTAAGCAAATCTATCAACCTTTCCTCTTATTTACTACTTAAGTTGGAAGAAATAATCACAGGCAATTTTTCTCCTTCCATAAGATATGCATACTTAAGATGTGAAGGCAGTGGTTTTAACTCCAAATCGGCTGCTTTTACAATGGACGAGGTTTGGGGGTATATCTTTAAAATCTAACTGTTCAAAGGCAGCTATGTCCTCAAGTAAATCTTCTTCACAAATGTCTTCTGCCATGCCCACAGTGTGTCCACTGTGGACACAGTCGATCAAACTTAGATCTAAATCTTCACCTACTGAGTAAATAGACGAACAGTCCTCAATCTCCCCATTGAACTTAAGAGTCTTAAACACATTGAAAGTCACCTGCAAGTCATTCACTCTCATGGTCAACTCACCCCTTTGTACGTCAATCAATGTCCTACCCGTAGCAAGAAAGGGTCTTCCTAAGATGATCAAAACTTTCCTATCGGCTTCATAATCTACCACTAGAAAGTCGACTGGAAAGATGAATTTATCCACTTTAACCATGATGTCTTCAATTTTACCTTTCGGATATGCCAAGGACCTATCCGCTAATTGCAAAGTCACGGTAGTAGGTCGAACTTCTCCAATTCCCAACTGATTAAAAATGGACAAAAGCATGAGATTTATACTTGTCCCAAGGTCACACAAGGCATGACCTACCTCTTTCCATCGAGCTCATGAATGCCCGAGGCAGATTTAGAAATGACAACACGAGGGTTAGACCATTCAGTATTATTATTAGAAATTCGTTCCAAAATGTCATACCCCTCGTTGTAGGTTTTAGCTGTGAAAGCACCACCGGCCATTGCGTCAAGAATAATCTTAGCGGCACTAGAAAGTCCATTATAAAAGGTTTCCAACTGAATACAATGAGGGATTACGTGGTGAGGACACTTCCTAAGAAGGTCCTTGAATCTCTCTCATGCATCCGATACCGCTTCATCTTCTTCTTGGCGAAACGCCATAATTTTATTTCTAATCTTTACATTCCTCGTCGAAGGTAAGTATTTTTTTAGAAATTTCTCCGCCAAATCATTCCAAGTAAGGATCGAGTTTGGTGGTTGGGAATTTAGCCATGCTCTAGCTCTATCATTCAATGTATAAAGGAAAAGCGTCAAGCGTAAGGCCTCTTGAGTAACTCCGGGAATTTTAAAATGATCCGTCATTTCTATAAAGGATCTCAAATGAGACTGCGGATCTTCTAAAGATAATCCCCCAAACTGACCCATAGCAGAAATCATTTGAAACATAACCGGCTTGGGTTCAAAAGATGTTGCTGTCATTTCGGAGCCTACCAATTCCCGAGGCCAATTGACCAAATTTGGGAGTTGCGTAGTCCCGTATGCCTCTATTTTTGTCATCGGCAATATTAACCGTGGCTTCCCTAGGAGGTGGATTATCCCCATGGTACGGTTTAAAGTGTGATTTCGCCGATTGTTTCTACCTCTTCTTCGTCTCCTAATGGTTCTTTCTAACTAAAGATCAAGAGGTAAAAGATCATCGTGTTGTAATCGTGGCATACAACACAGGAACAACAAATGAAACAACTGACCAAGGCTCAAATGAAAATCAATATCTCAGGATAAAAATCGCGCCAGTCCCCGACAGCGGCGCCAAAAACTTGATGTGCTAAAATCGTAAGTGTGCACACAGTGGGCACAAAGTCCCCAAAGTGGCGGTGCAAGTGCACGCCGACAATGTGATCGCTTCAAGTAATAGAGTGGTATAGTACCAAGATCGTTTCCACAGGGACCGGACTTACTGAGAATCAGAGACTTTCATGAACTTCTTGAACATGCTTCGGGTTGAGAAAATAAATTACTTTTGATTGGTGCAAAGCGTTAAACTACGAAATAAACCTTTTATATTAAAAGTCGGGTATGGGTGTAAGTTTTGCTTAAGAATATTGCAGGAACAATTTGGTCAAAAACACAAGGGACTTCCATAATAACTCCTATCTCTTGAAAGTGAATTCTTATATACTGTACCCACAGAGTGCCCACAAAGCGTCCAATTATATCAATCTTAAACTTGCCGAATTAGTTACTAGATAAAAAGATATCTGGTTCCACTAGCCTGAAGATTTATACTCACAGCGTATTGTAGAATAAACTCGACTAATATCAGAACATAAGCTAAAAACATGCAAAACCCGCATCTCTGCGTGATTATCAAAGACTCTCTCAAATCTTTGTGCATCATCTAAGCCGTATTTCATATCCACCCATCTCTGGATCAAGGATCTAATATTAACACTTCAAAGTGATCGGCTTATCTGCGTTGAGCTTAAGTCTCGACTTAAATGACCAAGCTTAAGAATC
>NC_037529.1:41448890-41456798 GCF_001531365.2 Cynara cardunculus var. scolymus
ACTCAATGTTTTGATCTGAACTCAGAATTAGATCCCATTAAAACTCAAGAGAGTTCATATTTGCATTTTGTTCAAATCCAACTTGATGAAAATACGCCATAGGATGAATGCAAGCAGAAAGTGGGCAATTTACCAACAGTAATGGGTTTTTTAGAAAATAATTAAATTCTTGACCTTTCATCACCTCTTAACATATTTTGGACCAAAAATACAGGATAGGAGCAAAATGGGTACAAAAGATACAATAAAATAGGAGTATTGAACAACAAATAACTCTCACAAAATGAGAGTTATCAATCACCGTTACCCAAATGACGAGAATTAGTGATACAACAAATTATCGGTTTGTAGTCAATTTTAGTTTTACATATTTAATTCTTTTGTCCTTGATGTCCAGATTGAACACGAGAYATTGAATGTGTCATTCTCGTTATGTCCAATCTCTAGTTTCTTGATTTTCTACCATACTAACAAAAAATAGATAATGATATCTCATATCAATTATCTATGCATGCATGCATTTCTTTAGTATGTATATTAATCAAGGGGCCCAGAGACATCATTCCCGTCATAAAGTAGGGACAATTTCTATCTTGATACATGTTAATTCTATCATGTGATATGCAACATATCCAACTATCATTCTGTCACCCAGTTACGGAATGATTAGAATAAATGTCAAAATACATTACTCATACATAACACACTCCATGTTCTCAAGTCAAAGAATTACATGTACATTGAGCATATGAGAAACACTTGTGACACTCACATGACATCCAATGAAGTGTTCTCATAACGAGTCACGTCCGATACACAAAGTCTCCATTTTGTACCCATATGCAGATTCGATACCTCTATATGAATCCCTACATATACTAGTCATTTTCATATTACTTCAACCTTAAACCCAAACTAATATTTAACTAGGCACATTTAGAATACATTATTCTAAGGTTATTTATTATGAATAATTAAAACACAGAATATAATACAGACATAATAAAATATAATTTTGTATGATTGGTTTTTGTGCATTCACTAACACCTATAAGTCAATTACGAACCATAAGTATAGTGTCCATCAAAAAAATTGATGCAAATAAACTCCTCAGAGTTTGGTATCCGGCCTTCACTGTTACAAGGCAGGATGGACACATCAGGACGTTCATCGAAGCTGCTTTCTCAAATATTTATCATGAAGATCTGGAACATCTGTATCACGAACTTCGGGATCTTACCATCAGACGAGAAGGAGCAGTCGTCGCTTTAGAAGCAATAAAGAGAATTTTGAAGAGCCATGTTAAAGTGTCGTTGGTCGTCAATATCCGAATGGGCCTTGAAGGTAGCCAGAAGATTATAAATTTGAAAAGACCAAATGAAGACATTGAAGGCTATCCTCTCTACATTATTTTTGAAGATCCGGAGTTTGGAGTGATTTATGATGGTGCAGGCAGAATAAAAAGATTTATGAGGTTCAGTGAGCTGAATAAGTACTGTGACGGTACTATTAAGCTGGTGCTTCGGGCTCTTGAAAGAATTAAAGATGATAATGACAAAGCGACAGAGAAAGAAAGAATGAGTCTGAAAGAAAGGTATCTTCTGATTAGTGCTTTGAACCTGTTAGATGATAAATTGCAATATCGGAGTGCTTTGAGAAGGATTAAAACTCATCTGGGGCTAAGAAAATCAAGATTCACTATTTCTCATGCTTGAATCCAAAGGGGGAGAATGTTGGGTTCAATGATGTTCTGTAATGTTGTATTCAAGCAGTTTCTCCTATTTTGAATTAGTTAGTCTTTATTGCTTTCTTAGTATAAATAGGGAGATTAGCAGTGTAATTAGTAGTTAGTCTTGCTAATCATTCTCAAGAAATACATTCAAAGCTTTGGTGAAATTCTCTCTCTACTATTGATTCTACTCTTTGAAAATAATCTAATTTGATTGATAATTGGGGAATTACATGGAAGGTGTGTAGTTCTTCATTTTAACATTTTAAAATAAGTTGTCATTTACAAAAGTGTCACCGCTTGTATCTTTAATTTTTCAAATATGGGAGGCGCCATTTACAGCCTGTCAGGCCACGTGGCATCCCCCCACAGGCAGGTGAATAAACCACTTCAGTGTTTGACGCTTCAGGGGTGCATTACACTCCAGTGCCTATAAATTTTTTACTATTTAAACAAGTTATTTTCCCCCAAATTATCTTCTACACCTTCAAAACCTCTCCATATATTCTATTGTCTTCAACCTCTCAAAGAACAACCGCCATTGACGAACACCAAGCTTTTTGTAACTTCAATCTGTGGTCGAATCAACCAAGATTTTTCCAAGCAAGTACTTCAAAACCCTTCTCCAAATCGTTAATCGAAGAATCAAGAACCGATTCTTCAAATACCTAATCTTTCAAAACCTCATCTCTTTCAATCAAACCTGCAAAAATGTCTTCTTCAGACTCCACTAACTCCCAAACTCAAACCACAACCCTCAAAACAGTGAAAGAAACCAGCCAAAATGTTGTTCCCCTTCCACTGAAGCCAAATAATCATGCCCTTCATCTCATCTGGGACAGTTTTGACCCCAAGGTTCGCCCCATTGTTGATATCCTTTAGCATCACTTCTTGAACCCTGCCCTCACAAATGCCGACGATCTTGTCCCTGAACGCTTCATTCAGGAGTTTTGGCAAACTTGTGTCGTAACAGAATCCCAACGCGAGATTGTTGGAGAATTTTACATACCCTCCTCCAAGGAGTACGTCACTTTAAAAATTTCCAGGTCACTCATCTCATGTGTTCTTCAAATACCAACCAAGACTGACCTTGGTTTGAGCGAGTATGCCCCATTCCCATCTGGGGATGAATTGGTGGCCTTCTTGAAGTTGTTGGGGTACAACAAGGCGATCCAATACCCCTCACAATATCAAAGACAGTACCTGCCACCAATGTGGAACACAATGTTCACATTGGTCAACCATTTATTGACAAGGAAAATTGGGATCTTTTTTTTATCTATCCTTGGATTACTCCTTGATCTTGTATGGAGTTTAAGGTCGTAGTCGCCAAGAAGAGCCAGGAGGCCACAAAGGGAAAGGACCTGCTAGCGCTTCTATTTCCCCATTTTCTGGGTCTTCTTCTAAGACCTAGCATTGACGAGCACAATCTCGATGTTGCCGATCTGCCTATGCATAAAGTAAATGTTCTTTCAACGTACTAGCCTACCGTGAACAAGGAAAGGTATGCTATAGAGAGTCCAATCCCAATGAAGCTACTAGCATACATGAAGACGAGGGAGATAAGGAAGGGATACAGACGTGTACGTGAGGCACTAGAACTAGTGCCTCGAACCCCAACACGCATGGAGTTGAACCAAGAGGGTGAGGAAACAGAGGAGGTACAAAGACCTCCCACAGAGGATGAGCGAGTAAGGCAAGAGAGGGAGAGGGAGAAAAAGAGAAAGAGGGTGGAGGCAAAGAAGAAGAGAAAAGAAAGAGAAAAGATGAGGAAGGAATAGGAGAAGAGAGTAGAAAGAGAGAGACAAGAAGAAATTGCTCGAATGGAGGAAGAAGAAAGAATTAGAAGAGAAATTGTTTGAGTTCAATTTAGTGACCGAAGCTGATTTTGGGTGGATTTGTTGCTTGGTGTAAGAAGTATTTTCTGCAGGTAAATTGTTATTTGTGGTTTATCGCACAGGCTCTTCCTGTAGTTCGATCATCATCTTCTTCGCACAGTTAATTCAATTTTGTCTTCAAAGACTTCTGTTTGTGAGTTCTGTGACTGATAATCGAGGTCAATTTCAATTCACTAAGATATGAAATGCACAGATCCTCCTGTGATTTTGATGACTTGAGTTTTTGATTTGGGTGCAATCAGATCCATTTTCACTTCTATATCTCGAATCATTTTTAGTCAAAAAACCAAGAAATTTGACTTGTTGAAGCATAAACCCATATGAGATATTATTTGTCCTGCACTACATAAAGTTGGAAGAAAGTTCACATAGTGATTGCAGGAACTGGTTTGTATTGTGCATGTTGTGATTTACACTACCAGTGTTCAATCTATCTTGAATAAGAACTGGTATCAGTCTGTTTTTGTTTTTGTGGAATTTGTTTTTGAACTGCCATATCAATAACGACTGGGATCTTGCTAGCAAGCAGAAATTGTAAATCGTGGATGAAAGGACTGTCCACCAACTGGTGGTACAGGAGTTTGAACAGCATGTTCGAATAGGATCTGGCCAATAGGTTCTAAGAGCAGTTCGTGGTTCTGCTACTTGTTGAAACTGCTCACAGCCCATTTTTTTGAACTTTATTTAGCCATTGTCTTGGTTGCATTATTTTGCATTCTTTATCACTCGATTCTTCTTCCAAGCACTTGGTAGCCTAAAACAACATCTGTCAAACTGCTGTTTGCTTAGGTTCAGAGGATAAGGATCCAGCAATTTACAATTTCTTTTGAGTGGTTTATTGGTTTATTTTTGTGAATCACAGTCTGTGTTTGGTTTGGCAATACATGATGTGTTTGGCTTGGCAAGTTTGAGAGCCTGTACTCCTAGCAATAATGATGATGATGATGTTGTAAGATTCTATTGCTGTGAATACTGGATTTCAAAAAGTGGTGCTGTTAGTCTTATTGCTGTTATCTCTTATTGTTGTTAACTGTTAGTCTTATTTCTGCTGAATTTCACATACAGCATACAGATGCAAGTTGAATGATGAATAGTTAAGAGGCTGTTTCTGCTGTTAACTGAGGATCCTGATTTTTTTTTATATGATTTCATCGCTTAGATCCTATATCTGATCAATCTTATTTTTTCTGAAATGGCAGCTGTGTACGAGAGAGATTCCAGAGAGCTTACAGAGAAGTACAATAAACTATATTCTGAACTTAATAAGAATATATCATGGACAATTCTTCTGACTGGCTATCATGAGAGAGAGAAAGAAGAATAGAGAGTTTTGCAAGAAAAGTTGAGTGATCTGATAAAAACTTGTGCTAATCTAGAAGAGACAGTTAGGTTAAACAAACAGATTGAGGACCTAATAACTATAATGCATAAATCTGAAAGTGAGTTGTTTGATGTAAGGAAGTTACTGGATTTCGAGAAAGAAAAGGTTTTAGAAACTGAAAAGAGATTTAATGCTGAAAGGAAAGTGTTTGAAAGCAAGATAAAAACATTAGAGCTGAATGTCACTTTGCTTTCGAAACAAATATCAGGTTTTGAACAAGTTATCATCTTGGAACGATCCAAGTTTGATAAAGAGAAGAAAGAGTATGAAGAAGAATGTCAAAGAAAGAATATGGAATTGTCTGACAGCATTGTTCAAAAAGAATTAGATGAAGAGAAGAGAGTGTTTGTTCTTGAAAAGAAAAACACTGCCAAGAAAAATGCTGCAATTGCCAAAGAGCTTACAGAGAAAAAGWAATGGCTTGACATTGCTTCAGAAAATGAGAAGGGAAGTTCAGACGAAGAGAGAAAGAAATTTGAAAAAGAACGAATTTTTTTTTGAAAAGTCAAAGAAGGACTTAGAAGGTAAGTTTTTGGATACTGTAAAGAAATTGTCTGATCTAAAGACAGACCTTGAAACTGAATTGAACATGAGAACTGAACTGAAAAAGAAATATGATTTAGTTATTGCTGAAAGAGACCAGCTTTTACAAAAAGTCAAAGACTTTTCGKRTGCTAAAAGYCCAACTGGTTCTCAATCACAGTGTAAAACCAGCTTTTATGATTGTTCCAATTCGAACAGTTATTCAAGTAGTCCTAAATCTACTGTTTCTAAGAACTATTCTTGTTCTTCTAATCAATATTATCAAGGATATGTCATTGGATCACCCAATTACTCTTCAAAGATTAAAAGCATTTGGGTCAATAAGTCTGAATTTGTTTTATATCAGAACTCTGTTGTTACTAACAGTCTTCATTGCTTTGTGAGATCCACTTCTGATTTGATTCATCTTAGCAAGAGAAGAATCATGTGCTCCACATGTAAATCAACAGATTTTGTGAATAAGAAGATCTATAACAGATGTAGGACAAACAACAGATATCAGACTAATTCGAATGGTAAGAACAGGTATGATCACAATTACTGGTACGGTTCATATTTAATTCCTGATCATCTTGTTAATAGTGCTGAAAAGAAAATATCTTATAAAAATAAATGGTTTGGAAATTTCAACATACCCCAACCTGATACTAACAAAATAGGACCCAAGTTCGTTTGGGTACCAAAATCTACTTAATTTGGTTTTGCAGGTGTGTCCATTTTGTGCTGATCAGAATATCATTTCAGTGATACACCAATGCAGGGGGAGTTGTAATTTATTCCAAATGAGGCTTCTGAACATTTCAGTTCAGAACCCGTGCTTTACCGAGTGTGGTTTCTAAACACTCAGTTTAGAACCCGTGCTTAAAATGTTTTCTTAAATTTTTTTTATTTCTTTTGAGCTTAACTGAATCATTACTTAAATCTGTTTTCTAGGGGGAGTCTCTAGAAATTTTGAATAAATGTTTTCTGAAACGAGTACATTTTCTGAACAGGTATTTCCTGAGATTTTACTTGCGTAATTTGTCATCGTACATAACTCCAATACCTGTTTCAGCTATTTTTCAAACTGTTATTATCACGTCTCCTATAAGAAAATCATTTTCGGTGATAATACACTCGTTTGTATTCAAACTTTGTTTTCTGATATTTCTTTTTACATTGATACATATACATTCGATAATTTTTTAATATCAGAATCTATAAACTTGTTCTTACAGATCTTCATTCATTTCTCTCGCATATCGAATAATCGAATCGTTGTCGCATCATTCTTTCATTAATTGTGCTTAAAGCCAAAAATTTTGATCAAACTTTTTATCTGATCATTGTGCTTTAAAGAAATAATATTTTGATCAACCATTGTGATCAAATATGCATAACGCTAAATTTTAGGAGGGACTGAGTGCTTATCAGAAATACCTCTATGGAATGTCAAAACCGACAGACCTACCCAAGAGGACAACCATATCTGAGTGAGCTTTAAATCAAAAAGGTTTTGTGTGCCGAGACTAAAATGAAAAAGAGAGGGGTAGTTGTTGTGAGCTAAAAGAATTGACGAGAGTTGTGGCAGGATTAAAAGAAAATGAAAATCCTGTTCTAAACTTCTAAAATCCGGGCATACCACATAATCTATTAGTTCTCGATTTTTTGGACACTAATATTGAAAAAGGCAAAGCCCAGGCCAATTCTTGTCACAACCCCACCAACTACTCATTTATCTCTCAACAGATAAATGATTCAATAACATTTGGGGCAGGTAGCTCATCATCTATCAGTTTCTCATTCGGAGAAAGTTGATATTGAAATCAGAAGGATATATGTCCCCCCTTCAAATATTTTTGATCACATATTGAGTCTGATAAATTTGTGTAGTCCACACGATTTATCTTTTTGAGCCTAAACAGAAGTATTAGTTGCTTTATCTTAATACACTACACAGATTTAGCATTTTATATGTTAATTTGCCAAAACATTCATAGATATGCTATTTTTTTAGCTATCAATGATTGAATGGAAGACCTGGTGAGATGAGCATCAAAAAGTCTTATATATACAGTACATCCGTTGTACTGAGCATATATGTTATACTCACAGGCCAATCTTTTTATAAGATTAAAAACAATTTCATTCGTTGAAATTGGATGTTACCTTCCCATTCCCTTAATCTGAAATGATTAAACAAGTGGATTTGCAAAGATCTACTTACAATTTCTTGAATTGACGGTTTACACGAAAGATTTCATTCATCTTATGTATGATGAAATGATTCTCATTTCATCATAAGGGGGAGTATGTAATAATGAATGAAATATTCATTTCCGAACTTTTTAAAGGGAATCTGATGCAAAGATCAAGG
>NC_037529.1:41457158-41462720 GCF_001531365.2 Cynara cardunculus var. scolymus
AGTATTAAATTGTATTCGTCTTGAAAGTTAAATAGTGTCTATAATTGTAAAAGTCATCGTGTTTGACTTTTCTTATAGGAGTTTGACTTTGACTATGTTTAGAAGTTTGACCCTATAAATAGGGTGATGTCTTTTGTAATCTTTAGAAGGGAGCTCATTTGTAAATCTGATACGTAATAGAGAGTTTGACTATCCTTTGAATGTTTGACTTTCTCTCTCAAAGTTCATATATGTGTTATTGAAGATTTATCTTAATCTGCCATGATTATGAAGATTGCTTGAAGATTAATCTTAAAGTGGGACTCACAGAAGCCAAACGAGACTTGCGGCTCTTCTCAAGTTCTAAAGAAGAAGAAGAACAAGAGCGTCAAGATGCTGCTACGTCTAATGCAGCAAATGACGGGGAAGGCACTCTTGACGATGATGAGGAGATGTTTTTTCTCTGGACCTGAGTTACTAGACTTGAGATCTGCTTTGTCAGACTTTGCTTTAGGAGCTTTCCTTTTTTTTCTTGGTCTTCTTGGAATTTATCCTTGATGACCCAGAGAGAAAATTAGGATTAGAAAAATGTTGCTTCAACTTTTGCAGCAGAGAGAAACATTCGCAAGTATGAACACATTTTTTATTACAAAATGGTTTATTGGATTCATAAGACATTTTATTACAATCTTTCCTAGCATTGTTGGTTCTAACGAACTTCCTATCTAGATCTGATTGTTTTGACTGCTTAGAATGAATCTGCTCTGTTTTCTTCTTATCCCTTCCTACTCCTTTGGCCTTCAGAGGCCTCTCTGAAACAGATGAATTAAAAATAGAGTCAGCAGCGAATTTTCCCTTCTGTTCTGGAGTGAACTTAATTGGCTTAGAATTAAGTTTGGAGCCCTTTGATGCAAAGGAAACAGACTTAGTATTCTTTGCCATGTATTCAAACTTTGGAGAAAATTTAGTTGTTGTTGTCATGCTAACAAGGCCAGAACCTATGAGAATCTTTTTCTTCTGTCCTAATGCAGAACCAGATTCATTTGATTTCTCATTTGGAAGTTTTCTCAACTTTCCCTTTACTTGAGAGCACCTCTTATTCTGAGTCAGAGTCAAGAAAATCCTTGTGAGAATTTCGAAGTGCAGAGGTGTCATTAAGAACTTGAGATTCTCGTACGCATGAACTAGAACCTTCATCCATCTTTTGTGTTGAAAAACTTTCAAAAGTATCCGAGGAATTACTCTCAGAGGAATCTGTATGACCTTTAGAAGGATAATTCAAGGCCTCAAGCAAATTTTGCTCGAAAACCTGTTTCACCATTTCTGTGAAGTCATCCAATAATTTTGGATCCAGAGTTTTAATAAAATTCTCTGTTGAAGAACTCTAGATTTCTTCTGGTTCAGGTTTAACAACATCACCATTTGTTTTAGGATATCCAAGATTAGTAAAGCCAAAACAAAAGATCTCGTTTGTCTTCTATATGCTATTGAGATCAACTTGTTGCATACTTTTTGAACCATAAGAGATGTTTTCGAACTTTAACCTTTGATTTTTGGCCCCATTCTTAAGTTTACATTTTTTGAAAAGTAAGGCTATATGCAGAGTTGGAAAATCTGGTTTTTGCTTTACCCCTAACCTGAATACAAACTCAAGAGTGGATTTCTTCTTCCAATTGAGGTATAGGTCTGTATAACCTATCCCAGCTCTATCCTATTGAGAATTAATCTTTTCATACACCTGTTGAGCATCTTGATATTTTTTAATCAAGAGCTCTTTTCTTTGTAAGCTCTGGTGTAGAAATTCCCTTTCCTTTTGAAAATAATATTTCAAGGCTTCAGAGTTTAGTCTGTCACGTTCCTTTTCTAAAAGCTCTTTTTCCTTCTTTTGTATAGCCGCTTTTAGTTCAGAGCACTCTGATTTAAGACTTATTTCAGTGGAACATTTTTTTGCAAAAGTTTTTCATTCTCCACTGACAATTCTTGTTTTTCTACAGTTAATAGCTCTGTCACTCGTTCAAAGAATAACTTTTCATTTTCCGAAGACTTCCTTTTAGATTTTTCAACAGAGAGTTTTTGCTGTAGATTTATGAAATCATTAGTTAAGCTAGACATGCTTTCTTCCAGATCGGAATGAGAATAACCAGAGATAGAACATACCTGGGAGTCGGAGCCGAATCCAGACTCTTATGTGTCATTCTCAACAGCCATTCCACATAAATGGGCTTGGTCTTCTTCTTCAGATGAGGAGTCAGAGACCCAGTTCTCTTGTTCAGCCATGAGACTCCTTTGGGATCCATTATACTTGTACTTATTTTTGTAGTACATTTCATATTTCACCAAAGGGCCTTTGCACTCTTTGGAGTAGTGTCCCATCTTTCCGCATATGAAGCATCTGACAACTTGTTTCTTCTGTTCAGACTGCTCTTCTTCCTTCTTGTTCAACACAGAGGAAAGGTTCCTTCTTTCGAAAGCTCTGCTTCTGTTTCGATCGCCTTGTCTTCCTCTTGTTAGACCCCATCCTATGAAAATGTAAGTAAGAAGTCTCTTACTCTGGTCAATAGGACTTAGTCTATTGAAGCGTCTGGACTAAGAGCTCTCATGCAGAGGATCAAGAACCAGAGCTCTTACACAAGAGTGAAGGTTCCATTCATACAGAGCCCGCGCTCTATTCCTGTTGACGATCAAACCTTATGCGCCAAAAAGCATAAGCGCTTGACACGAGGTTACAACTCCAAGACCCAGAGCCTCTGCACAGTACATACAGAGCTTCTGCATATGCAGAACCTCTGCATAGTACATACAGAGCTTCTGTATGTTCTTGTTGAGCTTCTGGCTACTTTCTCCATGGAACGCGCGTGTGTGCCCAGACATTCTCGCAAGCGTCTAACAGGTTTGAGGTGGCTTGACCAAGTCTGTTCCGCTTTTTAAGGGAAGTCAAAGATAAGGTTGCAGACTAGTCAGCTCAGAGTTTCAAGCCTATTTTATAGCATAAGTTGTTAGACGTAGGCGTATATAAGGAGCCTTCCTCCTCAGGTTTAAATTACCTGAAGGAGCCGACTTATACTATACGCAAATTTTATGAGAATACATTTTGTTTTGATTGTTCTTCATATTTATCAATAAAAGCATTCGACATATTCAAGTCATTCAATTGTTCTTATTTATACTTTGAATATTTCGATTAATGATTCGAGATACACTGTTTGTTTTAATTCTCTTCTTTCATAAAACGTGTTTCTACAAATTAAGAGTATCTGAGTTGAACAATTGGTATCAGAGCCTGCTAATCAAATTCATTGATTAGTCGATCGATATCCAACTGGATTTTACTCTTAATTCTTTTTGATTTTTCGTTTTAAAAGGATTTTCACTCATATTTTTCTCAGTTTCAACACGTTTACTTTTACGTAATCTGGAAATCATTTTTCTGTCGATCATCTTTCTCGTCAATCTTCTTCTTAAAATTTTAATCAAAAATGTCGTCTCAATCATGGAACTCCATGTATAGCGCCGTTTCCTTGACAAAACCTCCGACTCTCATTAGGGAAGAATATCCCCAATGGAAGATTCGAATGATAAATTTTTATGAGGGTCTAGACCTCGAACTTTACGAGTCAATTTTAAATGGCCCGTATGTCCATACTACCATCTTTCCTCGTATTCCTGCTACTGGTGAAATGGTTGAGGTACCTGCCAGGCGAGTACCCAAACTTTGTCATGACTGGTACGATGAAGAAAAACGCAGTGTGGAAGTGGATCAAAAGCCCAAAAGGCTTTTGATCATGGCACTTCCCAATGAGATTTTTCAATCTCTTGATGCGTGCGAGTCCGCCAAGGATCTATGGGATCAACTGGCCAACCAGTTGGAAGGAGGCATAAAGATGAAGAAAAATCGTCGTGCCCAATGCCTGAATGAGTACAATAGCTTCCAGGCACTTTCTGATGAGTCTTCAGAACAGACTTATCACCGGTTCAACACTCTGATCAACAAGTGTCGCAAATGTGATGTGATCAGAACACAAGAGGAGGAGAACATCCTCTTCTTGAAGAGATTGAATGTAGAATAGGGAAACCTGATGATGTCTCTCCAGGCGAATCAAGATCTGGAGCAATGGACGTTGCACGACGTTTATGGGACTCTGCAGGCTCAAGAATAAGAGGTGAAGAAAGCTAAGGTCGTTCTGGGTGGACCTCTGGCTCTTGTCTCTGATTCAAATGAGACAGGATCAAGCCAGCCACACAGAGAGCGAAGATCCAAAGAGGATAGAAGGAAGGGTAAGAAGACTCTCATCATGGAGAGTAATGAAGAAGACAGAGCTTCTAGTTCTAAAGACGATGATATAAGCGCGTTTGCACAATCCTTGTCCCTAATCACCAAGGAATTCCAAAGGAAGTTTGGGAAGAAGGTCTTTGACAAATGAGGAAGACAGAATGATCGAAACAAAGAAAGAGCTTTCGAAGGAAGGAACCCTTCATCTGTTTCAAACAAGAAGGAGGAAGAGCCATCGGACCAGAAGAAGCAAGGTGTTTGATGTTTTAGATGGGGGCACTACTCCAAAGAGTGCAGAGGCCCTTTAGTGAAAGAAGAACTGTACTATAAAAATAAGTACAAGTACAGTCGATCACAAAGAAGCCTCATGGCAGAACAGGAGAACTGGGTCTCTGACTCCTCGTCTAAAGAAGAAGATCAAGCCAATTTCTGAGGGATGGCTGTTAAAAATGACAGAGAAGAGTTTGGATCTAACTCCGACTCCCAGGTATGTTCCATCTCTGGCTACTCTCTTTTGACCTGGAAGAAAGCATCTCTGCCTTGACAAATGATTTCGTCAATCTACAGCAAAAGCTCTTTGTCGAAAAATCCAAAAAAAAAATCTTTGGAAAAAGAAAAATTATTTTTTGAACGAGAGACAGAGTTGCTAACTGTAGAGAAACAAGAGTTATCAGTGGAAAATGAAAAACTTCTACAAACAAAACGATCCACTGAAACAAGTATTAAAACAGAGTGCTTAAAATTAAAAGCGGCAATTAAAAAGAAAGAAACAGAGCTTCTAGAAAAGGAACAAGACAGATTAAACTCTGAGGCCCTAAAAGATTATTTTCAAAAGGAAAGGGAGTTCCTACACCAGAGCTTACAACGAAAAGAGCTCTTGATCAAGAAATATCAAAATGCTCAGCACGTGTATGAAAAAGTAAATTCTCAACAGGATAAAGCAGGGATAGGTTATATAGACCTTGACCTTGTTAAACCTCACAATGCAAAATGTAAAAAGTAATAAAAAACAACAAGTGATGAAGAACCAGAAGACCAATGAAGACATCAAGGGAAAATCGACTAAGTCTGGAATTCAACCATTGGATCGATGGATAGTTCAACCATTGGACCGATGGACAAGTTCAACCATTGGACCAATGGACAAGTTCAACCATTGGACCAATGGACAAGTTCAACCAGAGGATCAATGGACAGGTTCAAAGATGCAATGGAAAGAGCATCCTCATCGATCCTCTGGATAAGCAACACTTAGAAGATTTTCCAGCACTTCATCCAAGCATGCAATGAAGATTTGAAGATAAGGATGAAGT
>NC_037529.1:41463323-41464476 GCF_001531365.2 Cynara cardunculus var. scolymus
GGCCAACTGGAATTCTGCTTACAATGTTGGTTCCCTCACAAAGCCTCCAACTCTTCAACGAGAGGAATATCCTCAATGGAAGATCAGAATGGTAAATTTTCTAGAGGGAATGGATAGGAATCTCCTGCGATCCATACAGGAGGGTCCCTACATTCCTCAAACTCTAGTTCCAAGAGTTCCAGGAACAAGTACCGCAGCTGAAATTCCAGCATATTACATGCCTAAAGATGAAAGAAATTGGGATGAAGATGATAAAGAAAGAGTCGAAACTAACAGAAAGGCCAAAAGATTGATAATCATGGCACTACCCAATGAAATCTTTCAATCCCTTGATACATGCTCCACTGCGAAAGAACTTTGGGACAAATTGGCAAGTCAACTGGAAGGAGGAGCAAAGACGAAGAAAAATCGTAGAGCACATTGTCTCAACGATTACACCAACTTCAAAGCCCTCCCTGATGAACCCATACAAAAGACTTATGATCGCTTCAACATATTGATAAATCAATGTCGTAGAAACGATATCATCAGAACCAAGGAAGAAAACAACGTTTTATTCCTAAAAAGTCTAGGCGATGAATGGACTCAGCTATCCTTGTCTCTACAAGCAAACCAAGACTTAGATGGCTGGTCTCTTCATGACGTGTATGGAACTCTTGCAGCACAAGAGAGCGACATTATTAAGAAAAAGGTATCCATTGGAGGACCTCTTGCTCTTGCTGCTGATGAAAAAGAAAAATCAAANGCCTTGATTACAAAACAGTTCCAAAAGAAGTTCATCAGAAAACCTTACGAACGAAAAGAGTTCACAAGGGAAAGATACCAGTCATCCTTGATAAAAAGCAATCCAAATTTCATCAAAGGGAAGAAAGAAGAGATGGAGGAGAAGAACGGGAAGAGAGAAGAGAAGAAAGAAGAGAAGAAATAAGAGAGGAAAGGAGAGAAGACAAAGAAGGAAAGAAAAATGACCTTCGATGCTTCAGATGCAGAAAACTTGATCACTTTTCCAAAGAATGCAAAGGACGATTGATCAAGGACGCTGATTACTATAAGAACAAATACAAGTATAATTCAAGAGAGCGAAGCTTGATGGCCGAAAAGGAAAACTAGGTGTCCGATTCTTCATCAGACGATGAAGATAAAGCACTCATCT
>NC_037529.1:41466291-41467461 GCF_001531365.2 Cynara cardunculus var. scolymus
CTCCAGATACACTTGGGTTGAATTCGTAAAGAAGAAATCAGATGTTCCAAACCTACTCATTAGAGTGATGAAAAGACTACAAGTCCTTCTACAACAAAAGTTGGTGAAGGTTCGTAGCGATAATGGGACTGAATTCAAAAATGCCATAATTGATGACTATCTTTTCAGTGAAGACATTACTCAAAACTTTTCATCAGCAAGAACTCHACAACAAAATGGAGTAGTCGAACGAAGAAATCGAACCCTCATGGAAGCAGCAAGAACCTTGCTCGTTTCATCGGAGTTACCACTCTCTTTTTGGGCTGAAGCTATTTCCACAGCTTGCTTCACCCAAAATCAATCCATCATCAACAAGAGACACCAGAAAACCCCATATGAGCTTATCAACCACAGAAGACCAAACGTCAAATATTTTCATATCTTTGGGTGCAAATGCTTTGTACTCAATGATAGAGAATATCTTGGCAAGTTTGACAAGAAAGCCGATGACGGAATCTTTTTGGGCTATGCTCAAACCGCCAAAGCTTACAGAGTATACATCAAGAGGACCAGAATAGTTATTGAAAGCATCAATGTGTCCTTCGATGACTCTACTCCAATGACTTCTGGACAAAACAGTTTAGAACTCGGGCCTCAAAGAAGAGCATCTGATTCATCACTTAGCAAACCCAATGAATTAGAGTTAGCTCAATTATTTGAAGACATCTTCGATGAAGAAGTAATCTCTGGACATGAGACCAATGCAAAATCAATCACCAGAGTCAATGATGAACATGCAGACTCTAGTAGTAAAGGTACATCTCTCACAGAAGCTCATGTTACTTCACCATCTACTTCTCTTGTGTCTTCAGATCATGATCAAGAACCAGAGTTTAACCCCGGAGATGATCTCATTGAGGGGGAGCAAGCAGTTCCATCATTCGATGAAGAACTACATCCTGTTGCTTCAAAACCTCAATCAAGCACCAAGTGGACGAAGAATCACCCACATCACCAAATCATTGGTGATCTAACCTCTGGTGTCAAGACGAGATCCGCTATTACAAATGAATGCCTATATGCAAACTTCTTGAGCATGATTGAACCGAAGAAGATTTCTTAACCCCTACAAGATGCAAACTGGATAAACGCAATGCAAGAAGAATTACTTCAGTTTGAACGAAACAAAGT
>NC_037529.1:41468053-41471983 GCF_001531365.2 Cynara cardunculus var. scolymus
AAAAATTCTCAGAGTTGATGAAAAGAAAATTTGAGATGAGCATGATGGGAGAACTCAGCTTCTTCCTTGGACTTCAAATAAAACAAGTTCCAGAAGAAATTTTCATAAATCAGTCCAAATATGTGACTGACCTTTTGCAAAAATACTCTCTCTCTAGTTCATCATCAATGAGAACTCCTATGGCTACAGGAGTCAAGTTATTTGTTGATCCATCAGGCAAATCTGTATATGTCACAACCTATAGAGGCATGATTGAATCACTCCTGTACCTAACTGCTAGTAGACCTGATATTGTGTTTGCCACATGTCTTTGTGCAAGATATCAAGCAAATCCCAAAGAATCGCATCTTTCTGCTGTCAAGAGGATCTTTAGATGCCTTAAGGGAACTCCTTCATTGGGTCTCTGGTAYCCAAAGAACTCTGGCTTTGATCTAATAGCCTACACAGATGCAGATCATGCAGGATGCAAGCTTGACAGAAAGAGTACGTCTGGAAGTTGTCAACTCTTAGGGGACAAGCTGGTAAGTTGGACCTCCAGAAAACAAAATTGTGTCTCAACATCTACAGCAGAAGCAAAATATGTTGCTGCTGCTAGTTGTTGTTCACAAGTTCTCTGGATGAAGACTCAACTTAAGGATTATGGTTTTCATTATGATAAAGTCTCAATCCTCTGTGACTCCAATATTCATATGAGTGTTCTTATTGTTCTTACAAGAAATATCCAGATCTGCCATATGATGGAGCTTAATGAAGATTGATTAGTGAATTGTGGGACACACAATTGGTATCAGAGCAGAGTGTGCAAGAAATCAGAAGAAGAAATCAGATTTTTGAAGTTTTTTTTTTAAGATTTTATTTTCTGAATTTTTTTTGTTCTTCGTGTTCTTAATTTTTTTTAGATTTTGATCCGATTTGTTTTAAAATTCTCGTGTTTTTGTGTTTAAATCATGATCAAACTGCTCGAAATTGCATTGTGAATCTTTGTTAAACACAAAGTTTTGTAATTTGATCATTGATTTTCAAGATTTAATCGTTTTAATTTTTTTTAAAGTTTTCTTGTCTTAAATTTTTTTTAAAAACCAGTGTTTTTGATCCATTTTTTTAAAAGTTTTTTCTGTTTTTGTGTTTTTGATAGTTTTTAATCTGTTTTGAATTTTAGTTTTGTTTGAATTTTGTTAAACCGTCCATTTTATTAGCCCATGTTCAAAAGCCCAATCTTTTTTTTTTTGACCGGATAAGAGCCCGCTTGTTTCCTCATTGCAGCTTAACCGGATTAGCTTAACAGCTTGTGCAGACTGGAGGTAAACCAAAGAAAGCTTGAACGGATTAACAGGAATTTGTCGCTCAAAGTTTCATCATAAGTCGCTCAATCTCAAAGGGTTTGAACGGATTAGGTTTAGTGGTGTGCGGTTTAGTCGACGATTTAGCTGTATTGGTTGTTGCTGCATCATTTCAGCGAATTCGCACAAATCACAGGTAAGTCCATCAATCTCAGGTTTAGGGTTGATCTTTGAGCGGTTTATACCTAAACCGATCACCTCTTGACCGGTGTTCATATAAACCGATCATCTCTTGACCGGATAAGTGTCCGGATAAGTGATAGATTGATTGTTGTGTTTGGAGCTTCATTGATTGAGCGGAGAGTTATCCGCACACTGTGTGAATAGATACTTGAGCTATTTAGGTTATATCGCACAACCCTTGTGCGGACTAGTGAGCGGACTAGTGAACGGTTTAGTACTTAGAAATTTTGTGCATCGAAGTGTTCTGTCCGGTTTATTAAACCACTCATCTTATTGCTCAATCTCATTGACCGCATACTCAATTGTTCAATACATTTAACTATCTGAATTCTTAATCGCACAGATCATTCATATGTTCTTCTTCGTGACCCATTTAGGCTATTTTGAGAAGCCTTGATCAGATTTTAACAGGTAACAGACAACTTGTTTGGTTCTGTGATTGTATATTTGATTGATTTAAGTTGTCTTGATTTGGTTCTGTGATTGGTTCTCTGATTGTAACAACTTCTGTTTTCATAAAACAGTTGAGTCAATATCTGTTTTTCATAAATCACTTAGAATCGTATGATTGTTCGATTTCCACTGTATTAGTCACAGCTGCCCATTTGCTTCATCTTCATTTGATTCTATTTGGGTTAAAGATTCATTGCTTTTAACTTTCATTTGTGAGTTCTTGATAGAGAAAGGACTGAAACAGCAGCAGCTACACAGGTACATTGTTTTAACTTTGTGCATTATCTGTGTTTGTAATTTGAGGACTGAAACAGCAGTTTCATTTTGGTAATTGCACAGTTTTAAATAGATTTAAACAGAACTGTTTGTAGCTGTTTGTTCTTGTTGTTTCTTTAAGGGTTTGAGACTTGAACTGTATTTTACTGCTGTTTGTATAGCAGACTGATAGCTTTGAGCAGACTTGAGTTTTGAAGATTGTTGTTATATCATACCCATCTGAAGCTACACAGGTTCTATTAAGCTAAATCACTTGACAGTTTAAGTACTTCTGTATTCAGCACCGTGGCAGTTTGAAACAGTTTGCTTGCAACATCAAATTTGCTGTTGTTTTCAGTTGAATTTCACAGTTTATGCAGTGAGGTGTTGTTGTTTTTGCTTTGTCTGGTTTAGTAATGTACAACAGGTTTAGTATGCAGTCTTAACTGTTTTTTAAAACATATTTCAAACTGCTTATTGAACTAGTGCATATTTGAAAATGTTGCTGTTTTGTTTCATTGGTCAAGGGTCGATTGTTTTTAAGGAGCTTCTGTTTTGTTTCATCTTGACAGCCTCGTTTAGCTACACTGATATATTACATTGATTTTGAGCTTCTTCTTGTTGTTGTGTATATTTTAGTTGTAGTGTGTTTGTGGATTTGAGGTGGAAATCTTAAGCAACAGCAAAAAAGCACAAACACTTCTCATACTTGATCATGAAAGCCACATTTCAGAAAGTGGCTGGTTTCTAAACTAAAATCTGTCATCACGGTTGTAATTGTGACAGCTTTGGTGAATGCAGCCTTAGTGATTGGTTGGATGATTTAATCTCTAGTTATGACAGCAATCAGAGAAGGACAGTTGTTCAAGTTTGCAAGCTTAAATTCACAGTCGTGTATACAGATTCTTACACAATTTGTGCAGTTAGCAATATACAGCACGTTTATATGCAGCAGCAGCTGTGTGTTTTCGATCATGATACCCATGTTGGTCAAGGAAGAGAGGGTTGTAGAAGAAGCAACAATTGAAGAAACAGTTGCCTCTGTAGCACCCCGTGTCTGTCTTTTTACTATAAGATCTCCACTATTTTGAGGACTCGTGGCATTCTATTTTTTAGAATTGAGTGACAGGTACATCAAAGGCTACTTGGAACTTTGTGATAGATTTGAAGCTGATTTTGCAAAGAAGTCACTAAGATTCATCTTGGAAAGGAGAATCAAGCTCATTTTGTTGCGAGTTCATAAAGGGAGGGATGATTGGATTGTGAAGGTCAATCTACATCAAGTGGACTTTTGGATAGCATTACGAGAGCAGATAGAACAATTTTTTTTTAAGTTTCACATATGTATTGTAAAGAGTTGCTACTGTTGTCAGCTATTTGGTTTGGGCTAGAATCAGAATTTGGTCTTGGACAATTGTTTTGGACTTGGACAGTTTTAAATTTTTAGATTTCTAATTGTTCGTTGTTTTTAGTTTTTGTCTAGATTTTATTTTTATTTTTTGGATCATTTCTGTTTGTGTGTGTTTTTATCTGTTTGAGAATCTTTGAATTGTTCTGCGTCACGTAAACTGTTTTTCATTAGTTTTAAATGTCTTTAACTGTTTTTCAACAGTTTTGACTGTTTTACTGATATTTGACAGTTTTTCGTTGATTTTCCTAATTCTCATCAATTTTTGTGTTTTTCTATTCCTTTTGAGCT
>NC_037529.1:41475348-41477290 GCF_001531365.2 Cynara cardunculus var. scolymus
CTGAAGATTTGTTGTCTGAAGATTCTTTGAAGATCAGATCTTATACATTGTTTCTGAAGATTGTTTTTGTTACTATTCTACATTGTCAAAAGAGAAGATCATCACGGTTCTACATTCGAGGGGGAGAATGCTAGAAGATCTTTCTCAACAGTGGATTGCTTGAAGATTTCAAGTTGAATTTTTCTTTTGAAGATGACATTTTTTGCTTAAAGTTTCAAAGTTCAAACAAGAACTCAAAGTGCATAATTTCTTTCAAGTCTGAATACAAAGGGGGAGAATATTAGGACTGAAAATCAGTATTAAATTGTATTCGTCTAGAAAGTTAAATATTGTCTATAATTGTAAAAGTCATCGTGTTTGACTTTTCTTATAGGAGTTTGACTTTGACTATGTTTAGTAGTTTGACCATATAAATAGGAGTTGTCTTTGTAATTAGAATGGAAGAGAGCTTATTGTAAATTTGATATATGTAATAGAGGTTTGACTAATCTTTGAATGCATTGACTTTTCCTCTCAATATTCATATGAGTGTTCTTATTGTTCTTACAAGAAATATCCAGATCTGTCATATTATGGAGCTTAATGAAGATTGATCAGTGAATTGTGGGACACACAAAGACCAAGCACATCGATGTAAGGTACCATTTTCTGAAAGACAATGTTGAAAAAGGTAACATAGAAATGTACTTTGTTCCAACTGAGATTTAACTTGCTGACATTTTTACAAAAGCTCTTGATGAAAAACGATTTTTATTCCTAGTCAGCAAGATGGGTATGCTGAATCTCACCACTTAGTGGCAATAATTATCATTCAACCAGCGATCTTCAATATCTCATGGTTATGCCCATAAGTGATACAATAACTTAGCCATAAATTTTCTAAGTATCCTAAACCAGAGCCTCTGGTCATAAAGACCAGAGCCTTTGGCCATTTAGAATGACTTAAATTTATTGGCAAAATTTTATCTTTGTAACCAGAGCCCCTCTGGTTCAAAGCAATTACTTGGTATTTTTAACCAAGTCCTTTTTTTTCTCCGACCCAGAGCCTCTGGTTATATAGACCAGCGCCTCTGGACTCCAAAACTTTGACATATCAATGTCCCAATCCTTGGATTCTTGCATTCTCTCTCATTATTTCTTTCTCCTTCACCAACCAGAGCCTCTGGTTCCAAAGACCAGAGCTCCTCTAGCTTCCCCACACTTGCAATATTTTTTTTCAACCAGAGCCTCTGGTTCCAAAGACCAGAGCCTCTGGTTTCCTCCTTTGCTTGCTATATATTCTTTTCTTATAACCAGAGCCTCTGATTCTAAAGACCAGAGCCTCTGGCTTTAGATTCTTTGAAAGCAAGTCTTAACCATTTCCCCTCATACTCCCTTTTTATAGTTTTTCCCAACCAGAGCCTCTGGTTATAAAGACCAGAGCCTCTGGTTATAAAGACCAGAGCCTCTGGTTATAAAGACCAGAGCCTCTGGATTCAAAGTCTTTGTCACCAGAGCCCCTCTGGTCTCAAAGACAATTCTTTTTCCTTGTTCATAACTCATTGCCTTCTCAACCAGAGCCTCTGGTTCCATAGACCAGAGCCTCTGGTTTCAATGTCCTTGAGTTTTTCAAAAACCTTGCCTCTCAACAAGAGCCTCTGGTTCTAATCCTTACTTGGCCTATGATCCTCTCAACCAGAGCCTCTGGCTTTGTTCTTTTTGCAACCCTCACTTGGCATATCCTTCTCTCAACCAGAGCCTCTGGTTATATAGGCCAGAGTCTCTGTCTCCTAAACTTCTCATACTTTATCTAAGTAAAGGGGAGTCTTTGATTTTAATCCATATGCATCATTTGAGGGGGAGCAAAAGTTTACTTTTGTAAACTTGCATTTTCCATCCAAAGCCTCTGGTTCTACTATCCAGAGCCTCTGGTCACATAAAATGCTACAAATAAATATAATAC
>NC_037529.1:41479140-41481135 GCF_001531365.2 Cynara cardunculus var. scolymus
CGGGCTATGCTCACTGTCATTCCATCGACAAGTGAGATACGCCAAGCCTATGAACGCTCCATGCTGTCCCAAGCACCGAGGGCAGTACCCCGGAGCATTTAGAGCCGTCCCCCCTCCAAGCGAGGGAGCACAAGCATCGTCTTCATCGGATGATGATGATGATGATGATGATGATGATGCTAGTGCTTCCCCCGGCCTTCACCAAAATATTCCCCACCCTACTACCCAAAGGGCAACCACATCTACTACCCCTGGCGATCAAAGCCAAAGGGGTATTGAAACAGGACGACCCATTCCCACCCAAACCCCAGCCAGCCATCCAGAGGTCATTCTTCGGGCCTCTTGAGATGAACAAGCCGAGGAACCTCATATCCCATCACCCCTCTCTCAACAGAGAGGTGATGAAGAAACAAGAGCCCTTTCGCCCCAGGGCTCGCCACAACCCCTCACACACATAGAAGCATTCGTTGCTTCTGACATTGATCCCATATATCGTTCAGAGCAATCTTCAATTCGTGCACCACTCCCCTCGGTATTTGATCTACCAAAAGGGATACACATCCGCTTCACTTACTCATCCTCTGAAGCTGAAGAAGAGGAAGAGGATGTTCCAACATCACGAGATAGTTCTTCTCTAGAAGGCTATCAAGGACATGATGGAAGTCCCTCGCGGCCTACCTTCGCACAAGGCCAAGAGGGCGCCTCAGGAACAGAGGCCCAACCTGCAGCATATGTTCCTGCAGGGGTTACCCCATTAGCAGATCTGGTCACAAAGGTTGAGTTCCAAGCCTATGTTGATATAGTGATGCGGTCCTTGGATGACCTTAAACTCCTCGTACAAGGGATTATGGAGAACCAACCCTCACCCGATACCCTAGACCTCCATCAATCCCTTGCCATCCTCCAACGCCACCTAAACCAAATCGATACCCAAACCCAAACCAACTCATCCCGCCTTCAAATCCTCCAACAAACGGTAACCCAACACCTCAATACCATATCATCCTTAGCCACCCAACGAAACCAAATCCTAATCCAATCCATAGCCACCCTCACGGCTCAGGCAACTGAGGTCGATGAAAACTTAACCTACATCATTACCCAACTCCAAACCATCCTTCGCCATCTTCATCAACTACCTTCCTCCATCACCTCCCAAATACCTCACCCTCAACCTTCATCCACATCATCCATCGATGAAACCCTTGCCACCCTCATTACCCAAATGGCCACCATACAAACAACCCTCACCCAATTACCCGCCACCATACTTGCCCAAATCCCACCACAAACTCAAACCCCACCTCCCTTTGCAGGCCCTTCCTATGAAGCAACCTTCTCATTCTTCACTGCAGAGGTGAGAAATCTTCTTGCTAACCTTCCCCAACCTCCATCATTTGTAACAACCTCTGTGCCACCTCCTCCCTCTATAGGCACAGAGTTTGCTATAAGAGCCGATCTACGGGCTCTTCCAAGGCACTTATCTCTTCTTTCAATGAGATAAGTGCAAAGTTTGTTGCTCGATCCGTTGCACCCACCACTGTGCTGAGGAAGAGTTTACACCAACAACAAGAGCAAACAAACACTCTCCTTCGCACAATGGAAGACCGACGCAGAAAGGATCGGGTGTGCACTCTCGCTTCCCATATTAGAATGTGGAAAAAGAAGAATAGATCAAGAGTATCCTGCTCTTCCAGCCGCCCTTACAAACGACCAAGGCATGAAGATCAAGACCCCGATGATCAAGGTCTTGGACCTCATGAGGGGGAGATAGAGGCGGCGGCTACACAACAAATAGGATCCGCTGCACCACAGCAACAATCATCACCACAACCAAGGGAACCAGAGGCCTTGCCCTCTGATGAAGAATAGAATATCCAAGTTCCCTCAGCCACAATACCAGACCCATTGTGTTGGGTTCATCAACCGATGAAGAACCAAAAACACCACCTACAGAAACAAACCAAACCTTCACTCCCTCACCCACAACAAACC
>NC_037529.1:41482849-41521783 GCF_001531365.2 Cynara cardunculus var. scolymus
TTCATAACTTTCTTCACTAAATCACTATAATTTGGTTACTCATAACTATATTATTAGTGTTATTGAGAGATCTGGGATCAACAAACCTCACCTGGAAAAAGAAAAAATACTCTTGAATCCGTGTTTAGGTTGGGCAAAAAACAAAAACCAGATTTCCTATTTTATATACAGCTTCACCATTCAAAAGATGTAGGCTTGAAAATGGAGCCAGAACTCCAAGATTGAAATTTAAAAATATCTCTTACTCTTCAAAATGTGTGCCACAAGTCGATTTAAAATGCATACAGATGTCAAACGAGATTTTTTGTTTTGGCTCTACAAATCTCGAACATCTTAAAACTGAGACTGATGTTGTCAAACCTGAACCAAATGAAATCAAGAGCTCATCCACATGAAATTTTCTTAAAACTCTGGATCGTAAATTATTGGATGACTTCACAGAAACGATAAGACAGGTTTTCGAGCAAGATTTGCTTGAGGCTTTGAATTATCCTCTTAAATGTCATGCAGATTCTTCTGAGTGTAACTCCTCGGATACTTTTGAAAGTCCCACAAAACAAAAGACGGACGAAACTTCTAGCTCATGCATACGAGAATCTCAAGTTCTTAATGATACCTCTGTGTTTCGATATTCACACAAGGATTTTATTGACTCTGACTCTGTGTCAGAGGTGGATTCGCTTAAAGAGCAAATTAAGACAAGGTCGTTGCCAAAGAACCAGAGGTTGCAAAACCCCCTATTGAGCAAAATATTATCCTAGGTTCTGGTCGTGTAAGCATAGAAACAAGTGCTAAATCCGCTCCCAAGTTCGAATACAGGGTAAAGAGTACAAACTCTATTTCTTCTGCATCAAAGGGCTCAATTGTTTCCAAATCTAAGCCAATTAAATTCACTCCGGAACAGAAGGGAAAATCTGTTGCATTCTCTAATGTTAATTCCTTTGTTTTAGAGAGGCCTTTGAAGGCCAAAGGGGTAGGAAATAAGAAATCAAAGAAGACTCATTCACTGTCAAAACAATCAGATCTAGATAGGAAGTTTGTTAGAACTACCAATGCAAGGAATGATTGTAATAATTTGTTCTTTAAATCTAATAAATCATTTTGCCATTCAAAATGTGTTCATAATTATGAATGTTTCTCTCTACTGCATAAGTTAAAGCAGCATTTCTCTAACTCTAATTGTCTTCTCTCTGGGTCATCAAGGATGAAATCCAAGAAGACCCAGAAGAGAAAGAAGGCTCATAAAGCCCAAGTCTGGTAACTTAGGTGATGAGACGAAGCCTCTCCCTAAGCCTAAAAAGTTATCTTCTGTCCCTAATCATCGAGGACCCATTATGAAATGGGTACCTAAATTCCTATAATTTGTTTTGCAGAAGCCGCATGTGGACATTTGGTATCTTGACTCTGGATGCTCAAGACACATGTACGACAATAAGAGGTTGCTCTCCTCATACAGAGAGAAGATTAGAGGAAAAGTGACCTTTGGGGATAACATGCAATAAGGGATAAAGGGATATGGAGATCTTCTACAAGGTAAGGTTTATGTCTCTAAGGTTGCTTATGTCTCTGGGCTAAAACATAATCTCTTGAGCATAAGTCAACTATGTGATTCTGGCTACAATGTCAAGTTCCAAAAGGAAGCTTGCTCCATTATGTCAGAATCAGGTCAGGAGTTGCTAAGAGCCAAGAGAAAGGGCAATCTCTATCTCATGAACTTCTCACCAAGAGATAATTCAGAGACTCTCTATCTCGTGTCTCGCAAGAGTGAAGAAGCTTGGCTCGGGCACCACAAGCTGTCTCACCTCAACTTCCAAAATATAGAGAAGCTTGTGAAGAATAATTTGGTTGACGGACTTCCTGCCATAAAGTTCAAAAAGGGCCATCTCTGCTCTGCAAGTGAAATAGGAAAGCTCAAAAGGGCATCCCACAAAACTAAGACAGATGTGTCCTGTGTCAGACCTCTGCATATGCTTCATGTGGAGCTTTGTGGTCCAATATCTGTGCAGAGCTTGTCTAGTAAGAAGTATATCTTAGTCTTAATTGATTAATACTCACGATATAAATGGATTGAGTTTGTATGGAAGAAATAAGATGTCCCATAGCTACTAATCAAGCTGATGACCAAGATTCAAGTACTTCTACAAAGCAAAATTCAAAAGCTGAGAAGTGATAATGGAACAGAGTTTAAGAACGCAAAGATTGATGTGTACTTAGACACAGAGGGCATAACTTAGAACTTCTCTGCAGCAAGGACACCACAACAAAATGGTGTCGTAGAAAGAAATAATCGAACTCTGGTAGAAGCAACAAGAACCATGCTAGCCAGCTCTGGTCTTCCAACCCGTTTTTGGGCTGAAGCCATCTCGACCATCTGATTTATTCAAAATAGAGCAATGGTGGTAAAGAGGCATATGAAGACGCCTTATGAACCAATCAACCAAAGAAAACCTAACGTTAAATTTTTGCATGTATTTGGTTGCAGATGCTTCATCCTGGATGATTGAGATCAACTTGGCAAGTTTGATAAGAAGGTCGATGAAGGCATGTTCCTTGGTTATTCCATAAAAGGCAAGGCATACAGAGTCTTCAATCAACGAACCAAGACGGTCATGGAAAGCATCAACATCTCGTTCGACGATAAAGAACAAGTGACTTCAGAGTACCTCAGTTCTGGACTCGAGTTTAACAAGCAGACTTCCAATTCCCAGATGAAGTCAAGGGAATTGGAACTCAAGCTCTTATTTAAAGACTTCTATGGCGATGAAGAAATATATGTACGTGCACCAAGAGATGAATCTACAAGTGTAAGTGAAGAACCACAAATGACAAGTACATCTGACTCTGGTCCTTCACAAACCTCTACTTCCTCTAGTGAGCATGCCAATCCACAACCAGAGCAACAACCTCTGTATCAGAGCCCAGTCTCGTAGAGCAAGAGCATAATACCTCTGGTTCTGCACCTGGTTCCTCTATACCATCATCTGAGGGGGAGCAAGCAGAACATTCTTCGCCCTCAACGAGCTCAATGCCAAATATGCCTATGTGAACATGATCAAATGTCTCCAAGCTTTGTATCTGTCCCAAGAACAAGATGGACAAAAGATCATCCTCTTCACCAGATCATTGATGAACCTTCAAGTGGTGTAATAACAAGGGCTGCCATGTCTAATGAATGTTTGTTCATAAACTTTCTAAGCATGGTAGAGCCTAAGAAAGTCCATGAATCCCTACAAGACCCTAGTTGGGTCGACGCCATGCAAGAAGAGCTCCAACAATTTGAAAGGAATAAGGTACAGACTCTTGTACCATTGCCAAAGGATAAAATCGCAATTGGCTGTAAATGGGTTTTCAGGAACAAGAAGGATGAGGATGGGATCATCGTGAGAAATAAAGCTAGGCTCATAGCAAAAGGCTATTGCCAGGAAGAAGGCATAGACTATGACGAGACCTTTGCGTCAGTAGCAAAGCTAGAAGCTATACGTTTGTTCTTAGCCTTCTCTGCTCATAAGGGATTTCGAGTCTATCAAATGGATGTTAAGTCAGCCTTTATGAATGGTAAGCTGAAGGAGGAAGTCTACGTTCAACAACCTCCGGGGTTTGAAAGCTCCACACATCCAGAGTACGTCTATTTTTTGGACAAAGCTCTATATGGACTTAAGCAAGCACCTCGAGCCTGGTATGAACGTCTCTCGTCTTTTCTCTTGTCTAATGGTTTTAAAAAAGGTAATATCGATACTACTTTGTTTATTAAGAGGTATAAAGGTGAGATGCTCTTAGTACAGATCTATGTGGACGACATTATCGTTGGTTCAACGAACCAGAGGCATTGTGATAAGTTCTCTGCGTTGATGAAGAGCGAGTTTGAAATGAGCATGATGGGAGAATTAACATTCTTCCTCAGCTTGCAAGTAAAACAGAGGAAGGATGGTATTTTCATTAGCCAAGCTAAGTATGTCTCTGACATATTAAAGAAATACCAACTCCACAACTCTTCCACTATGAGAACACCAGTCGCTACGGGAACTAAGCATGACACAAATCCATCTGGAAAACTGGTGGATGTTAAGACTTACCGTGGAATGATTGGATCACTAATATACCTCACGGCCAGTAGACTAAATATCATGTTTGCCACATGTCTCTGTGCTCGATTTCAAGCAAACCCAAAGGAATCTCACCTTTCTGCTGTGAAAAGAATATTTGGATACCTTAAGGGAACTTAGTTTCTGGGTCTCTGGTATCCAAAGAATTTTGGCTTTGATCTTATTGCGTACACAGATTCTGATCTTGCAGGTTGTAAACTTGATCGAAAGAGTACATTAGGGAGCGGCCAATTACTTGGAGACAAGCTCATAAGCTGGACCTCAAAGAAGCAGAACTGCGTCTCTACTTCCACGGCTGAAGCAGAGTATGTAGCTACAGCCAGTTGTTGTTCCCAAGTGATATGGATGAAAACTCAACTGAAATACTATGGCGTAGAGCTTGAGAAGATTCCAATTCTGTGTGATTCAGAAAGTGCTATCGCAATCACAGCCAATCCTGTGCAACATTAAAAAACAAAGCACTTCGATGTTCGCTATCAATTCATCAAGGACCATGTAGAAAGGTACGATTGAAATGTTTTTTGTTAGTACAGCTTTACAACTTGCTGACATATTTACAAAAGCTCTTGATGAAAAAAGATTTAACTTTTTGGTTAGCAAGTTAGGTATGCTAAATCTTTCTAACTAAGCCATAGCCTCTGTATGTATTATACAGAGCCTCTGCATCCCTTTTGCATACTTCTGTTCTTATTGTTTTTATTGTATTGATCCATGAGACAGAGCCTCTGCATAGTACATGCAGAGCCTCTTGCTCAAGTCCTAGTTGTCTTGTGATACAAAGCCTCTGTATAGTACATACAGAGCCTCTGTACCTTGGTTCTTATGCTTATGCAATACTTATTAAATATGATCCAAGCATAATTCAAGGGGGATCAGATAAGCAGAGCTCAAGTCAAGGGGGAGTGCAAGACCATGTCACACAGAGCCTCTGTATGTACTATACAGAGCCTCTGCTTCAAAACTCTTATGTTTATAGGACAGAGCCTCTGCCTCTAAACATAGCAAGTATTCTACAGAGGAGATGTATAGTCTAACCATGAGTCTTTGTATGAGATCCTAAGGTATGTTCTCTCATCATGTAATATTCTGGTTCCTTTTTCAAAATCTCAAGCAACTTAAATACAACAACTTTGTACTCCCATACAGAAGTCTAATGGTTGCTATTTTACACAAACCAGATTATTTACACTTGTTAAATTTGTTTTAAAAATCTAAAATATAATATTTTAATAAGAAGGCGTAAATTTCTTATTTTTAATATTTTTAATAGCTGTCATTTAAACTAAGTGTCACCGCCTGTGAGCTTAATTTTTCAAACGCGGAAGGCGCCACTTGCAGCTGGCAGTCCACGTGGCGCTCCCCCACAGGCTGTGCAAGAACCGCTTCAGTTTTAATCTGACGATTGGGGTGCAATTACTCGAGTGCTTTATCTTTTTCTATTTAAACAAATTATTTACCCCAAATTTCTTTTTACGCTTACAAAGAAATTCAAGAGAACTCGTCGTCTTCAACTCTCCAACCGCCATTGTTTCTTCTTCAAGATCTCAAACCCATTTCTGGAACACCATTCAATGATCGAATCTTCATTTCGTTTGTCAAGTAAGTCAAATAAACCCTTTTCTCAACCCATTTTAAGAATCACGAACCGATTCTTGAAACCCTAGTTTTTCTTCAAACCCTTTTTTTCAACCAAGAACCTGCAAAAATGTCATCTTCAGAATCTGGAAACTCACAAAACCACACCACAACCCTGAAAACCCATGAGGAAACCAGTCAAAAATTGGTTCCTCTTCCAATCAAACCAAATAACCATGCCCTCCACCTTACTCTCGAAAATTTTGACCAAAAATACCACCCCATTATCAACATCCTTCAAGACCACTTTCTGAACACTACTTTGACGAACACCGATAACCTTATACCTGAAAGGTACATCCAGGAATTTTGGCAATCTTGAGCCATCACTGACTCTCAAAGAGGAATGCTTAGAGACTTTTATGTCTCATCTTCAAAAGAGTTCTTCAGTGTTCGAATATCTAGGTCCCTGTTTTCCCACGTTCTTGAAATCCCAACAAAAACAGACCTAGGGCTTGTTGAGTATGCCCCTCTCCCATCTGGGGATGAGATTGTTGCCTTTCTGAAATTTTTAGGGTACCACAAGGCTATCCAGTACCCGTCTCAATACCGTCACCAATATCTTCCTCCAATGTGGAACACTCTGTTTACATTGGTAAACAAATCACTGACAGGGAAGATTGGGAGCTTAGATATGTGCTCTACGAACATTCTTCGAATTCTGTACGGCATCGTCTTTGATCTGTCCCTGGATTACTCCTTGATACTCTACACAGAGTTCAAGGCTGTCGTGGCCAAGAAATGTCAAGAAGTGACCAAAAGGAAGGAATTACCATCTCTGTTATTTTTACGCTTCTTGGGTCTTCTCCTAAGGCCTGTTCTTGACGACAACAACATCGACGTGGGTCGTCTGCCCCTGCACAAAGTGAACGTGCCCACTCACTACAAGCCAACCATCAACAAAGAGGGCTACGCGGCAGAAAGGCCCATTCCAAAGAAGCTATTTGCATATATGAAGACGAAGGAAGTAAGGAGACCGTACAGACGTGCACATGAGGCACTAGAACCAGTGCCTCGAACCCCAGCATGCATAGGAACAGCCGAAGAAGAGGAGAGAATAGAGGACACTTTAAGGCCTTAGGAAGAGGAAGAGGCAGTGAGATTAGAGAAAGAGAGGGAGAGAAAGAAAAAGGCAGAGGAAGATTGTGTAGAGCAAGCCAGATTGACAGAACTAGCTCTAAAATGAGATGAGGAAGGGCGAACAGAAAAAGCTCTACAAGTAGAGATTGCTCGCCTAAGGGAAGAGGCCAGACTCAGAGTAGAGGAAGAAGCTCATCAATCCTCTAGCTCTAATCAAGAGGATGACCAAGAGCATTTCGATGATGCTGCTAGGTCTTATACTTCTAGTGAGGAGAGTGAGGAGGAAGAAAAAGAGAATGAGGGTGAAGAAGAAGAGAGTGAAGAAGAAGAAGGAGAAGAGGGAGAAGGTGCAGTAGCTGCTCTGCCTCAGGGCGAGCCAAAGCAGCCTAGGGTAAATAGGCACATACATTTCAACACCCCACCTCCCAGTGCAAACAAATCATCTGACTCCGGTGATTGAGACATGGAAGTCATTGAAACAGAGGTGCACACCTCGAACCCTCACCAACCAAACCAACCAGAGATCGCATCTGCCTCTGGTTATGACAGCCAAAGGGAAGCCACACCTCAGGRAACACCCTCTCAAAAGGGTGCAACCTTTGAACGTATAAGTGATATGTCTCCCCATATCATGCCACTTTCCCATACAGAGGAATTCGTTTCCTCTGCACGTGTAGACTCCCCACTTTGTTCAGAGCAAGGAATAGGTGCACAAGACATGGAGGTTCTCGACCAACCTTCTTGTCCACTCATGGAGAGTCCTATGGCTGGCTCTGAACCTTCCTTGGATACTCTCCCTGACAGAACAGTGGTAGTGTATCCTCCTCAAGGAGAACCACGAGGATCTGCTGAAATCCTTCCCCCGACCAACATCAACCAAGTCGTGAATGAAGGTTTCCCTGGAATGGGGACTCAATCTGGCCCATGTGTTGAGCCAGAGGTTACACAACCAGCATATGTCACAAGGGAAGAGTTCCACTCCCTTGTCACCTCTTTGCGGTGCTCCTTGGAAGAGCTAAAACTCATCATGGCCCGTGCAGAGCCGTCCCCTTCTGCATCTGCTTTGGATGAGATACGAGCATCCTTAGCAGTATTGAGAGCAGAAAAATCTTTGATGAATGCTTCTCGTCTCCATACATTACAGGAATTGACGGCACGAAATGCAGAGGCCTTGCAAAAGGTCATAGCATCCATGCAGAGGGGTGAAGTGTCCACTTCTCATGATGCCCAGGCGATCATCCCCCTCAACGTACCTGTACACTATGTCACTCAGGGTGCAATGAATGCTCTGGGTGACAGACTTCTACAGAAGGTGGTGAACTTCACATCTGAATTCAACAACAAAGCCATAGAAGCAGCAGAGGCCATCAAACACTCTCTGGCCGCTTTCAACTACCGCTCGGACGTTGAGATTCGATGAATTGGAGATGCAGTCGAAGATCTCCTCAAAATCTTTGAGGAGAAGCTCAAGTCTATGCCTCAAGCAGAGGATAAGAGGCCAAAAAGAAGAATGGACTCCTCTCCTTGTGCCGAGCCGTCGAAGAGGAGAAGACTTGACAATAATGAAGACCAAGACCAGTCTGGTCCTCAAAATCGTCAAGAGGGGGAGAAGTGTCCAATAGCCACTCTAAATGTTACATCTACGGCTGCCCCCTCTACACCAACTACCTCTGCCCCAACTCAACCAACGCAAGATTCTTTGAGGAAGAGGACACAGAGTCACCAAGCGTCAGAACAAGCAGAGGCACTCCGAAAAGGAAAGATACCCATGGCATCACAGGCAGAGCCAGTTGGGCTACAAAAGAATAAAGATGTGATAGATCTTCTATCCGTCTACAAATCATCTAATTCAGACCTAGCTCTGTCCTCATCAACAGAATATGCCATGGACACCGCTACTCTTACATCCATAGGAAGAGAAAATGAGGTGGTAGTAGTGAATGTGGCTGATCCTTCACTATTGGCCATTCCTGTTGCCATCCCTCTAGAAGGTGTAACCGTTGCTGCTTCTGCACCACAACAAAATACACACAGAGCTAGGGTCCCTGCTCAAGGGACTAGGGTAGTCACACCGGCAATGAGGTAGAGGGTCCCTGTCAAACTACAAGAGCAGATATAGAAGGCGCAAGCAGCAGGCCAAACATAAAGCATCCCTCAAATCGAGTACAAAAGATCAAAGATATCATGGACGAAATGTTTACGCCAACACCCCTTGATAAGCCCACAAAGGACAAAGCAGACAGCGAGGACATCTACCAATTCCTCTACAACATGTGAGAAGAAACACTAGTTCAAAAGATCAGTCTTCATCCAATGGTTCAAGAGCACATCACGCAGAGGTTCCTATATCGCTACACACAGCCCATCTCTGCAGTCCACTTCGTCGATGGAATCAAGCAAGTCATCGACATCAAGAAGCGTACCTTTGCGCATAACCAGATCGTCTTCTACGAATATATGGTGGAGAGGTCTCGCAGACAGATCTGCAAGTTCACAGATTGTGACCTTATAAATCTGAATCCATGGAATCTTCTCTCTCTGTATTACTTCACATATCACAAGAAGGACAAGGGGATTAAATACGTTGTGGCCAACTCTACTATAAGACAAACGATGACAGACCTGCTCGACTTTAGATACAAGTTTGATTTCCAACTAGCTTTGGATCTAGGAATGGATCAAATAACTGTTGCTGCACTAAATGAAGATCTGTAGGGCATCAATAACATCCCCTCTTGGACTGTATTGGTGGAACCCGAAGTGGGAGTGGTATTTCGAAACGCACAATAGAAGATCTTTTTTCGAGATAACCAGAATTACAAGTACTCGAACTCTACCCTGCGCTACATCATAGACAATCTAGTAAGAAGTAGAGACAACTCCCCAAGAGCAAAGGAGCGAGCAAGAATCATCCTAAGGTCGATACGCAACATGCTAGAGTTTCATGAACTTCTTAGGAAGTTCATTTGACTTCAAAATCTTTAGACATTATTTTGTACGTCTTTTTTTCTATCTTTAAGTCAATGTAATTTCCATTCCAATCGTATTGTACTTTCTTAGATAGTGAATGTAAATTAGAGGTTCCTTTTAACCTCTTGCTTCGATTAGACTTTTTGTTTTGTAAATCAAGTAAGAGCCTGCCTTATTTACACTTAGGTGGAGATTGTTAGACCTCATCCTGTGAAAGTGTAAGTAAGAAGTCTCTTACTCTAGTCAATAGGACTTAGTCTATTGAAGCGGTCTGGACTAAGAGCTCTCATGCAGAGGATCAAGAACCAGAGCTCTTACTTAAGAGTGAAGGTTCCATTCATACAGAGCCCCCGCTCTATTCTCGTGGACGATCAAGCCTTATGCACCAAAAAGCATAAGCGTTTGACACGAGTTACAACTCCAAGACCCAGAGCCTCTGCATAGTACATACAGAGCTTCTGCATATGCAGAACCTCTGCATAGTACATGCAGAGCTTCTGTATGTTCATGCTAAGCTTCTGGCTACTTTCTCCATGGAACGAGCGTGTTAGCCCAGACATTCTCGCAAGCGTCTAACATATTTGAGGCGGCTTGACCAACTCTGCTCCGCTTTTCAAGGGAAGTCAAAGATAAGGATGCAGACTAATCAGCTTAGTGTTTCAAGCCTATTTTATATCATAAGTTGTTAGACCTAGGCATATATAAAGAGGCTTCCTCCTCAAGTTTAAATTACCTGAAGGAGCCGACTTATACTATACGCAAATTTTATGAGATTATGTTTTGCTTTGATTGTTCTTCATATTTATCAATAAAAGCATTCGACATATTCAAGTCATTCAATTGTTCTTATTTATACTTTGAATATTTTGATTAATCATTCGAGATACACTATTTGTTTTAATTCTCATCTTTCATAAACTGTGTTTCTACAAATTAAGAGTATATGGGTTCAACACCTCTTTTGTTAAAGGCTTTCTTCCAAACTTCATTTCAAATTCTTTAGTAATCAAGGCCAAGGAATGTGCAAAAGCACTAATGTCGTTGTCTTAAGAGCTTGATGCTCTGTCTTCTTCATCGCTCTCCATGATAAGAGCCTTCTTCCCCTTTCTTCGTTCCTCTTTTGATCTTCTTTCTCTGTGTGGTTGACTGGATCAAGTCTCTTTTGAGTCAGAGACAAGAGCCAAAGGTCCACCCAGAGCAACCTTGGCCTTCTGCACTTCTTGCTTCTGTGCTTGCAGAGTGCCATACACATCATGAAGTGTCCATTGCTCCAAATCTTGGTTCGCCTAGAGAGACATGGTCAAGTTTCCCCATTCAACATTCAACCTCTTCAAGAAGAGCATATTGTTCTCCTCTTGGGTTCTGATCACATCACATTTACGACATTTATTGATCACCCTGTTGAATCTATGATAAGTCTGCTCTAAAGACTCATCAGGAAGTGCTTGGACACTATTGTACTCTTTTAAACATTGAGCACGACGGTTTTTCTTCATTTTGATTCCTCCTTCCAACAGGTTTTCCAGTTGATCCCATAGATCTTTGGCAGACTCATAAGCGTCTAGAGATTGAAAAATCTCATTAGAAAGTGCCATGATCAAAAGCCTCTTAGCTTTCTGATCCACTTCTACTCTGCGCTTGTCCTCATCGTCCCAATCTCGACGAAGCTTGCGATCTCTTCTTGCAGGTACTTCGACCATATCGCCAGCAGCATGAATACGAGGAATTAGTGTAGTGGGTACGAAAGGGCCGTTCAAAATCGATTCATAAAGGTCAAGGTCAAGACCTTCGTAAAAGTTTATCATGCGTATTTTCATTGGGGATATTCTTCCCTAATGAGTCTTGGAGGTTTTGTAAGAGATCCAGCACTATACATGGAGTTCCACGTTTGACTAGACATTTTTGTTTAGGATTTTGAGAAAAAAAAATTGACGCGAAAGTGATAGACAATGTGAAATTGATTTCCAGAATACTAAAAGCAGACGTTTTTAAATAGATCAAAAATAAGAATGAAATTCCTTTTTAAAAATGAATAATCAGAAATTAAGAGTGGTATCCTAATGGATATCGATTGACTAATCAATGAATTTGATTAGTTGGTTCTGATACCAATTGTTGGAACCTAGATACTCTTAATTCTCAGAAAACACAGTTAATGAAGAATATGAATGAAATACGAATAGTGTACTGAAATTGATCAAACGAGATATTCAATAAAAATAAGAACAGTAAAAGACTTTGAATAAGTCGGATGCTTTTCTTAGATGAAAATAATAATTCTCAATCTAAAACATATTCTCACAACAAATTGCTATTATCTAAGTCGGCACTCCCAGGTAATTTGAACCTGAAGAAGAAGCCTCCTTATATACGCCTAAGTCAAACAAACTATGCTATAATTATGGCTTGAAACTCTGGGTCGCTGAGTCCACATCCTTATCGTTGACTACCCTTGAAAAGTGGAGCGGACCAAGTCAAGCCGCCTTGATTCTATTTGACGCTTGTGAAAATGTCTGGACTAAATGTGTGTTCCATGGAGTTAGGAGACCAGAGGCTCTGCATGTACTATACAGAGGCTCTGCATGTACTATGCAAAAGCTCTGCATGTACTATACAGAAGCTCTGTATGTACTATGCAGAGGTTCAACATATATAGAGGCTCTATGTCTGGAGTGTAGCTTTGCATCAAGCGCTTAAGCTTTTTGGCGCTTAAGGCTTGATCGTCCACGGAGATTGAGAGCAGGCTCTATATGTAAGATCTTCGACTCTTTGAGTAAGAGCTTTGGGTCTTGACTTCTTCTGCATGAGAGCTCCTAGTCCAGACTGCTTGTAAAGACTAAGTCCTATGGACTAGAGTAAGAGGCTTCTTACTTACACTTTCACAAGATGGGGTCTAATAGAATCCATGTATATCTGGAATAGTCATCAACAATGACTAGCACATACCTCTTCCCATTAATGCTTTGTACTCTCATAGGACCATAAAGATCCATATGGAGTAAATGTAGAGGACGTTCGGTATTAAACTCTGTTTTCGACTTGTGTGAAGCTTTCTGCAATTTACTCAATTCACATGCGCTGCAATCATGATCTTTATGAAACTTTAAATCTGGAATTATTTTTACCAAGTTGTCACAAACCAACTTGTTCAAATTCTTGAAGTTAAGATGTGAAAGACGCTGATGCCACAACAAGTTTTGTTGCAAGGATGCCTTGGATATCAAGCAGACTTCAGTATCCATTTGTGTATGAGATAGGCCAATTGTGTAGAGGTTTGATCTTCTGACTCTAACTAGTAGCTCATTACCATCAGTAGTACGGATACTGCATTTGTTAGCTTTAAAACAAACTTCTAGATTTTTATCACAAAATTGACCTATACTAAAAAGATTATGTCCAAGTCCTTCGACATACGACACATTCTTAATCATTAAGTTCCCAGAAATTACATCACCGTATCCAAGGATAGGCGCGTATTGATCATTACCGAACCTTACCGTTCCTCCAAAAGTTTCAACAAAATTAGCAAACAGCTTTTTTCTACCAGTCATGTGCTTAGAACATCCCGAGTCTAAGAACCACACATGTCGGTTTACGTGCACAGTGAATCAATTGGGTTTAGATACCCATTTTAGAATGGGTCCTTTTAGATTAGTCTTTGTTGGTGGTATACTATAAGTACCAAACCAACGCTCTTTGAAATTGATTTTCTTCGTCAAAGCAGATAAGGCAGAATGCATAATATGATGAGGTTTAAAAGAAGAGAAAGATTATTCAATTGATTTTGCTCTTCTTAATATCAAGCAATTCATTGACTGAATATCTTTTTATACTATTATTCAATGCTAAATTATTTAACACATAATCAGCAAAACTTTCCTTCTTATGTTGATTTGATGATATATCTGCATCTTTAACTATCCAGACCTTCTTAAACTTCAATGAATTATCTGAAACAGGAGAAATAAAATCATTAGCTTTGAATGAACGATGAATCTTTTGTTTCTGAATCTTTTCAGTAAGGTTCTTCTGTTTCTTCAAATTCCTTTTAGTTTATTCTTTTTATAATACCAATTCTCAAAAACAGGTTTTTAATAAAACTCTTTTTAAAATCTGAAGCTCTTTCAAAATCCACAGTCATTTCATTTTTAACAATAAAATCCTTGTGACTGGGTAGTTTTTTCGAGAAATCAAACTGAGAAATCTCTTCGTCCAAACAAATATCTGAATTCAAGATATCAGAAAAATTTACTTCTTCATTTAAAACTTTTAAGTCCTCTGATTCAGAAGCGTCACTTAAAGATTTTGAACATGAAAAATATACAAACTCAGCTTGTTCCGTTTTGACTTTAGAATTTTCTAAATTTTCAATTTTATTTAGAAATTCTTGTTTTTGTTTATTAAAAGAAAGCCTTTCTTCATATAAAATTTTCTCTAATTGAACCACTTGTTTTTCCAAAATTAAAGTTGGTGTATAAAGTTTTGGTTCAACAGGTTTAATTCAACTTCCGCTTGTGAATAACTATGAAAATAATCAGTTGAAAATGCAGAGACTTGAATTTTATAACTTTCATTTAATTTCGTGTAGTCAAATGGAACTTGCATTTTGTCCTTTCTATTTCTGTTAAAATCTTCTTGTTTTTCGACTTCATCAGAAGATTTTGAAAACTTTATTTGAAACTCGAGACCACAGTCAAGATATTCAAATTTGTACAGGGTTGGAGTAAAACATAAGGTTTTTTCTAAACGATTTGGATTTTCATACCCTAACCCTTCCCGAGAATTAAAAAATCTTGTTTCAGATGTCTTGTTTAGAAAAATCGTTTGATCAGTTTTCCCTCTCTTATATAACTTCTCTTTTTGAGCTTTCAGTTTTTCATTTAAATCTTTGATTTGTAAATCAAGCTTACTGATTTGAACAATTAAATTCTTATTTACCAATTCTAAATATTTATAGTTTTCCTCTGAATCAGATAATTCAGTTTTTAAGATGTTGGATTTTTCATGAAAAGATTTTGATTCAGATAATAAAGATTGTGCCCAATCAAAATTTTCAGCATTTTCATCAAAAAGTTTGATATATTTTTCTTTTTGCGTTTCTAGATATTTTTTAATATTATTAGCATGTTGTTTTTCAGATTATAATTGTTGCTGAAAACATTGAAGTTTGAACATCATCTTCTGCATCTGTTACATGCACGAACTTTCCAATACCTCATCATTAGGCTCAGTACTCTTCTCCTCATATTCGTCAGAAGAATCTGTTTTAGTTTTAGCCATTAGACATATGTGAGCCACAACTTCTGACTCCTCATCCTCATTAGTAATATTCAGCCAGTGGTCATCATCAGCCATTAACACCTTTCCTGCATTTTTGTTTTGACAGGAGGAATTTATTCTTGTAGTAGTCGGTATTTCTTGAAACCGGGTTTCTACAATTAATAGCGAAATGCCCCAACTTGCCACAGTTATAGCATTTAGTGTTCTCATATACCACTCCTTTTGTAATAATTGGGTTTCCTGCAAACCTGGGTCAACGTAACCTTATGTATTTATTATTTTAAAGCATGCATGATATCTTAATATAAATGCATGAATTATGTGCATACATGTGAAAAGGTGCATACATGATTATATATTTACATACATAGGATATGATGCATATGTAATTTATATGAAGCATATATGAGAATTTAAATATTTTAAAATATGAAGATGTGATATCTTCATGATGAAGAAAGATGATTTAAAAAAATACTAAAACCCCACCGCCTGTAAAGTTTTATAAATATTAATAAAAAAAGACTCCACCGCCTTATTGAAAAAATATATATATAGAAAGAAGAAAAGATAAAATGTTATCTTATCATTTTTAGAAAAAGAAATTTGTTTTGAGAGAAGAGTTTTGAGGCGGTGAATAGCATTTCTTGAGGAAGACTGTTGTTTTAAAAGTTCTTGAAGAATCCGTGTTATCAAGGTGAGTTTTAATCTGCTATTGATTATAAAACTGTGAAGTTTAATCTACTATATGGTTTTTACAAATTGTTGACTGATGGGTTTGAGGTTCAAAAAGAACTTGGTTAAATCAGTTTCTAAAACAGTCTTAAAGGAAATGATTTATGATTCTGAAATTAGAATATGTTTTGGAGAGATTAAAATAGAAATTGTTCTTTAAAAACAGTTTTGGGAATAGTACCTTGTTTGAGGATTTAAAGAGGATCAGATGATTTAAAAAATCATATGTAGAACAGATTGTTCTTGTGATTTGAAGGGTTTGAATATAAATTTGTTTTGAGATTATGTTGATTAAAACTATGAATGAGGTTCACTCTGACAGAAGTGAATGCAGCCTGTCATTGTATGAAATAGTTCATAAGGTTTTTCAGGGGAAATAAGGATGGTCGTTGTAATAAGCTTCACTCTGACAGAAATTACTGCAGCCTGTCATTGGATGAAATAGTTCATAAGGTTTTCAGGGGAAATAAGGATGGTCGTTGTGTATGATGAAGATAGTTGTTGCTATTAAGGGGAATGTTGGATGTAATAAGGATGGTCGTTGTGTGTGCATGGTACAACTATTGCTATTACATCTTTTAAGAATACAACAGATTGGAGTTCTCACTTCTTGGTGATTTGAGAATTTAGAGATCTTATTCTTATTAGAAATAATAGTATGGATGTTATGGTTACGGGAAAAATATGACCTATGGTCATTAATTTTAGTTAAAAATATTTTGGAACAGAATGTTCATTTTTATGGGGAACCAGAGGAGCTGTGGTTGATCCTCACTATAGAACCAGAGGGTTCTGGTTATTTGATTTAAGAAATATGCATGATTTTACTTAATGTACTAGTTGAACCAGAGGCTCTGTATCTATTGATAAGAGCTTCTATGTCAAAATTGTATTTTAAGAAGCTTTTAAGAAATGATTTTATACTTAGAATCTTTTATGAAAAATATATCAGATGGCCTCTGGTTGGTCTTGTCTTGTGAACCAGAAGCTCTGGTTAGTTCAACCAGAGGCTCTGGTCGAAGAACCAGCGACTCTGATAGAGGAACCAGAGGGGCTCTGGTCCTGTTTAGGAAAATATTTCTAAGTATGGTATTTGGGACCAGAAGCCCAATGGACTTAAACAGAATGTGATTTTATCTTCTGATTTTAATAGTACATCACAAATAAATATTTTGGTGATCTACACCCTGCATTACATAGAAAAAGGGAATCTAACTAGACACTTATGTCTAACCCTCATTTTGTGTTTTCAAAAATATGTATGCAGGTAATGATAATAAGGGAAAGAGCATTCTGTGAATTATTTTCTATGTGCTTAGCTGTATGAAGATCTTTATTAAGCCATGTTTTAAAGTATAGATGTTAAGATACAAGAAGCTTGTACTTTTGAAATTTTGAGTTGTATATTCTACAGTATAGTCTCGTGTATTATGGACATATGTGGGAAAACATTTATTCTATGTATGAAATATGTGTTATATGAAATGTATGGATTTGGGGGTGTTACACCTTTACCAAACTTTTTCTTTTCTTCAGGCTTCTTTTCATACTTCTTCTCGTACCTCTTTTCTTCATACTTTTTCTTTTCTCCAAACTTATCCTTAAAATCATATTTTGAGCCAGAAGAAAATCTCTGATTGTTTGAATGCGATTTCTTTTGAAATTTCTTCGGAAAGGCTTTAGTCAGCATTACTGTGGCCTGTTTAATCTCTTTCATTTCTGAGTCAGAGTCAGAACTGTCACTACTTTCACTTGATGATTCGCTTGTCTGAATGACCTCTTTCACTTGCTTTCCAGACTTGTTCTTATTCTTTTTCTCAAACACAAAGGCCAAAGGATCACTAACTTCCTTTTCCTTTTTCTTTTTCAGATCTTTGACTTCTAAGACATCTTCCTCATTTTGTTTCAAGGTTTCATAAATCTCATGTATGTCAATATCAGACAAAGATTTATTATATCTGATATTGTTTGCATAAGGTTTCCACTCTGGTTGCAGATTATTGAGGAATTTAACATTGATTTCAATTACTGTCTTAGAAATACCATTCTTTTTCAGCTCATTCAACAGTCTGGTCAATATATCATACACATCATCAAGACACTCTCCATCTCTGGCTTTAAACTCTTCATATGTTGTTATGCAATTTGTGATCTTTAATTGAGTTCCAACTTTGGAACCCATCATCATTTTCTTGATTTGTTTCCACATACTATGACCAGAAGATTTATAGCTATCAATACTGGTATAGATTTCATTAGAAAGTGCCTGCATCATATAAGATTTGCATAAAACATCAACATGTGCTCTTTCTTTTTCTTCAGCAGTGTATCTTGATTTTTCTTTAATAACTCTTTGAGCTAGTCTGTTCTCTGCAAGAATTGCAGGAGTTTCTCTCCAAAACACAGCTGGACCTTCATTAGAGATTCCATGATCAACTCTCCATCTTTCATACGCTCGATGAAATTCAAAAATCTGTCTCTCTATTGATTGTGATCTCCTCTGAAAAGGACAGGTGGCTTGGTATCGGTACCAATTGACATTGCTTCTTTTGAGCTCATTCTATTTGATTAAACTGATATTGAATCTCTGCAGTTCAAAATTTGATTTGAAAGATTAAAATTCAGTAATATCTCAAAAATTCGCACACAAAAATCTCAGTCATTCAACACTTAGAAAAATTTCCAACCTTAGCCTTGTCTGGGTTAGAAGTCCGGACAAGTTTATCCGGATTAGAAGTCCGGACAACTAAGATTGTCAAACTTAGAAACTCGCACAAGATTATCTGGATTAGATATCCGGACAATACACTTCACTAAATTCATGCACTATTCAAAATACGATCAATACACAAGGAGTCAACAAAAGTCAACTCACAAATCCGATCAATACAAATTTAGACGATAAAGAATAGTCAAACAATAATCTGATCAACAATCAAAGTCAAATTAACAAATCACTTGAGAAAGTCAAAGGTCAAAGTCTGCCCAATGAGAAAGTCAAAGTCACAATCCGTTCAAAGATTAAATCGATTAACAATCACTTGGTCAAAATTTCAATATTAAATCGAATACAAATTCATGCGGATTAAGACTAAATCGCATATGGTATTAAACGGATTAACACTAAATCACATATATTTCTAATTGAATCAAGACAAAATCGCACACAGTGTATTTGGATAATGACTAAATCGCACAGGTATGTTAATCATAAATCATAAATCGCACAAGGAATTATACGGATTAACCCAAATCGAACAACCTAGTCTCCGATTTATCTTTAAGCACAAACACTAGTTTTATCAAATTTTCACCAAAAAATGGATCAACACTCGAAAAAATTATCAACTTTATAAGAACAGTCGGTTTTCGAAAAATCACAAATTCTTCAAAAACTCTTCAAAACTTGATCAGATTGCAAAAACTTGTGAATAAAAGATGTTCAGATCATCATCGCGAACTTAGTAATCAAAATTTTAACACCTAAAACATAATTTTAATGAGATTAGTGTAGAAAATTTGATATTTTGTCAAGAACACAAGAACAGATGATGAACACAGGCGATGAACAATGAAAATCTAGAATTTTGTGTGAAAAATTCTCGAAAAACGTGCAAATCCTTCAATCAAAATTCTGCTTCTAGCTCTGATACCAATTGTAATTCCCAAAATATCACTATAATCAGATAATCTTCAATCAAGAATATGATCAAACTAGAGAGAGAATTTCACCCAGGTGTATGATATTAAATCTTCTAATGTTTACAAAATTAGCTCAACACTAATTACAACACTAAATATCCTATTTATACTAGGAAAGCATTAAAGACTAAACTATTATAAAATAAGAGAAACTTACTTGAATACAACATTAAAGCACAACATTGAACCCAACAAGTTCCCAAGTAGCTTCTGAACCATTGTGATAACGCCACTGTACCTTTACCAAACTATTTTCTTTGTTTCTCAATACCCTGGTTTTCCTGTTAGTCACGGCTTCTGGTGTTTCTACAAAATTCAGTTTACTGTCCAGTTTAATCTCCGAAAGCGGTATTGCTAAACTTGGATTGACCAAACATTTGTACAGATTTGACACATGAAAGGTGCTGTGAATTAGACTAAGCTCTTCTGGTAGTTCCAACTGATAAGCTACCGCCCAAACCATTTGCAAATTTTAAATGGTCCAATATATCTCGGACTAAGCTTGCTCTTCTTCCCAAATCTCATAACACCCTTCCACGGACGGAGATACCTTCAACATTACAAAGTCACCCACGTTGAATTCAATCGGTTTTTATCACTTATTGGCATAACTTCTCTGACGGTCTTGGGCTGTCTTAATTCTTGCACGAATCTGTTCAATCTTTTCAGAAGTCACTTGAACAATCTCGGGACCTGTCAGTTGTCTTTCACCTACCTCATTCCAACATAAAGGTGTTCGGCATTTTCGTCCATACAATACCTCATATGGTGCCGCTTGGATGTTGGAGTGATAAATGTTATTGTAGAAAAATTCTATCAATGGTAAGTGATCCTCCCATGATCCCCCAAAGTCTATAACACAAGTTCTCAACATGTCTTTGAGAGTGTGGATGGTTCTTTCACTATGTCCGCCCGTTTGAGGATGATAAGTTATACTTAACTGAATTTGCGATCCCAAAGCTCTTTGCAGACTTTCCCAAAATTTTGATGTGAAACGGCTACTTTATCAGAAATGATGGATAGTGGAACATCGTGTCTGGTTACGATTTCCTTGATGTAGATCTGAGCCAACCTTTCTAAAGAATAAGTTTCTTTCATCGGTAAGAAATGCGCAGACTTTGATAGTCGATCCACTATTACCCAGATTGCATCATATCCTTTCGGGGTTCGGGGTCACTTCATGAAAAGTCCATCGTAATGTGATCTCATTTCTAGACTGGAATTTCTAAAGATTGTAGATTTCCATAGGGTCTCTGGTGCTCAATCTTAACTTGTAGACAAGTTAAGCATCGTTCCACGTATTTCGTGATATCTTTCTTTAATCCTAGCCACCAATAGAAGGGTTTCAATCCTTGTACATCTTATTGGTGCCTGGATGGATGAAGTAACGAGACTTGTGACTTTCATTCAGGATAGTCTCCTGTGTATTTCCATAACATGGTACCCAAATTCGACCTTGGAAGCATAAAATCCCCTTATCCTTCGGCTCCAGGGTGGTAATCATTTTACCCACTCTTTCTGAATTCATATATTCTTCTTTGATAGCCTCTTTCTGGCATTTCAAAATCTCTTGGTGAAGATCGGGAGTTAAGTTTATTTGCATTGCCACGCCTTTGATAGTTTCACTTCTTTCTTTCTGCTTAAAGCGTCGGCTACCACGTTGGCTTTTCCTGGGTGATAGAGGATTTCACAATCATGGTCATTAACGAGTTCAATCCATCGATGATGCCTCATATTCAGTTCCTTTTGATTGAACAAGTGTTGCAAGCTCTTATGATCAGTATAGATTTGGCATTTTGCCCCCAACAGATAGTGTCTCCATATTTTCAATACGATGACCACCGCTACCAATTCCATATCATCGGTCGGATATTGCTTTTCATGATCCTTTAGTTGCTGAGATGCATATGATATGGCTTTTACTCTTTGCATCAAGACACAGACCAAACCTAACTTTGAAGCATCGTTGTATACCACAAAGTCTTCTGTTCCATCGAGTAAGGATAATATCGGGGCACTGCAAAGATGATTTTTCAGTAACTGGAAAGCTTTCTGCTGTTCTTCCTCCCATTGAAACTTGACATTCTTCCAAGTTAATTTGGTCAATGGCACGGCTATTTTGGAAAAATCTTGAATAAATTTACGGTAATAGCCTGCCAGTCCCAAAAAGCTTCGGATTTCAGAAGGAGTCTTTGGTGCCTCCTATTTTTCGACTGCCTCAATCTTTGCTGGATCAACTTTTACTCCTGCCTCTGATATAACATGCCCCAGAAATTGAACTTCCCTCAACCAGAATTCACATTTTGACAGCTTTGCGTACAACTTTTTTCTTTTCAAGAGTCCATGTATCAATCGAAGGTGCTCTACTTGCTCTTCTTTGGTTTTGGAGTATATAAGAATATCATCAATAAATACAATAACCAATTTATCGAGATATTCTTTGCACACCTGATTCATCAAATCCATAGAAGCTGTAAGTGTGTTAGTTAAACCGAATGGCATAACTACGAATTCGTGGTGTCTATACCTGGTACGGAAAGCGATTTTGGCAATATATTCCTCTATAACTTTTAGCTAATGATATCCTAATCATAAATCAATCTTGGAGAAGTAGTTGGCTCCCACCAGTTGATCAAACAAGTCATTAATCCACTGCAACAGATATTTATTCTTTAACGTCAATTTGTTCAGTTCCCGATAATCGATACACATACGCATGGACCTGTCTTTCTTTTTTAGGAAGAGGACTGGAGCTCCCCACGGTGAAGTACTTGGTTTGATTAATCCTTTGTCAAGCAATTCTTTTAACTGTGCGACCAATTCTTTTAGTTCAAACGAAGCTAATCAGTATGGTGCTTTGGCTACTGGTGCTGCTCCGGGCATCAAATCGATCCCAAATTCAATAACCCTGTCTGGTGGTAATACGAATAAGTCCTCTAGAAAGACTTTTGGATAATCACTAACAATCGAAATCAATTCTTGATTTCCCTTCTCTTTCTTTGTATCAATTGCAGAGGCTAGATATCCCTGACATTTCTTTTGGATACACTTTTTGGCTTTTAACAAAGTTAACACAATGGTATGATGATTTTTGATGATCACCATATATAACAGTTGACCCTCTGTCTGGCAAGATAATTCTGATCATCTTTTTATCACAAACAATGTTGGCCTGATTTTCTGCCAACCAATCCATACCTATTACTATATCAAACTCTTTCATGGGCATGGGAAACAGTCTGACTAGTAGCTCACATGCCTCAATCATAATAGTACAGTTATCGAACACATAATCCACAAACACTTGACCATTAGCAGTATCAACTACTAACTTATCGTCAAAAGACACAAAGTTCATCCAAGCACATAAAGCAAAGGATGGGGATACAAACGAGAAGTTTACACCCGATTCAAATAACACTTTAGCATATAGAGAGTTCACGAGAAAAGTACCTGTCACTACATCTAGTGTAGTCTCGGCTTCATGCTTGGTCATTTGAAAAGATCGACCCCATGCCCCGCCCGATCCTCCTCTACCTATGCTTGGTCTTCCACGGGCACTTGATGTATTTCTTCCCATGGTTAATTGAGGAGCCTTCAATTGCAGGCAGTTAGGCCTGAGATGATCTGGTGAGTTACAATTAAAACATCTTTTGGTCATCGGGAAATTTCTTAATAGATGGCCTGTCTCTCCACATTGATAACATTTTCTTGGATCGATTTTGCAATCTCCCTGATGAACTTGATGGCATCAAGGACAAGCTTTCTCACTAACACTCTGTGATGTTCCACTTTAATCAATCTTCAATCTTCTAATACGAATTCATGGCAAATAATAATTGGTGGCAAATAATTTAATTTGGATTTGGTCAATTGTTTTGGGCTTGTTTTAATTTTTTTTCTTAGACTTTCATTTGATCCAATTTCTTTTTATCTGTTTTGATTTGTTTTTTAACTGTTTGAGAATCTTTGAACTGTTTTCAGTCACGTAAATTGTTTTTCATCAGTTTTAACTGATTTAACTGTTTTAACAGTTTTTAACTGTTTTCAACAGTTTTTGACTGTTTTTACTGATTTTTGATAGTTTTTCGTTATTTTTCTAATTTCTCATCAGTTTTTGTGTTTTCTGTTTTTGTTTTTGAGCTTAATTGTTCTTGATTTTTTTAACTGATTTCATAGTATTTGATCCAGTAATCAATCTGATTTTGTAAAATGGCAGTTTCTTTTGAGAGAGAGTATGGAATTGAAAAATAAAGTTTCTGAGATGGATAAGAGCATACAGGATTATAAAGAGAAATTTCTGAATGTGTTTTACGAAAATCATGTGAATATAGAGTGTATTAAAGATTTAAAACGGAATCATAAAGAAAAATGTGAACATATTGAAAATGACTTCATGTACAAGATTGAAAAGTTGGAAAACACTCTCAGGTCTGTCAGAAAGGATTATGAAGATGATCTAAAAATTTGGAGTAAAGCTAACAAAGATTTGTGTAATAAACTTCAAGAGGTTAGAAATGAATTACCGACTGAGAGGAACACTCCAAGTAATAATACAGAGACATAGGACTTAACTGAAAATTTTCATAAGTCTGAGAGTGATCTGATTGAGTTAAGGAAGTTACTGAATTTAGAGAAAGAGAAGGTTCTAGAAGTTGAAAATAGTTTGGATGTTGAGAGGAAGAAATTTGAGAAAGAGAAGAAGAGGGTGATTGAATTAGAAAGAAAACTTGGTACTGAACGCATATCTTATGAAAATAAGATAAACTCTTTTGAGATGAACGCAAAAATGTTGTTAAAGTAAATCTCAGATTTTGAGCGACTAATTATCTTGGAACGAACCAAGAATGATAAAGAGAAGAATGACATCAAAGAAGAATGTTTGAGCCAAACTCAGAAATTGTCTGATAGCATTGCTCTAAAGAAAAAAGCTTTAGATGAAGAGAAGAAGCAATTTGAGCTTGAAAAGAGAAATACCACAAAGAAATACGCAACAATTGCTAAAGTGCTTGCTGGAAAAAAACAAGTGGCTCGACATCGCTTCTGAGAATGAGAAGAGCAGCTCAGATGAAGAGAGATGAGAGTTTAATAATCAGAAGAAGAAATTTGAGATTCTTAAAAAGGAGTTAGAAGGTAAACTCCTGGATATTCAAGGAAATTGTCTGATCTGAATACAGAACTTGAAACTAAGTTGAAGATGAGAGCTGGAGTCAAAAATAAGTATGATTTAGTTACTGTGGAAAGAGACCGGCTTTTACAGAAAGTCAAAGACTTTTCTTCTGCTCAAAGCTCAATTGTCTCTCATTCACAATGTAAAACCAGCTTCTATGACTGTTCCAAATCGAACAGTTATTCAAGCAGCCCTAAATCAACTGTTTCCAAAAACTATACTCGTTCTTCTAATCACTATTATCAAGGGTATGTCATTGGATCACCCAATTACTCTTCAAAGGTTAAAAACATTTGGGTCAATAAATCCGAATCTATTTTATCCTGTACCCCTGTTGTTACTAATCATCATCCTTGTTTTGTAAGATCTACTACTGATTTAATTCATCTTAGCAAGAGAAGAATCATGTGCTCCACATGCAAGAAAACCAATTTTGTCAACAAGAAACAATACAACAGATGGACTGATGAAAACATATATCAGACGAATTGGAAAGGTAAGAACATGTATGATTACAATAACTGGTATGGATTTTATTCTGTATATAATCATCCTATTAAAAGCACGAAAAAGAAAATATCAAATAAAAATAAATGGTTTGGCAGTTACAATATTCCACAACCTAACACTAACAAAGAAGGACCCAAGTTCGTTTGGGTACCAAAATCTATTTGATCTGATTTTGCAGATGTGTCATTATCGCGTTGATCAGAATGTCATACCAATGATGCACAAATTCAGGGGGAGGTTGTAATCTGTTCCAAACAGAGGCTTCTGAACAACACAATTCAGGACCCGTACTTAAATGATGTGGTTTCTAAACACCCAGTTTAGAACCCGTGCTAAAAAGTTTCTTTTATTTAATTTTTTTAAATTTTTGAACTGAACTGAAACATTACTATAATCTACTTTCTAGGGGGAGTCTCTAGAAGTTTTAAATAAATGTTTTCAGGAAGTGAACAAAATTTTTTTTGGAAACGAGTACATTTTCTGAACAGGTATTTTCTGAGATTTTACTTGCGTAATTTCTCATCGAACATAACTCTAATACCTGTTTCAGCTATTCTTCAAACTGTTATTATCACGTCTCTTAAAATAATATCTTTTTTGATGATAATACGCTCGTTTGTATTCAAAGGTTGATTTTCTGATTTTTTTACCTTGATTGATATACACTTCATTTTTTTTCAATCAGAATTTGTAAACACATACTTACAGATCTTCATTCATTTCTCTTGCATACCGAATAATCTGATCATTGTCGCATCATTCTTTCATTGATTGTACTTAAAAGCTACACATCTTGATCAATTTTTTATCTGATCTTTGTGCTTTATATGCAATAATATTTTTGATCAACTGTTTGTGATCAACTGAGCATAATGCTAAATTTAGGAGGGATTGAGTGCTTAACAAAAATACCTATATGGAATTTCAGAACCGACAAACCTACCCAAGAGGACAACCATATCTGAGTGAGTTTAAATTCAAAAAGGGTTTGTGTGTTGAGATTAAAATGAAAAAGAGAGGGGTAGTTGTTGTGAGACAAAAGAATTTATGAGAATTGTGTTAGGATTAAAAGAACATAAGAATCTTGTTCTAAACTTCAAAATACCGGGCATACCACATAATCTATTAGTTCTCAATTCTTTCGAGACTAATATTGAAAAAGGCAAAACCCAGGCCAATTCTTGTCACAATCCCACCAGCTACTCATTTATCTCTCAACAGATAAGTGTTTCAATAACACTTGGGGAACGCAGCTCACAATTTATCAATTTCTCATTTGGAGAAAGTCGATATTGAAAAAGAAGGATATATGTCCCCCCCTTCAAGTTTTTTTTATCATGAATTGAGTCTGATGAATTTGTGTAGTCCACAGGGTTTATCTTTTTGAGCCTAAACAGAAGCATATATTGCTTTATCTTTCTACACTACACAGATTTTGCATTTTATATGTTATTTTGCCGAAACGTTCATTGATATACTTTTATAAAATACCAATGATTGAATGGAAGACCTGGTGAGATGAGCCTCATAAAGTCTCATATATACAGTACATCTGTTGTACTGAGTATATTTGTTATGCTCACTGGCCAATCTTTTTATAAAGATTGAAAACAATTTCATAAGTTGAAATTGGTTGTTACCTTCCCATTCCCTTTAATCTGAAAAGATTAAACAAGTGGATTTGAAAAGATCTACTTACAACTTTTATGAATTGACTGCTGTCACTTAAAGATTTCATTCATTCAGATGTATGATGTAATGATTCCCATTTTATCATAAGGGGGAGTATGTAATAATGAATGAAATGTTCATTTCCGAATGATATAAGGGGAATATGTTGTAAAGATCAAGGGAGAGTAACATCAAAGTCGGCAAAAGACACAAAAGGAGTGCGACTGGAGATTATTACAGAAGATTATTCCTGTGCTAAAATGTCTAAGAGTTTTTGAATGTGAAGATCATCGTTTCAAAAGTTTACTGACAGAGATTTCTCATTGAAGAGAAAGTTTGTGAATTTTATCTAAAGGAGTTCATTTTTTAAAAAGAATGTTAGTGATTTGTTTGTCTGAAGATTCTTTAAAGATCACATCTTGAAGATTATATCTGAAGATCGTTGCTGATACTGTTCTACATTGTCAAAAGAGAAGATCATCGTTGTTCTACATTTGAGGGGGAGAATGTTAGAAGATCTTTCTCAATAAACAATTGCCTGAAGATTTCAAGTTGAAGATTGTTTTGAAGAAGTCATAAGGTGCCTAAAGTGACAAAGATCAAACGAGTTTCAACATGCGCAAATTCTTTCAAGTCTAAATACAAAGGGGGAGAATGTTAGGATTGAAAATTAGTGTTAAATTGTATTCAACTTGAAAAGTTACTATTGTCTAAAATTGTTGTAAGATAGTCATCGTATTTGACTTTCTTGTAGTTTGACTTTTGACTTTGAAGGGTTCAATCTTTGACCTTATAAATAGCATTTGTTTAGTGTAATTTTAGTTGAGAGCTCATTTTGTAATATCAGATACCTAAAAAGAGTTTGACCAGATTGTTAAGTTTGACCTTTTCTCTCAACTCTCTCATTGTGTTCTTGATTGTTAAATCTAAGATTCTGCCATGAATTCGTATTAGAAGATAGAAGATTGATTAAAGTGGAACATCACTCTGTACAGATTTGTTCCTATATTTCACAGCTTTCGGCCCTCTGTATCCAATTGATGGTCCTTCCCATTTTCTCTTCTCTACCACTTTTCCTTCCTTTTGGCGGTTCTTATTTCTTTCTGTTAATTATGCCGCATCAACCGTTAAAGAAAATGTAGCCGGATTCATAACTATTACAAACTCTCGGATTGATGGCTTCAATCCCCAAATGTATCTCTCCACTTTTCTTGATTCGGATGAAATGTAGTGTTCAACAAATCGTGAGTATTCTATAACCTTCTCGATATACTCTCGAACAGTTCTGGTTCCTTGCTCTAACTTCAAAAAGTCTTCTTCCATCTGTCATATAGCAGCTTTAGGACAAAATTGTTCTTTGAAGCGATTTACGAATTCTGCCCATGTTAATGTGTGCAAGATATCGGCTCTGGCTAATGACTCTACTTCCCACCAGAACAATGTATTGAATTTCAATACATAAACTACAAATCTGACTTTGTCTGTTTTTGCACATCTGATTGTATTAAACAAAGACTCCATCTCCTTGATCCAACACATGGCTTTGACTGGATCTCTTTCCCCCGAAAAGGTTGGTGGATTACATGTTAAGAACATTTTGATATCTCCTTCTCTATTGTTGACAACCAGAATAGATGGATTAACTTCAACTCTGCCAGCCTCGATTCTGGCAGGTATCCCCATCATGGAATTCAAGGTTTCCCTTAGCTTTCCCATTTCTTATGCTAACATAACTCTGGTTACATATTCAGGACATCTGCTCTTGATTCATATTTTCATAATTCGATTCTCCTTGGTCTGTATGAGCTTCTGTTTGGCTATTTTTGCCTCTGGTTTGCCCTCTGCCTCTGCCTCTGCCTCTGCCTCTGCCTCTGCCTCTGCCTCTGCCTCTGCCCTCAGATGTACCAATGGGAGCAAAAAAGGGGAATCCTCTTCATCATTAGGATTGGGGCAGCTGATCCTTTCAGACCTTCTGGATCTACTATATATGAAAAAAAAACAACAATCATAGTCGGCTTCTTCATCTTATGAACCTCCTTATTCCCCGTCTCATTTCCTCTCTCTCAAAATTTTCTTCTCTCTAAAATATTTCTCAAATCGTCGAAGCAATTGAAGTAACGATTATATATTCGGAATCCACTCTTCGAACCCTTCATAAAGATATAAATTTCATTCACTTTTATTAGGGTGTTTATGTTAGCATTTTTAGACCGGTTTATAAATTATGTTATGTCTAAGTTTACGGATGGATATTGTTATAAGTATGATATATTTCATGTTTAGAATGCTAGGATTGGTTAAATTGATGTAGAAATTAAAAGGGTAGATTATGGTTTCATTATGGTTAGATTTAGTGTATATGTTTAACCGCATACCAATTGTTCGATATAATGCCGAAAAGAGTAAAATTGCATGATTAAGCTTAGGTTAGCGACCATTGGACTTGTTTTACTGTTTAGTATGTTGAAACATGTTTATAGCACGTAAATGTAGCGAATCATGGAATTGGGATTACAAAAGTTAGTCGGGAATTGCGGAATCGGATTTTACTGACTATGCAGGTCCATACTTTGACAGTGTATAACTTACAAACCGTAAGTCAGAATAAGTTCATATTTTGGAGTTAGAAATCCCTTAATGTATACTACAACTTTCATGTAGGGTCGAAAATCCAGTTATGAATCTAAGTGGCCCGAAACAGTGTGTTTTCGGGACTGTTTGCAATGTATTTAGGATTGATCTGTTGTTTTGTAATATTAGTATAAAATAAATGGATAATCCAAATGAGGTGATTCGAAAAAAAAAACAGTAGTTTCATCGCATATCATACTACATCTTTCATTTAGATAGTATTTTATGTATTGATCTCTAAGTGGGGTAAAAATGCTCCCGAAAATGAGAGTTAAAAGCTATTAAAAGTCGAAACGGAATTATATAAAGCCAAGTGTTGAGTCGATTTGTTAATGCATATTCGGCTGTCCTATTTTGAAGTTTAAGTTGTTTATAAACATGTAGGGCATAAGTAATTTATTAGTAGAATTAAGATATGATTTTACATTGTTTAAGTTATAACTGATTTGCGCATTCGTTAGGCACGCGAGCAAGTCGAAATTTACCGTGAATCCCGTTTGATCTTGTTTACTTCTCTATTCCCCTTAAGGTATGGATTTCACTTTCTTTGACTCTTGGGCAACTAGTTGTTGTAGTTGACCCTTCGTAACGGTGGTTCACCACTTTGTAATTGATCGCTTAAAAGTGGTCAATAAATTACGTATATATATATATATATATATATATATATATAAACTCTTGAATCTTTATCGTAAACCCTTCAATCTTTACCATGAACACTTGATTTTAGTCCGTTGAATTGTATGTTTAAATCTTTCAAGTTTGTTAAATTGATTCTCATATTTTGAAGTAGTTTCAAGTTTTATGAAGTACTTTGAAGGTTGACTTTTTATGAACGTCATCCGGGTAGTGACACATGTTTTGTTTTATTGGTTTTTCAAAACAACCCAATTAATGGGCACATTATTTGGGATGCTTTCTATGGCGGCTTTGTAGTCATGGCGTTCTGCAGGTGAACTCGGTCCATAAGGTTAGGCCCAATAGTGGCCTGCGTGAACCCACCTTGTGGACTAGGCCGATTTTATTGGCTCCAGGACGGATGGATCGATCCTAGGATTACCCACCATGTGACCGTGGTTAAATTCACGGGGGACTCGGGGTGTGTGCCCGCACGCCGGCCCGATAGTTCGTGTGGTTTGGCCACCCCACGAACACTACAGGAATTGACGGATTGTGTTTAAATGATGTTTTGAAATGAGAATTTTGAAACGTCTTGATTTTCTATGAATTCAGTTTAATTGATTTTTAAGTCTTCCACTTTATTATCGATGTTACGTATTATTATTTCAAGTTTATATTACAATTTGTTCACTGAGCCCCATGCTCAGTCGTGTTCTTGTTTTCTGACACAGCAGGTTCCAAGTGATACTGATAAGGGACGGGACTTGAGATCGAGCATTTGACTTTTGGAGTTTGTAAACTCGTTTGTAAATGCATAATATTCTAAGCTAATAAATAGTTGTTAGAATGTAATATTTTGGATTGTAAAGCATGGTTTAGAAGTTAATATACGTTTGGAGTTTATTAGTAGCTATGAAATGTTTGAGTCTTTGAACTAAGTCCCGTTAGTGACACCGCCCATTCCGGACCACGTGGACGGGGGATGTTACAAATGTGGTATCATCTGCAGATTTCAAAGTTAATAAACACATTTTCACATTCCCAAATATAATAAAGTGTCCAAGTTCAGTTATGTACCTATAGATTAAAAATTACATTGGCCAAATGTAATCCTAATATACCTTACACACTGATCTCTTAACTTATCATATTTATTTCCAAAGGTGCTAACTATGTCTGGGACCTCTAATATGCAATGAAACAGTTTAAGTCTCGACATCATGCTGTGAATGCCTAAATCCCTTAAACTTAGGCTCTAATACCATTTCTGTAACAACCCAAACTGACATTGCATATAACATATAATTCATACAGAGAATACATGTTTACCTCACAAAGGTCCATAATACAAGAGACTACATTACAAAATACACAATTCAAAAATTCCAAAAATACATGCTCTTGAACTACATATCATTTAACTTCAAAATACATCCACATATTGATCTTCTCAAGCTAAGCACATAAGGAATTCAATCACATTTTTCCCTTTGCTTTACTATCATTATAGTCTGAAGTTCCTACAATACATATTTGAAACACAAAATGAGGGTTAGACCTAAAGGTCTAGTGAGATCCCTTTTCCATGTAAGTACAGGGTGATAATCACCAAAACATTATTCAAACCAATTATTTCACATAAAAAAGTGTAAATCCACATTCTGTTTGTGTCCATCGAACATCTGGTTCCAAAGACCAGACTTAGAAAATATTTCAAAGGATTGCAGGACCAGATGAAGACAAATCGAAGTCACAACCGTTATTTCCTCATCAAAATCTATGGCTTAGTTCCAAAAGAAGACAAACCGAAGTCACAACCGTCTTGATGAAACAGCCTTTATAGTTTTATCCACAAAATCTATAGATTAATCCCAAACGAAGACAGACCGAAGTCACAATCGTCTTGAAGGAATATCCTCTATAGTTTTTAACCGATAAAGGTATCAAAACAGTTTTATCCTAAAACTTTGAAAATCAAGAACAACCAATTCTTTCAACCTCATTTCCAAACTCAAATCTCCTTTAAATCTTTTAAATAGGACATCAACCATAAACTGTTTTTAAGGAGCAACCACTGCTTTATTTTCCAAAAGAGTTCCAAAACCCATATTTATAAAAACTCATCCTCAAATTGTTGGAGAACAGTATTTACCAGACTTTTTCTAAATATCAAATCATCAAAATCCAGCAGTTCAAATAGCATTATATAAAGGTTTTAGTATCAAAAACTCACCTTATAAGCACAGATTCGCAGATTCAAACACACAGCAATTTCTTCAAACAAACATAGATTCCTCGAATCACTTTTTCTCAGGAACACTTCCACCGCCATACTCACCCCTTTTTCTCTCAAATATCTTTTCCAAAAGTAAGATAAGGTAAACCTTATCTTTTAATTCTTTTTTATGTGCTTACTAAAGGCGGTGTAGTTTTAATAATATAAAACTCTTACTGGGCGGTGGGTTTATTATTCTAAAACTAACCTTGCTTAATTGTGAAGGTTGCATATTTCTTATTTTAGTAATAGTTTCCACATAAACATATCATCACACATGCACCTTCACGTATTTTTATCATTTTCCCGTATGCATGCATAGCATCATATTTCCACTCATAAGCAAATAATTCATGCATCATGCATCATGCATGTTATCACATATTTCATATAATTGTCACATAAAGGTTACCTCAACCCAAGTTGTTTGAAACCCAGTTATCACACAAAAGCAATTGTTGGTGGAGAAGGCGTAACTTATTTCCTTATAGCGTAGCAGTCATCGCCATGTTTCGATTTAGCAAGATACTGGTCAATGACCCTACAGCATCTGACTGATTACCTTTGAGGCCGAACTTCTCAATTGCATTGTCGAGAGGATCACTCGCGTGTTGTCGAGGGGAGTCGAGAAGAGCATCTTCAAGTCCTGTGGTGATAGCTTCACCAAGTGTAAGGAAAACCATTGTTGGTTCATCAACACGTGTAATGGAGACCAAAGAAGGAGGGGAGGAGAGAATGGTTGAGAAAAGAAGTGGAGGATCAGCAGTGGCAATGTTGGGAATCACACATTCAATTATTTAAGTCACTAAAGTGTTTGGGCTAGGTTCCACACATACGACAGCAATATAGGATATTGCAGAAGAGGAAGGGAGGGGTAAAGCAAATGCCTTGGGATAAGGTGAAGTTCAATAGATGAGATATATTGAGAGGTCTCGGCTAGCTGAGATGGTTTCCCCTTTGTGGTTTTCGTAACCCTCTTTGACAGATTAAGAGTGGCTACAGATTGTGTCCTCTTTCGAGAGGATAAGGAGGTAGCAGCGTGGGTAGACTTCAAAGGTTGAACCAAAGTCGTAGCTGCTGAAAGAGAATGTTGGGTCTAAATTGTGGTATTCAATTCCCGAGCTTAAAGAGTTTTACATGCTTTGTGATATTAGTTTTGTTCCTTGTAATAGTTCAATATAAATAGGTTGTTGTTGTTAGTTGGTAGTTACATTCATGAAAACAAGAAAACAATTAGCATCTGTGAGAATTCGTAAACTGTAGAGAGAGAGATATAGATTTTGTATTAAGAACACTTGTGTATGTTTGACATCAATGACATGCCGAGTGATTCAATTCTATTTTGTGTTCTTGATTCATGTTTGATTTGCTGATTAAGACTTGAAACTAGGATCACAATTGGTATCAAAGCAAATCAGAGTAATCTGGATTGGTTTTTGTATCGATTTCAATTGATGAATTCTTGAAATCTTGGTTCGAAGTTTTTTGTGTTTGTGTTCTCACTATTTTGATCAAATTGGGTTTGTTTAATCCATTTTTATTGAATTTGGTTGTGTTAAATATGTTTCTGTGATGTTTTCGCACTAATCTATGCAGAAAATTGGATTGATTTTGAGATTTTTGAGCTTTCTTGGTGAATTTCTAAAGTTTCTGGTTCGAGCTATCTTTCATCGGGCATTGAATATTCAACGAGCGATAAGTGTTAGTCATCGCCCGTTGAATCTGTTCTTGAAAGGCTCATCCTTCATATGGTAGTTCCATCGCTCGTGTGTTGTGTATTTGGTTAAGTGTAAATTTCATCATCTGAATTTCTTGTACTCATCGCTCAAGTTATTCTCATCACTCAAGTTGTTCTCATCACCCAAGTTTTTTTCATCGCTCAAGAAGCCTGATCGCTCAAGGAGCCTCATCACTCAAGTTTCAAACTTATCGCCTAACTCTTGGACGATAACTCATTCTCATCGCTCAACACTTGAGAGGATAAGTATCGCTTGTTCTTCATCGCTCAACCTTCTGTCCGATAACCTCTTCATTGCTCAACCTTCTGTCCGATAACCTCTTCATCGCTCAACCTTGTGTCCGATAACCTCTTCATAGCTCAACCTTTTGTCCGATAACCTCTTCATCGCTCAACTTTGTGTCCAATAACCTATCTTTGTGAGAAATAACCCATCCTTGGTGACCAATATATAATCCTTGGTGAGCGATAACCAAACTTGTCCGATAAAGCCTTGTCTGATAACCCTTTGTCCGATAACCATCATTTGTTTTCCAATAAGCATTCAATTGAGTGAGCGATAAGTAATCAATCATTTCAAGTTTGGTTGATGTGAGCGATAGGAAGTTGTTTTTGGTGAAATTGTTCAAGTGTCAAGAATTCTTTTTGGTATTCAAAACCAGTTCTAGATAATTTTTTCTGAACGATCATTTTTTTTCAAGTCTTTTTTTAAGATGTCAAAGGATATGCAAAACATTAAATCTAAATCTGAGATACTCACTTCATTTTATTATGAAATTGAATCCTTAAGTATTGAAGATTTAAGAAAAAGGCTTATGGTTGAAAGATTTGTATTGTAAAAATTTCAAGAAGAAAGCTATGGGCATAAAAGTATAATTGAAGGTCTAAGAGAAGAGAAATATATGCTTAAAAATAAAAAAAGATCATCTTATATCTGATCTTCAAGATAAAATCATCACATTGAAAAGTAGTTTGAATGAATTAGAGTGTGAGAGAGTCAACACCCAATTAAAATTTGATTTGTTGTATAAGGAAAGAGATGATTTGTACTCAAAGATTAATCAGTTGGAAGAGATAAATTTCAAAAGAGATCAATTTGAGCAAACTCTAAAAATTTTGACGCATAAACCTAAAGACTCAAGATTTTACAATTCTCAGATGGGTTTAGGATTTTTTGAGTCTGATATTCTGAAAAAAGCCCCAAAATCTTTATATGATTTTAATGAATGGGGGTCTGCAAAAAATTTTAATTCCTTATGTTAGAGTAATTTTCATTAAGTCAGAATCTGAATCACGTGTATCTTCTAAATGTGAATATGCATAAATTAGATGAAGGAAGTTTTGAAACACTGAATTCAAAATTGTGGCATTAAAATATGACGATTTGAACTCTATGCAACTAGAAAACTTGAATTTTCTCATTTTGAAATTGAATCATTTTATCCCATAGAAAGTTTTAACTTTTCATCAAAATCTCTTTCACAAAATGAAGAATCTTCTACTCAGACTTTGAATCTGAAACAAAGGTGATTTATGATTCTGACTCAAACAAAAAGATTATTTAACAAAATAATTGGGTAATTCATTCTAATCCTGAATTTGACTCAAAGGCTAAAATTTCTGCTATAAAGAAGCAAATATCTGAACTTGAGGTGGAGTTAAAATCTAAAAAGAGATCTATGGAACAAACTCAAAATGAATTATCGCTTAAAGTCAAAGAGCTTAATGATGAGATTTCTTAACTAACCAAGCGTTTGGTTTGCAAAGACAAACTCCATGAATTGAATTTACAGAAGATCCATGATCTCGAGAAGGATTTAAATTCTAGTTTTGATAAATAAACCAAGCTTATGAGTCAAATCATGAAGCTTGATGAGGTTGTCAAAAAGCATTTGAGTTTAGATTTAAAAAATCCAGTGATTTCTGTGACAGCAGTCAAATTTGAAATCCCAGGTTAGCTTTTATTAAGATTATATTAGTGTTATTGAAGTTAATTTATAGATTAGGAGTTAGTTAGATTAGTTTAGTTGAAAAATTTTAAGAATTTTCGGCTGTTGCTTAGAAAGTCCGGTTCCGGTCCGAAATTATCTGAAACGTCCTATACAGTACCAAATGCTCTAATTTATACCCAATATATATAAAACACTAAGTTTTAGTGTTTTAAATATAAAACCTTTCTATTWRAATAAATTTAGTCATYGTGGGCTTTTAAAATGAAGAAAAATGTCAAAATTGAGAAAATGGCCTTTTGTGCATTTTTGGGCTTTCTTTTATTAAAAAAAAAATTGTGTGAGGGTGGGCTTGGGCCCTTATGGCAAGATTTTACCAAGATTTTGAAGATACAACATTCATTTCATCATCAAACAAGGTAATGCATTCATCCTTTCATCTTTTCTTGTATGTTTTGGAGAGAAAAACTCACTTTATTGCATTCTTTATCCTCTTTTCTATATGTTTCAAAAATGTTGAGTCTCAAGGTGAGATTATACACCAAAAACATGTAAAAATGTTTATTTGATGGTGGTAATCCATGACCCAAACATTAGAACTCAAAAAGGTAGGAAGAAATCATGATTTTATGTGGTTTATTTCTTAAAAACTTTATATTTTGGTGTTGACAGATTATGTGCATGTGCACATAATCGTCCATATTTTGTAAATGGCTTGTTCAAATGTTATGAGGTTTCTTTTAAAAGTTTATTTATTGAGTTGGGGTTGTAATCCATTTGGTTTCCCTCAAAAACATTGAGTTTTGACCCCCCAAATACTCAAAACATTGTATATATGTATCTGAGCGTTTTTCAATAGGTAAACCCAACTTTGAACAGTCATAACTCTCTAGATAATCATCCAAAATTGTTGATTTTTCTTCTGGATGTTATTTTAATGAGTTAACTTTCAAATGCCACCGATTTCACTCAATATTGTGGTGATTTGAAGTTTTAATTACTCAAAATAAGATGAACATGCAATCTGTCCGATTCTGACAGATTTGTATATATATGTTCCATCGACCATATCTCTCTCATAACTCAATGAAAAAGAATGATTCTTCTTTTGAGAGTTAATTTTATGGGTTTTATCCTACATGCAAGTGGAATCACATAAAATTATGGAGTTTTGATCTCCAAGCACCTAAAACTCTATAGGTGTGCAAACTGTGAAACCACCAGTAGGTAACTCTTAATTTGAATGTTAATATCTTTCTATTTACTTGTTCTCAATGTATGATTCTTCTTCTACAACATTCTTTTATGCGTTAGGATTCATTTGAATCCAGTTTTACTCAAAAATATGATGTTTTGAGGCATGAACCTATTTATTTAAGTCAAGTGTACAATCTGTCAACTAATGACAGATGTGTGCATGTGACTTTAAGGTATCATATCTTCCTCTAAACTCATTCAAAATAAGTTATTTTTAGTTTAAAAGTTTCGTATAAGTGTTAGGTTTTCACTCCAACTTGAATTTCTGCAGAACACCTACTAGAACTCTTTTAATGAGTGTTTTACTAACATGGTGCAATCTGCCATTTCAATTGTGATAAGTTGCATTGAATAAATTATTTGAATCATCATCTCATGCCCAAAATACATGAAATTTGGTCATGATGACTATAACTCAGTGCTATAAATCATATAAAAATATGGAAATTTATCTCATTTTTGAAGTCTCTTTATTTGATCATTTTATGTAAATTAAGTTTCTGTCCAGAAACAAGAATTCTGGATTTGGTTAAATTTGTAAAAGTTGATCTTTTATTTGATTATAGCATCATTTTCGGTATAAATTAATTCTTTAATGAGCATATGGACATTATGTATATTTGGACTATAGATAATATTATGGAACATAAGTAGACAAATAAGGACTTAAGATTTATTAAACCCCATAGGTAGAGATAAATTAATAAGTGATGGTTTTGGATATTCTTATTGATAGGGAATCGTTGATCTAGCGCGGTATTCGGATCGTATCCCTTTTCTTGCGAAGCTCCATATCAAAAGTGAGTTTCACGACCCTTTTTTACCAATTTCTCGTTTTGGGGTGAAAAGAATGGTTAATGAATGTTTGAGGTAGTCCGGAAGGAGTTCTACTCAAGTGGGGTTAGTCCCACCACTGAGGTAGTTCGGCACGAGTTCTACACATGTGTGGTTTAGTCTCACCTCTGAGGTAGTTCGTAAGTATGCTCTGCACATGTGGTTCGCTACCACCTCTGAGGTAGTTCGTGGGGCGCTTGTAGGCTTAGTAGTGGCTCAACAAATTTATATCATGTGTATGACGTTGTTTTTTTTTTTAAGATATTGCTCATAAATTTATAACTGGGATTGCTACATTTAAAATCATTTTGTGCATATAAAACCAGTGAACTCACCAACTCTTGTAGTTGACACTTGTTTGACATGCTTTTTTCAGGGTAAGAAAGACTCACGGTGACACTTGTTAGAAGACGTGTCACATTTATCGATTTCAAAACTTCTTTTATGTTTATTTTGTAAATTTGTATTTGGGACTGTAAACTTTACTTTTGATGTAACTATGTTTTAAATTGTATGGTTGTGTTGTTTATACACTATTGCTATGAGACTACCTGCCATACCTCGCGTTTTCGCTTTAGCGGGGTGTGACAGATTTGGTATCAGAGCGATAGGTTATAAAGAACACCGGTTTTCTAAGAAAACCATACACTATAACCCAAAACTTTACGAWTTAATTTTCTTAGTTAGAGTCTCAAAAATTTAAAACGGACATACTACTAATATAACTAGAACGGGTAACTTCTTAGCATACTCTAACTAGACATAGCCTGATC
>NC_037529.1:41525908-41527446 GCF_001531365.2 Cynara cardunculus var. scolymus
TAGAGAAAAAGTTTGAAGTACGATCAGATGGGATACGCTACTTTAAAGATAGAGTATGGATTCCAAAGGTAGACCATCTGAGAACGACAATCATGGACGAAGCACACCAATCAAGGTACTCAATTCACCCAGGAACGGATAAAATGTACAAAGGGTTAAAACAGCACTATTGGTGGCCAGGAATGAAGAAAGATGTGGCCCTATACGTGAGTAAATGTTTAACTTGTGCGAGAATCAAGGCGGAACACCAGAAACCATCTGGTCTTCTACAACAACCAGAAATTCCAGAATGGAAGTGGGAGCAGATCTCGATGGACTTCGTGACCAAATTACCCAGAACCAGAAAAGGGCACGACTCGATTTGGGTAATTGTGGATCGACTCACGAAATCTGCACATTTTCTACCTATTCGATAAGATTTTAACGTAGAAAGGCTTGCACAACTGTATGTCAACGAGATCGTTATGCGTCATGGAGTACCTATTTCAATAATTTCAGACAGAGATAGCCGTTTTACATCGCGATTCTGGAAATCACTACAAAAGGCGATGGGCACAAGGATAGATTTAAGTACTTCATATCATCCTCAAACTGATGGACAAACGGAAAGGACTATTCATACATTAGAGGATATGCTGTGTGCTTGTGTGATAGAATTTGGAGGTAGTTGGGATGATCACCTACCGCTGGTTGAATTTTCCTACAACAACAGCTATCATACGAGTATACAGTGCGCGYCRTACGAAGCCCTTTATGGACGTAAGTGCAGATCACCACTCAACTGGTTGGAAGTTGGTGATAGTCAATTAATTAGGCCAGACATTGTTCAGTAGACAACAGACAAGATCAAAGCAATCCAAGAAAGGTTAAAAGCGGCTAGAGATCGTTAGAAAAGCTACGCGGATAACCGTAGGAAGCCACTGGAATTCCAAGTTGGAGATCAGGTGTTATTAAAGGTATCACCAAGGAAAGGACTATTACATTTTGGGAAGAAAGGAAAATTAAGTCCAAGGTATATTGGTTCGTTCAAGATACTGGAAAGGGTGGGATCAGTCGCTTACAAACTCAATCTACCGCAAGAGCTCAATGCCATTCATGACACCTTCCATGTATCGAATCTCAAGAAATGTCTGTCAGAAGAATCGTTAGTCCTACATTTGGAAGAGATCCAAGTCAACGAACAGTTACGCCTTATAGAAGAACCAATTGAAATTCTTGACCATGAGATCAAGCGATTGAGGCGTAGCAAGATTCCAATTGTGAAAGTTTGTTGGAACTCAAGGCAAGGGCCGGAGTATACCTGGGAGTGAGAAAATTTTATGAAGAACAAATATCCCCAACTATTCATGACAAAACTGTCCGGAAGTTGCAATCATTAAATTTCGGGGCGAAATTTCTCTAACAAGGGGAGACTGTGACAGCAGTCAAATTCGAAATCCCAGGTTAGCTTTTATTAAGATTATATTAGTGTTATTGAAGTTAATTTATAGATTAGGAGTTAGTTAGATTAGTTTAGTTGAAAAATTTTAAGAATTTTC
>NC_037529.1:41528386-41530194 GCF_001531365.2 Cynara cardunculus var. scolymus
CTCTTTTCTATATGTTTCGAAAATGTTGAGTCTCAAGGTAAGATTATACACCAAAAACATGTAAAAATGTTTATTTGATGGTGGTAATCCATGACCCAAACATTAGAACTCAAAAAGGTAGGAAGAAATCATGATTTTATGTGGTTTATTTCTTAAAAACTTTATATTTTGGTGCTGACAGATTATGTGCATGTGCACATAATCGTCCATATTTTGTAAATGGATTGTTCAAATATTATGAGGTTTCTTTTAAAAGTTTATTTAATGAGTTGGGGTTTCAATGCATTTGGTTTCACTCAAAAACATTGAGTTTTGACCCCCCAAATACTCAAAACATTGTATATATGTATCTGAGAGTTTTTCAGTAGGTAAACCCTACTTTGAACAGTCATAACTCTCTAGATAATCATCCAAAATTGTTGATTTTTCTTCTGGATGTTAGTTTAATGAGTTACCTTTCAAATTCCACCAATTTCACTCAATATTGTGGTGATTTGAGATTTTAATTACTCAAAATAAGATGAACATGCAATCTGTCCGATTCTGACAGATTTGTATATATATGTTCCATCGACCATATCTCTCTCATAACACAATGAAACAAGAATGATTCTTCTTTTGAGAGTTAATTTTATGGGTTTTCTCCTACATTCAAGTGGAATCACATAAAATTAAGGAGTTTTGATCTCCAAGCACCTAAAACTCTATAGGTGTGCAAACTGTGAAACCACCAGTAGGTAACTCTTAATTTGAATTTTAATATCTTTCTATTTACTTGTTCTCAATGTATGATTCTTCTTCTAAAACATTCTTTCATGAGTTACGATTCATTTGAATCCAGTTTCACTCAAAAATATGATGTTTTGAGGCATGAACCAATTTATTTAAGTTAAGTGTGCAATCTGTCAACTAATGACAGATGTGTGTATGTAACTTTAAGGTATCAGATCTTCCTCTCAACTCAATCAAAATGAGTTATTTTTAGTTTAAAAGTTTCGTATAAGTGTTAGGTTTTCACTGCAACTTGAATTTCTGCAGAACACCTAGTAGAACGTTTTTAATGAGTGTTTTACTAACATGGTGCAATCTGCCATTTCAATTGTGATAAGTTGCATTACATAAATTATTTGAATCATCATATCATTCCCAAAATACATTAAATTTGGTCATGATGACTATAACTCAGTGCTATAAATCATATAAAAAGATGGAAATTTATCTCATTTTTGAAGTCTCTTTATTTGATCATTTTATGTAACTTAAGTTTCTGTCCAGAAACAAGAATTTTGGATTTGGTTAAATTTGTAAAAGTTGATCTTTTATTTGATTATAGCATCATTTTCGGTATAAATTAATTCTTTAATGAGCATATGGACATTATGTATATTTGGACTATAGATAATATTATGGAACATAATTAGACAAATAAGGACTTAAGATTTATTTAACCCCATAGGTAGAGAAAAATCAATAAGTGATGGTTTTGGATATTCCTATTGATAGGGAATCGTTGATCTAGCGCGGTATTCGAATCGTATCCCTTTTCTTGTGAAGCTCCACATCAAAAGTGAGTTTCACGGCCCCTTTTTACCAATTTCTCATTTTGGGGTGAAAAGCGTGGTTAATGAATGTTTGATAGATTTATATCGATATATGAATCTTGTTATGAGCATTTWAWTGTATACACTATTGATATGTTGAGATTGAAAGTCCCCGTTTATTTCCACTACTATTAATTCATTTTTGAACTCATGATTCTTGTGGATAGCGCTATTTGGTTGTCATACCCACCTTGTTACTGACGATTA